>NW_023458564.1:35211346-35440733 GCF_013731165.1 Rhagoletis pomonella | reverse complement strand
TTATATATATAGTGAGCTAGACATTTATAAAAAATATTAATTATTAAATAAAAAAAAAGAAATATAGCCAATACTGGTAAAGAAAAGGAGTTTCTTTTATTGCCATCAGTGAAAATTACAAATCGCGAAAATCCCGGGATTATTTTTTCCCAAGAATCCCGGGATTTTGGGGACCTAAAAAAGGTCGGGATCCCGGGATTAACATTCCTAGTGTACAAAGTATATTTACGGTTTTCATATCTTGCTATTTTAAAGAGCAGCAAGCAAAAGAAGATATCCCTTAGGCAACTAATAAATCAATATTGCAGTCAGTAAACTATTAATCAGTAATATGCAACAAACATTTCCTGCCACACTTTTCTACATATGAACAATGTGTGCGACAACTGTGGTTGACGTAATTTGATGCTGTCGTTTTTGGTTATATAACATACACACATACATACATAAATGTACACAAAAGTACTATTTTTCGCACTGTAACTTGCTGTCTTGGCTCTGTAATCACCTGTCACCGTTCGCCTTTGGGGTTTAGTGATGTCAGTGGTATTGAAAATCATTTAAAATGAATATAAAAATGTACGTATATATGTACACTTACACTTACTTGTGATTATTCTAAAAAAAAAAAAAAAAAATGCGAAGTGATTGTGTCATCTTATTTATGTAAATGCGTATGGTAGATTGTTTCTGTATTGAAGGTTTCCTGCCGAAGGCCCCAATCATCTGTGTAAATAAGTGAACGTAACGAATTTTTAAAAGCGCTGAGTCTACACATATTAATGTATATACTATAAGTACATAAATAACAAAAATATTCATTGCGCTATAAATTACTCCTTAGGACTTAAAAATCACACCTGAAACCACTACGCTGCCTTTATTCATAACCGGAGTTCGAATTACGCTGTAAATTTAAAAGCGCCGACTGCATTTACAATAATTATGGTAAGTAACTACTCTAGTTTACATATTCACCCGATTCGTACTTCTATAATTTTAAGCGGTAAATAATATTTCTTTTTATAATAAAAACGAGTGTCATAAAAACTATATTGAAGAAATGGTCAGCAATTTAAAATTTAAAATTAGCGCGACTAAGTACAACCGAAACTAATTTTTAGTTGTTATTTTTACTTGTATAATATCAATAATTAAATTTATAATTTTTAGGTTTTTGTTTTATTTGTGTGACATTATCAACACTCACACCACAGAGATAAGCTCTGCCAAACATTTTAACCTGTCTAAGGCGGCTTTAAAATATCACCTGTTGGGGTCTGTTTCAAAAATGCTTACAAATCCATAGATCCAGTAGTCTCATGCCAGCAATATACATACAGCAATATACATACATACGTACCTAATGTGAAGCCTATGGCTATATCTGTTCAGTGGACCGCTTTCGGTAAAGCCTGCACATCTGCTATTCTAAGGTTGACGGCAGAGTGTTTGTTAGAAGCGATACTATTTATGATATATTTTTTTTTGTGTTTCGCATATATTTTGTACCAAACACTCTGCCGCCAACCTAAGGCCTCAAGAGTAAGCTTTAGAGAAAGTTATCGATATACCGTACTAGATTCTCATATCGTTCTATCATTAGTCATACCTTGTCAAGCTTTGGATAAAGACAACCCGGTTTCAGCGTAGTGCAATTTTCAGATCCATTTTTCAATCGCAGCTCCGCGGTGGCCAATTGACATCGCCGAGACGGTTGATATCACGACTACCGCACTTGGCGAACAATGGTGCCAAAATCTCCACCAAGCTGTCACCCTCTTACGATGTGTTTGCTTCTCGACGTTCTCGTACGGGGCTTTCGATCCCTAGATGCGGCCGTTTTGTTTGATAACATAGCCGTCGAGATGAAAATGCGCTTCGTAAGAAAATATGATTTTTCGAGCCAAATCGTTGTCCATATTTCCCAACGTTGTTCAAGCAAACAGATATTAATTTCGTTCCGCGGAGACATTCTACTGACTTTCCGTCAAGATTTCCAGTGGAAAAGAGCAGTCACTGTCAAAATAACATATGACTAACCAAATTTGGCACCCCTACTGAAGGCTTTCCAAGGATGGTCAGAGGCTAAAAATAATTTCGATATATAGGCGGCGTTATTGGAAAAACAGGCATTCCATACGAATTGACACTTTTAAGTATTTTGCATATCTCTGGGGGGTGTTTATAGTAGAGCACTGGAACGTGGCGGCCGATGTGTTGTAGTGGTTACCAGTGTGCGCTACCATTCCGCTGTGCATGGTTTCGAGGCCAGTTTCCGTTGGCAATGAAAATAATGAGAATAAATAATATACATACATAAGAATTAGGGTAAATGAAATGGTAAGAAATTTCATCAAAACTTTTCGATAAGAATGAAAATATTATCCAGTCACTAGAAATTTAGTTATCGAGAGTTGCCAAGTTTCTTATCACTGAAGTTTATAGTTATCGAAATATATCGGATGATCCATGTTTATTAAGTTATCGGAATGTATCGAGTTATTGACATTGATAAATATTTATTGAGACACAGAAACTTAGTTGCCGAAATGTTCCGATAGTTATCGAGTTATAAAAGCTTATCGGATCACCGAAATTAATCAAGTTAATGAAATTTTATTTTTATATGATAATTATTGAATATTCAATATTTATAGAGTAACAAAAATCTTTAGACTTATCGAGTAATCATGTCCCGATGTATTGAGTTGTTTAAAATTATCGAGTTATCGATATTTATTGCTTTATCGAAATTTGTTGGTGGTTATCGAAATTTTTCGATTTAGGGAATCGAAGTTTTTGATATTGATATCAAAGTATATCGGGTAATCAAAACTTCTAAAATTACATGAATTTATTGAGCTATCACTATTAATCGATTTATAGAGTTGCCAGAGTGAAATTTGTCGATATATATGGAAATTTATGGAGTTATCGATATATAGCGAGATATGTAAATTTTTGGTTTATCGAAATTAATCAAGTTTTGGAAACGCACAGTAAGTCGGAGTTGTTGGGAAAGGTTCCGCAGTCTTATCCATAAAAGTGTAATTTTCGTTCAAAGTAGATGTATAAATCCTCTGTGATTTTTAAAATTGGATGAAAGATTGCCATATTAACAGATAAGTACGTCAAGTACGAAAATAACGTAGGTATTTTTATTAATAAAAAAATGGTGGAATTATTAATTTTTAATTTTGTACTTCTAGGGTACCTTCAACTAACACAAAATTTTGTTCCGGTTGTATTCTGTTTTTTTTTGTTTTAATTCACCGCTTTCTATCGAAATTCTTTAACTAAAACTTGAGAAATTTCCAGCCCGAGCCTAAAATGATAACTTCAACAATTTACCATTTTATCTGGTCGAAAGCCACACAAAAATATTAATAAGTACCTGAGCCTTAGCTCACTCACTCTTTCACTCTTTCACTTTTAATTTATAAATTTTGACATAAAGTACTTCATTTCGATTGTTTTCTTAATTATTTAATGTATGCCACGCTTATTAAACCTGTTATACATATTGAAAATTAATAAAATATTGCAGTTTACCAAGGTACTAAATAATGTTGATATATTATTTTTAACTTAATTACTTAAGTATGTAACGCGTGGTTTGATTACAGCTGCTAAAAACGCGAAGAATTCAAATGAGGGTTCCAAGTTATTCATTAGTTAGCCTGAAGTGAGCACTTTGTTTTGATAATTAACATATGTATGTAAAATATGTGCGAGTGTATACAAATGTACATACGTATTTTGTATATTCAGATGTGCTTAAAATAACAAGTAAATCTGAATAATTAGAGAGTCATTGTTTTCACTTTTTTATAACTAATTATAAGTAAGTATCAGATTGTTTGGTTAGCAAAGAACTTCAAAATAAAATAAATTAATCAAGTTTGGCACTATTAATATACAACACAACTTCCTACTGGATATTAAAATTTATTAACTACTTAACGCATGTACTCATGTAAGTTTAAGTAATTGTCACCATAATTTTATTGAACATCATAAATACTTTAATGAATATATGTATGTATATTAGCGTGGGCCGAAAATTCGCTTTTTTAGAATATTGAATGGTAATAGCGAAAATATGATTCATTATGCTTTAAAACAAATCTGTGTGAAATTTGTAATTTTTTGGTCAATATTGAAGGCTCGCCCAAGTCCTTCAAAGTTCAATATGCTCAAAAAATAAAAATTAATAAATAAATTAATGAATACATTTTTTTTACTAAAATTGCAATAATCTTCGAAAGTATTAGTCCTACATAATTGGGTATATGGACCTTTTTTGTAGAGAATCGAAGTTAGCTAAAAAAAAATTGTTTAGTACTTCAACTTTGGTGTACATGGGCGAGCCTAGGATATTGACCAAAAATTTTCACATTTCACACAGATTTATATTAGAGCATATTGAACCATATTTTTGCTATTACCAATCAAAATTCTAAAAAAGCGGATTTTCGGCCCACGCTAATATATATGTCTATTCGAAACATCGTCATTACTTTTTATGAGACAAATTAGCTAATTAACAATCACCATTAAGTTTAATATTATGGCGCAATAACTGCTGTCTAAACAACTTTATAGGAAATTTAAGCACATTTTTTTGGATATCTAAAAATAAAGTAGGCTAACAGGCAAGCGCCAATAAAAGCGTTGAGCGTTGCGTTTTTCGCCGCCTAGCGAAAAGTCTACATATGTCAAATATATTTCTGTGTATGAAACTCAAAATAACAGTTTCGGCGTTTTCTGCAGCTCTGTCAGAATCGTATTTTCCAACCGTTCAGCATCATTACCAGAGTAGCTTTTGTAGCTGAAATGAAATTTTAACCAATCTGAGTGCCGATAAAAAGACGCAGTTTGAGTAATTATACAAATACAGTGCATGAGCCCAAAGGAGAGTCATGGTGAAAATATTAACTTGAACTTCACTTCATATGCATGTGCCCGTACAGCTAAATAACAGCATTATGAAATAGGCCTTAGCTTGTTTCTTGCAATTAGCATAGCGCAATACAACGAGTTTATTTACTCTTTTTGTTTTAATTAAGAAATCTTTAAAAATATATGGGATGCACATTTGCTTAGCAAGCTGAAGTTTTATTTAATGCGCAAAAATGTATGTAAATATGAATTATAAATGGATAAAATGTGCAAAAACAAAGTTCAAAAAAGCAGATAAAAGTATCGTGTTTTTATTCGCAGATCTTAATCAGAATTAATACAAATAAAATACTCGAGTATGATGCATGTTTTGAAAGCAAAGGAAAAAACAAAATGAGTTATTTACATACATATATATTGCATGCCAGGTGTTTTGGAATTCATTGAACTTTTGGATCGTTTTGTTTACACAAATCGCTTCGTATTTTATTAGATTCGGATGCTGAGCAACAATTCAACGGATATTGCGTAATACTCATAAGGCGAGTGACGTTTTAATATATACTTTAAAATCGCAAACGTCTAAAGTCCACATCTTTTATAAATTGCGACTTAATTTGCGACTACCTAAGTTTAGCCCGCCACTTTTATTAAAAAGTCGTTTTTAAAGAGTCTTTAACTCCGAAATAAGTTACTTTTGTTTAATTCGTCCACAACTTTTGAAGAATCTTAAAATTTTTGAAATGCGAGGATATCCCCATTTCCGTAGAATATGATTCTTAATAAGTAATTATAAAATAATCTGAGATTGAATCGATAACTTTTCGGTGTCAAACCTAGTTTTATCGATTATTTTTGCGAAGGAGGGGAGGAATGTCAAATGTGAAAGTGGACAAAAATGGACGCTTTTAAGGAAGAGGCTTGCAAAAACATTTGAAATAAAATGTTGAATTAAAATATATCAGAACGGTTTGTTTTATCAGCAAAAAGAAATTCAACATGTTGTTATTTTGTCGGAAAAACAAAGCACAGCAAATTTTACAGCTAAGAATCAAGGATTTGACATGACCTTTTAGCGATTACATTTATATGTAAAGGTAATTTAAGTATTGGGTATATAAAATAGGTACTGAGAAAATAGATAAAATGTTATGGATATTAGAAAAAAAATTCGACGATACTTTGTATGGATAAAATGCGTGAAACCATCAGAAAAAAAAACAAAATGTCAAAAATTGACGAGGTTTTTCTTAAACTTCAAACTTGCACTTTGTTATATTGTACCAGAAATTCTAATTAAAAACCTTGAAATCTTGATAAAATTTTTGCACTAAGTCTGATATTTTATATGGCTTTTGTTATAGAATGAGCTATACTTTTATAATAAATTAATGAAAATTAAAGAAAACAAAAGAAAAATAACAGTCATCAATGGTCCAAGTGTTGAGATGCTATTATTTGGTCAATAGTCATAGCCCCAAGTTATTATTGCAAATTTTTGTGGCAAACCCTGAGCCCCGAGATTCGATCGGATACCCCCGAATCTCAGGGTGAAAAATTAAATCGGACAACCCTAATGGCAGGGTATAAAGCAATGCGACCTTAAGATATATTGCGCCCCCTTCATGGATTTATAGTGTGTCTAATAGCCTTTTGGGGCTTTTGAAGTAAGGAGCGAAAGAGACAGCTCTTTTTATTGAACAAGTTCATTAGTTCGTTTATTAAAGTGAACTGAACTTTTATGTGTAGTTCATTGAGCTGAACAAACTAGAAGTCACTGATCTTTAAAGTGAACTAAAAAATCCAACTCTAGTGTCTATTAACCCAGTATCCGAGAGAAAGCTTAATAGTGAGCTCAAATCTCTGGATTTGACTACGCCATCGGTTATTAAATAATAACCCATGTGTCTATTGCATCTGTGCATCAGTGCGGGACACATTTACAAGATGTGCAGTGCCATTTCGATATTCGTCCCAGAAAATCTGCATCGCTACTGCTTCCAGCTTGGTCAGGTGATAGTTCAGCCTGCAGTGTCTTGTCATAATTCTTGTAATAATTCTTAAGTTAGTTTTTGGTAATCTCATAAATTCCTTAAAGAGTTCTAGGTTATATGTTCTGGAATGCTCTAAACTTAGTACATTATTCCAGCCAGGCCAGGGCAGAGAGTGACTCATTTCCTATACCACAGAAGGGCTCTGGGCCGATGAAAGGGGTTGACGCTCATTACTTCAAAATTTGATTGGCTATTTCGTTTCATTTAATACCAATATGTCCCGGAATCCAAAGAACCCTAACTAGACTGCTCAGACCAAGAGTATTTTGCTTATCAAGGTATTCCATCACCAGTTTAGATGTTACCTGAGAGATCGCTTGGCTGTCAGTCAAGATTACAATGTTCTTATTCCGGTGTTTGATATTAAAGTTCGCCCATCTTCCTACAGCGAACGTTTCAGCCTGGAAAAGGGACATATATTTTCCCATAGGTATCGAGTATCTCAACCTCAGTCCAATAACACTTGGCCTTTTTGGTCAATGAGCCATCAGCGTAAGAAACAAAAACAATTCATATTTACTATTGTCAATAAAATGTATGCTGAATGTATGTTGGTATCTAGGTCAACTTCAAATCACCGGCTTGCCAGGTCCTAGCCAGGCATGATCATAGTATTTAATTGATTGCTGAAAGGTTATAAAATCGAGAAAAATATGTTCCATTGTGTTCTGGAATAAAACTTTCAAATTTCGAAAGATCTGAACGTACTGGAAAGTCGGTTGAAAGGAGCGGATTTTTCCAAAGTATCACGGTGAGCTTGGATAAGGTTTAAACCACCCAATTTTTCTACAAATTCTCATTCTGTCATTGTAACCAATTGATTTGAGCTAAAAAGGAAACTTTTCTATGGAGGGATTCGAAGGATATCTCGATTATCCTTAAGTTTTCGAAGGATAACTTTTCTAACTAAGTTAAAAATTATCATACATATAACAAAATCATACAGTAAAATTTCTGTACGTAAGATCTTCGTCTATGTAACGAGCTGAACATGGAGCTTTAAAGTTCTGTCATATCTTCTGACATAAACAAGATTCGAAAACGGTTTGCATACTACTTTGACAAGAAATTGAGGGCAAAATTGAAGATAAAGACGAAAATGAAAACAATGAGAAATTCATAAGAACTAGGGTAACTGAAAGAGAAGTGAGAGATTTTATTGAAACTTTTCAGTCACAAAAAGGTTAATTATCGAAAGATATCAAGTTACAGAAATGTATCGAATCAGCGAAGTTTATAGTTATCGAAATTTAACGAGTTGTCCATATTTATCGAGTTATCGCAACGTGCCGCATTATTCAAATTGATCAATGTTTACTGAGTTGCCGAAATTTACGGATTGTTATTTCGATATTTATTGAATTACCATTATTTATAGACTTAATGCAATTGGACGAGTTATCGAAATGAATAGAGTTCTGTCAACTTATGGAGTTATCGATATTTATTTATTTACTGAAATTGGTCGACTTATCGATTCAATTTTTTTTTGGAATTTTCAAGTTCGAGCTATCGAAATTTCAAGGCTATATAAGTTTATCAAGTTATCACTGCTTACCGAATTTTATCGTGCTACCAAAGTGAAACAAGTTATCGCAATTTGTCGATAGCTTTCTAAAAATATCGAGGTATTAAAGTTAACCGAGCTATAGAAATTTATAGGGCTATCCAAAGTTTATCGAGTTACCGATTTATAACGAGATATAAACATTTTTGAGTTATTGAATAAAATTCGAGCCCTCAAAACGTACAGGATTTTAGTGTGTTTGAAATTCATCGAATTAGCAATATGTTTAAAATTATCGAAATTTATCGACAAACTGGAGTGTATAGGGTTAAGTCCAAGTCCTCCAATAACTTTCAAAGACATACAAATTTTTAATCACGTTCTAGTTCCTACGTGCCAAGTAAGAAAACCACTCCAAGGCTCTTAAAAACGTACCAAATCATCAAGTTCCATTATATTAATTCCGCCAACTTAGATTTAAACATTTCGATAACCGAATGACCGAATTTATCGCATTTGAATTTTTGGTAGCAGAGGATTTAACACACTGTACTCTATATCACTTTATTAAATACATGTAATTTAAACATTGTGTAATAACGTATTGTTATCGACTTAATGAATAGCATTCGAATTTAAAACACAAATAAATAAACTAAAATTGAAAATCAACAAAAGCTAATAATATACAAAGAAGAAAAATCAAGACACAAAGTTCAAAATAATTCCAACGCTTGCAGCATTACTACCAATTACTTTTGATTGGTTATAGTAGTTTGACCCATTGACTTCGTTTGGTAAATCGGCAAAGACGGCGTAGAATAAAATTTTATCAATGCAAACAAAATTGTGGTAGTTATGAAAATTTACTAATGGGCGGAGTGGCAACGCCTCTGAGTTTTCGCTACTTAGTATTTGGCTTAGCTAAGCCCTATACATTAAGTTCGATAAATGAATTGCGTTCGATTTCAAATATTACTGCACTGGAGTTTGTTGCCAATTTTATTTATTTCAGTGGTGGTTCACAATAAATATTGCACAGTAAATTGAAAAAAAAAATGTAATGGAATAAAAACTATTTATTCATCCTCTCGAGAGTCAGCAAATGTTATTCATTAATTTTAAATTTTCAATTAAAACTCGAAATTGATTAATTGAAAGGTATTAAAAAAGTTGTTGCTTATTTAAGAGGGAGACGCTTAACTGTTTGTAATGTTTTTTGTCGCAACGCCCTGCAGTGAAGACATTTTTATTACCAGTAGGGAAATGTTGTCCTTAAGTTTTTTTTCCATATCAATTTGTATTTATGTATGTATGTATAGTACGGCGGGTCGAAAAATACAACATGTTTGATACGAAAATTGTATAAGTCTATTTTAATCCATTATTCTAGAAAAGAAAACCTGGTTCTCTGCGAAAATATCTTCAGTCTGCGGAATGAGCATGGAAAATTTACAATAAGAGTGGGAAATTATTAATCAAAAAATTTCCGGTTCTTGATGAATGCAGTCAACTGCACTCATATAAAAATATCAAATTTCCAACTGGGTACATAACCAGACATTTGCACTCAACTACGTATAATATATGCTTATCTAGTAAGTACATTCCAACAAATGCAACATGTATGTAGGAGAAAAAGTTTGTGATTAAAAAAATCGGTAACAACCGCTGCCGACATCGCGAACCGCCACGTAGACAAAATAACCAATAAAAGGTCAAGAAAGGGCGACTGAGGATTTTAGCCCATAGCATCGAGAAAACCTGCATTGCTCCAGCGTCTGGGCAACAGCGAAACAGCAGCTCTAACAGTGGAGAAATCAAATCTATTGTTGCGGTATACTTTTTTTTTTTGCACATTTCGTGTTGCTGACGGCGGGTACTGCCACATAGCTGCCGTGGCTGATTTTTGACGTTGATGGAGAACAAATCATGTACTGTAAGCGCAAAAATTAACAAAACTGCAAACAATAACATCTGCAGTAATAAATTATCGGAAAGAGGCAAACGACGTTGGCAAAAAGTTTTCATTTGTAGAAATTGCTAATTCATCATTTGTTTAAGTAATTGAAATGATTACAATCAAGTAGTTATCCCAAAAAGTAAATAAGAAATAAGCAAATCAATAAAAAGCATTGAAAACCGAAAATAAGCAGAAAAAATAAGTTAAAAGACAAAGGTAAATAAGTTTGACTGATTATTGGTTTTGTATTCTTCTTCCTCGTGCAAGCGTCTACCGAATTATTTGTTTGAACAACAATATAATACCAAAAAAAAAGTATTAAATTCTACATTTGCTTTGACTGCTTTAGTAATTATGGATGTCTGTGCTTCTTTTTTTATTTTGGCGCAAAAAATGTTGATTGATGAGGATTAGCGCAAATTCTGTACAGATTAGTTATTAGTGTAAAGGTGCAGGTAAAAAATCTGGCAAACAAATATTGGTTAATGGAATTTTTTAGTTGGTTTATTTATTTATTTGTGTAGTTTAGTTTATTTTTATATTTTTATTTATTATTTCATACTTAAATTAAGACGAATTGAAGCGGCTATGGAGAACGGGGAATTCATGTTGCGTGTCTTCTCCTAGACATAACGGGGGCATTCAACTATGTATGTCTCAAGGCAAGCCATTTCGGACTGAATTGCGACGATAGGGGTTTATCCCGTAACTTCCAACTGGATAAGCAGTATGTTGAGCTGCAGAAGTGTTCCGGAGGAGTGGGGTAGGCATGAGACCACCTAACCGGTTAACAGGGTTACGTACTATCGCTGCTACTTTGGTCGCTGCTGGTCAACAGTATACTGAAAAAAATGTAGGGAGGACCTGCTGAACTTACTGCTTATGCAGATTATATTTCTGTCATAGTAAGCGGAAAGTGCCTGTTCACACTCAGCTCACTTATGAGCCAAGCACTACGGGTGATACATCTTTGGGCAATCGAAACGGGGCTTAGTTTCTGCGCAAAAAAAAACAGATCTGGTACCCTTCACCAGGAAATACAAGGTTGAGATCTGGTCCAAGCATAAGCTGGATAGGGCGACGCTTGAGGTGAAGCAAAGCAGCAAGTACCTCGGAATAATACTCGATAGTAAGCTATCGTTGTGCCTCAATGTGGAGGAGAAGGTGAAGAAGGCTTCCGTGGCATTCTATGCATGCAAAATTATGTTGGGCTGCACTTCGACCTGGTCGCCTCCTGTTTCTCACTGGATCTTCACGGCGATAGTCAGGCAGATACGGTTCGATGGGGTATTGATTTGGTGGCCAGCATTGGAGAAAAAAACATTTGTTAAGAGTATAGAAAGTGTATGTATATAGGTTATCAATGATCGGCATGACAGGGGCACTTAGGACTACACCGACGCGGCACTCTGCATCTCTTTGCATCTATTGACGGCGGCGTAGAATATAGCGTCAAAAGCTGCAGCCAGGCTTTTTGCTATGGGCCAGTTTGTGTGAGATACTTGGACGGATTAACTCTGTGATCCCAGATCTGCACTTCGAGACGAACTTCGAAGCCACCATAGAGATCGAAGGCTGGCGTGAGGGCATGCGGAGTGCTGGCTTGGTGAATGTCTCCGCAGACGGATCGAGGATGGAGAAGGGCATAGGGGCAGAAGTCGTATTCGCGAAGCTCGGCCTCAAAAAATCTTATAAGCTGCCAAACTATTGCAGCATTTTCCAGGCGCAGATATTGGCCATAAGGAGCGCTCCAAAAAACAAACGGGTGAATCTCTTTATAGACACTCAGGCTGCAATAAAGGCGCTACTATCCCACAGCACTTCCTCTGGAAGTCTGGCGGAGTGCAGAGCAGCTCTGAATTTGCTACATACCAATGGTGACGTACATTGGAGCACAAACGGCGTCGCGGAAAATGAAGAGGCCGACAGGCTGGCCAAAGAGGGTGCTTTGTTGGAAACCATGCTGATAAAGGAGGTGGCGATTTCCGTCCAAGCGAGTAAACGGGATCTCAGTTTGTCCATGATCCGAAAGGCGCCTAAGGCGTCTAACAAAACGCAATTCTGCAAGGTGTCCAAGGTTTTGCGCAGAGCGTATGACATGAAGCTCACGAAGTCTCTCCTTTCCTTCCAGAGAGAGGACGCTGGGCTACTGGTGGGTGTTTTAACTGGACATTGTCTGCTGGAATCGCATGCCTATAAACTGGCTCTGACTGATGATAAGTTTTGTACAAGATCCAGAACGCAGGAGGAGACAGTGGAGCATTTTCCCTGCAAGCTTCCTGTCCTTAGCAGACTACGGGTTAATCTACTGGAAGCAGATTTTATACCTAATCTGGAAGCCGCCTCCAAGTTAGGGTATAACAAGTTGTTCTAGTTTGCCAAGAGGACTGCGATGTTCTTCTACATTGATATACCTACGGTCTGAAAAGTATTATCCGGTGCACATTTCAAAATCACCTCTGATGACTGCTGTTCTTTTTGAAATTTGAATTTTTCTCTAAAGTTTTCTTTATGCGATCGCGCAGATTTCGTACAAGGTCTACGTTATTGACCTGATTAAATTTTTGTGTTAAATAAGTATTCATATCTGGCTTTCGAACTCGGCATACAACTTTAGGTATTTATTTTTGCAATGTGTTAGACTTCGGCTGAAGTGTGACTACCTTACTAAATACTAGTTATTAAGAAAATTACCTTAAAAAATTAAGATTTGCTAATTAAGTAGGTATGCTTAATGATATTTATTTTTTAAGTGTTGATCATGTTAATGCCGTGGTGGCGAAGGTAAAATTTAACGTATATATATACCCACTTTTAACTTCGTTTTTTAGTCAGTTTTACGAAAGCAGATTATGTAAAAAAATATTTTTTTTTTACTTGAAATTTATATAAAAACTGGCAGAAGGAAAAAAAAAACATTTTTCATTTTAATTGATGGTGAAACCGGCAGTTTATGTGTGTGGTAATAAGAAATATCATACATATGTTTGAGTATATTATTGTATTGATTTATTATATAATATACAAATGAATTGATTATAGTGCTTTTAAATTAGATTATAGTTTTATAAGTATTGCTTAGTATTTAAAAAAGTCGTAGATAAGGGTTATGATTTTGATTTTGAATATGTGGCTACTTATTTGTTTTTATTACAGTTTTGTTAGGATTGTAAGCTTTGTAACGGTGATTGTTATACATTTATGGCATTGGATTTCTTTACATTTAGTTAATTACTACTAATATGCGTACATATTTGTCAGAAAAGGCATAAACATATGTATTTACACGGTATGAGGGCTTTTGAACCTTGTCACCTTGTCATTCAAATTTTTATTGCGCGCCCAGGTAGTCATATCAACTCAACTTTGATTTCCATTACAATTACGAGTTCCTTAATGGTTATAACTGATTTAGAGGGATAGCTCATATTTTGCGCTGATTTATATGCTGAGTAGCTATTGGTGCACTGTTTTGACTTTTATTAGCTTGGATTTCGGCATCCTAGTACATAGTAGTAGGCAAATTCCAAGAGTACATAGATATGGTAAATCCATGCAAAATCGACCAGTGGTTGGAATCGACCATTTTTAATTTGGATGAATTTTGGTCATAACTTTTATTTTGTCATATAAAGAAGTTCTGCAAAGGAAACTAGTTTTTTTCGAAAGTTCAAAATTTCAAAATTTCACAATTTCCCGTGTTTTGCAAGTTTATTTTGTGAATATCTGAATAACCTTTATAGTTACAAAAATGGCCTGGTCTCGTTTTAAAGATGATATTTAAGTTCTTTTTGTTGTTTGTGTTTTTGACAGGGTAAGAGTATGATGTATTGTGGAACGATTTTCTGTCATCCCTTGTCAAATTTGGTTTGGAGACAAACCGGTTTCGGTTTAAAGTTACAGTTTAAGTTAAAGTTTGTCTCCAAACCAAATTTGACAACGGATGACGGAAAATCGTTCCACAATACATCATGATATTTAAGGCTATATATGTATGTAAAAAATATATTAAAAAAAAAAATAAAGAATTTTAAAATTTAAAAAACATAAAAGCAAAAACTTTAAAAAATGTTTGGCTAAATGGTTTTATACAATATCTCCCATGTTTTTTGCACTATGAAAAAAACTGTTTTTTTGCATACTTTAAATTAAAAACAAGTAACCCTTAAGCAAACAACAAAACCGACCTCAATTCTCATATAAAAATTTAGGAATACCGTTAATTTTTTCGTGATCCAATGATCGGATTTAAACAAAATTAGTACGGGACCACCTCTGAGCTACCGACTTTCCTTTAAAAACAGAATTATAGAAATTGGTTAACGTGATCCAAAGTTATGCGGAAACATACATTAAACAAATATTCCGACGAATTGACAACCTCCTCCTTTTTTTTGAAGTCGGTTAAATAAATTTAAATTAAATAAAAATTGTTAAACTCTTATGTCGAACTCACAAAAAATTTTTCGCTGAAAACGGAAACGGTGAATTTTTACCTATCCTAAAATTTCGTTATACATATGATAAACAAAACTTCTGACCAAAGTTTATCGAAATCAAAAATGTACCATTCTAACTATTGGTCGATTTGACATGGATTGGCCCATGTGTACACTAGGATATGGCTTTTTTATTGTTCACACTGAAATACCTTTTCTCAGTTTTGATTTCTGAAAGGCTGTTGCTAGCTTTTTGTAAGTGGTTAGTTGATTAATGGTGCAGGCGTCCTTGCGAGACCACTATTTGTTGAAGTACTCATTTACGCTTCTGAAGGATAATATTTCTTTCTATCAGATTGAGTTATTGTTGGAATATGTATTTGGTAATTTTTGTCCGATTCTTGATTGAAGGTAAGTCACTTTCAGTCATCCGATTTTCTAAACGTGTTGTTCCTAATGCTGTTAATAATGTTTCACGAAATGATTCTATGAGCAAAATTGGGAGGTATTTTGAATTTTTTTATTATTTGAGAGGTTTTAGTTAGATACGTTGAGTTATGAATGGCGACCGGAAGGTCTGTCGTCCACTACTAATTCCCTTGGGAAATACCTTGTACTGTTTCGGTGATTTGGCTCGATATTGCTTTGCATTCGAGTGGCAGGCGCTCAAAAGTTGCTGCAGTAATGTCAGAAAACACCGCATCAACCCTCAGTGAGTTTGTACAGCTGAATTTGTAATCTGTAATGACCGGTTAATTTGTTAGTTCTTTCCTGGTGCAGATAGTGTGTGTTCCTAATGAAAATAATTGTAACAAATCTGTAAATTGTAAGTTATTCGCTTGTACCTACAACATTATTATATACGCTTTTAGATATATATACATAAGTGAAATATTTTAATTGGTAAATTAGAATGGCATTTTTTGTAAACTTTCCGACATTTGAAAATACACCGAACAAAGTTGATTATTGGAGGACTTTATTTAGTTCATTCCAGAGTTTCATATTACTTCCGAGAAAGTCGGTATCTTTCTGCCCATAGCGACCCATGGCAGGAGCGTTTTCGTTTTCGATTTCAGAATCACTTGACAATTGTAGACAGTGCCGAATCACAACTTTTAAAGTGCGTTTTTTTGTTACGAAAATAAAGTACAGATGTAGAGAAAGCTCAGTAACTACAAGTTCACCGCTTATTACCACAAGTTGCTTTGCGTTACAATTTTAGGACTTGTAGTATTTTTACTGTTGCCGCAGTGTTGATGGCAAGTATGTCTGGCTACTTGACTTCGTTCTATTGCCTTTGTGATTCGGAATCCAGTGGAAAATGACCTGGCATGTGAACGACGAAAATATCTGCACGAAGAATTATGAAGTGAATATATTACTTAGAATACTAAGAATATGTTTCCCCTTTTACCCATGGGAACTGAGACCCTTAACCTGGGTGTGAAAATGCCAACTATAATGCCTTAATATATTTTTGAACCTTGTGACCCATCAGAGTTTGAGTTGCTCTTAGTTCTACACACATATATTGAAGACGTTTCAAAACTTATAATTCTCAAATGCCTCCACGAAATTTCGTGTGATCCATTTTAATTTCTGAAGACTACAAAGCCAGGATTTTCAGTTTGTGGCTATGGATTAAGTAGAACCATGGAAAAATAAGAAAACTATATAGAGCGAAACGTTCTTATTTTATATAATTTATCTTTAGGTTGATATGTAACATCACTATTCCAAAAATTCTGGAATTTTACAGCCTTATTCTGTATCACGAACGATAGGCAAAACGAACGATTCGTCCGCAGACGACAACCTCTCTATCGGACGATTTTAAACTCTATCGGCCGTCTTCGTCTTGCTTTTCATACATTACGTTGCAATGGTCTCGGTTGCGTTTAAATCGGTTAAAATGATGCCGCCGGACTAATTTTTGAAGCATTCCTCTGCAGGCGAATAGTTCGTGTTGCCGAGTGAATTTGAGTTTCCGTTGTATTTGAAATATAAATAACAAATAGCGAGTCAGTTGCCTTATGATTGTGCTGAGCGGTTGTTTAAAAACACATGCTCACACATTGAGTAGTTTGAATGAGTGAACTTGCCAAGCACTTCTCTATACCATCTGGAACCCTAATTTAATCTATAAATATGTATCCCATATATTTGGTCTATAACTAAGGAGTTTTGTTATAATTTTCGAAAAATTAACGATTTCCCCAAAAAACTCTTGCCATGTTAATTGTACTACTAGCTACATAGCTGTTCAAACAAAAGACTTAAGCGACGAACTCGATTTCATATTATCAAACACTTGCAACAATAAGCAAGCCAACACATTTGAGCTATTTCACTCAATATGATTTGCATTCCATATATGTATGTATGTATGTATTTCGTAGATGATTTCTATCCTCTGACAGCAAAAATCTTCTGATATACTTTCCGTTTTACTCGCTGCATTTATAAGTAAAATTGCAACGTAGCAAGGTGACACTGATTTTAGTAAACACAAATCTTTGAAAACAAACAAATATATTTAGTTATTATTTAATTTAAATGCTCCTTAAGCTTCGGCCCATTTTAAGTGAAATATATTCATTAATTATTTAGCTTGCTCATAAGCGTTGGTTTTCAGGAGTATGCGCTGTTGCTAAGCTTTTAGTTTTCGCACTTAAACCATTTTATTTAATTTTGGCAATGTAATTTATGGGTAAATACTGAAAATAATGCCTCTAGGCACATCGCAAAAACTATTTACATTTCATATTGGATTTTATTTTATCTCACGTACTTATGTACACATACCTGTCTATTTATATAGGTGCATGGAGTATTTAAGTTAAGTTCCGTACAAATACAAAAGCTCTTTCATCCACAGCGCTGTACAAAATTTTTGCAAACTGATTTGTGTATAATTTTTTCGAAAATTTTTGGGGCTCCCCGTTGTGCGGGCGGTGGCAAAAGCTGAGTAGTGTTATTGCTGCTGGCTGTAGCCGATGGCGTTTAATTGTGTGGAATGTTCATTAGAGCTTGGTACATAACACATATTGCTGTAACATGCGGTAGCGGTTTCATATGTGCTTCACATGTTGCAATTCGCTGTTGAGTTAAATACTCCAATTTTGTTAATTTATCATATCACTGTACTTGTACGTTTGCGTGTAATAATGATCCATTGATTTATCTATTTTGTACAAGTTGTTATTAGCTCAAATCAATAACGGAAAAATGAAAAATTTTAAGTAGCTGAATTTAAATAGAAAATAAAAAAGCCAATTTAGTGTACAGCGTTGCATTCTGTTTATATTTGGCGCTTTTATGTATTCGGTATAGATACTTTTAAGAACCTGGTACCGTCAATGCTTTTGATTATTAAATGCTTACTAGTTGCAAGGCGGCAGAGATGTTTAGATTTCACTTGTAGCAGTTATTTATAGCGTAAGAGTTTTAGTCAGTTACATGCCAGAGGTATTGGAGTCTGTAGAGTTTGTGCGGCTGTATTTATCACAAAGACAGGGAGGGACGTTTAGACTCGGCTCAATGCCACCGCTCTTTAAGTTTGTCATCATTTCTGCTAAAGAGTGTGGACAAGCTTGTGAAATCTGCTTGAAAACTGGATAACTCCTCTACTTCAGCCAACATTCCTATCAGAGAGAAAAGTGAACACATTTTCGTCAAAACTGCTGCCATATTAAATGTATTTAAATACTTATAAATATAATAGATTTCGCTCACCCACTTCGCTGAGTGTATGAAATTTCTGCGTGCTACATTAGGCGTAATTTATATCAATAAAGCACAACATACCTAAACACTTCCTAACTTCCTTCAAAATATACTTAAACTAAAACATTGCTGAACCTTTTTCTTATGATACATTTTCAATTCACTTATTCCCTGAAATCAAGCACAATTTGATTATATAAACTGGTGGCAATCCTTCTGCCTGTAGTTTAGAAATTAAATCTTTTTAAAACAATTTCGATTGATACCCATTAGAGTGGCCTCTTTTGGTCGATTTTCAAAAACCGAAAGTTTTCGCACGAAAAAAATGAGGTTGGCAAGGAAAATAAATATTAAATTTGTTTTTTCCGGATCCGGAAATTCCGAGTGGTTCCGGGTTGATCATTTTGATTTTTTAATAGGAAATATGTTGAAATTGAAATTATTATTTTTAATTTTCAGCTTTTACGACCATGAAACCCAACTTTTTATTCCTGAACTGTTTTTTATTGAAAACTGAATAAATTTACCTTTTCAAAGTGCTCAAAAAGACTGACGTTGATTGAAAAACCATGGTACACGATAATATTAAAGCTGAGAAAAATATGAAATCATCATTTATATCAATATATCATTTAATATAATTTTAAATAAAGCATAATTTAGAATTTTTCTAATATATATCTACTTAAAAAACAGAAATGCAAAATAAAAGAAATTGGTGTAATTTCGACATTTTTGGTCGGAAAAGCTCAACCCGGAACCTCTAGGAATCACCTGAAGGCTTTTAAACTAATTACGTATTTATTTATATCCCCAACCTCACATTATTCTGTGCGAAAACTTTTGGATTCATGCATTTCAAATTTTTCATACAACAAAAAGGCCACTCTAATAACCATATTAAAATAATTCATTCAAATTATTAAATAGATTAATTTATCTTTGTAAGCAGGTGGCAGCCTTCTTAAACCTTTTTCGTCTGACACCCATGTTGTGATACATACTATATATTATCTATTTTAATTACCTTATTTTGTTGAATTTGATTTTTCAAACAGGTGGCAACCCTTTAAACCATTTCTGTGGCTGCGATATTTAAATAATTCGTTTAATAATTTTATATTAATTTAGTTTTGAATCAGGTGGCAACCCTCGTTAAACACTCACATGTTCAAAATTAAGACGTCTAAACACTCTTGCGTTTGACTTTTTAAATTGTGTTATATTTATTTAAATTTGACTTTTCAAACACTTGGCAACCCTCTCAAAAATATTTCACACTACAATCTTATTAAACCGCTTTTGTCTGACACCTATATTATGATGCATATTAAAATTACCTAACTCCGTTAATTCGAGTAAAATTTAAGTTTGGAAATAAAGCCTTTTCAAAACCATTAAATTAATTGAATATAATTTTTAAACAGATGGCAACAACTCAATAATATTCTAAATGTTCAAAATACAGGTTTCTTATCAATCTTTTGTTTGACACGCATATTAAAATAATTCATTTAGCTGGCGAATAACGAATTTAAATTTGACTTTTCAGAATATTTTCAAACTACAACCTTTTTAAGCCTCTTTAGTCTGTCACCCATGTTTCAATACAAATTTCAAATAAATAGTTCCTTTAATTCCAGTTGAATTTTATTATTTAAACAGGTGGCCGCCCTCCTCCGTGAGTACGGAATTGAATTTATATAAATATCTCCACACCAAGTTCCAGTACTCTACCACAAATCCTTCCTGAGATATGCGGTATGAAAAATTTCGTTCGTATGGGAGGTGCCAGGCCTCCTTGTATAATCGGGATAAAGGCTGTCCTATGCTTAAAGTTGAGCTAAATGAGACCAGTGTGCGAAATTTCGTTATGATTTACTCAACCGTGAAAGCGTAACAAACAAACTAACTCACTTTCGCATTTATAATATGTATATTAGTAAGGATATATTTACGTCAAATATAAGCATTTTTTTTTTTTTTACATAGGTAAATTTTTTCTAACAATACCTACCGCCTTGGCTCCATACGTAAGGTGTCTTTTTGACTCTTTTTTGAATAACTTTCTTGCGAGTTCATTAAAAATGGCATTTGAAGGGTAAAATATTCTACAAAAATGTTAAGCAGAAAATTTGACTAGGGATCACCGAAGAAAAATCTGAGTGATCTAGAGGTATTTATCCTAATTTGAAGTAACACCATTTTAAAAGTATGTGGGCGTGACTTATGAAATAATTTATAAATCAAATTCAGAGGCATACGTGCTATGTATAGTGAAATTGAGCTAGCATTTTTTAACACTTTAACTCATCCCATAATGGATCCTTTCGGCCTTTTTTGAAGACATTCGATAAAAATGCCGTTTGAGAGTTAAAATGGTCACAATGTATAGTGAAATTGAGCTAGCATTTTTTGACACTTTAACTCATCCCATAATGGATCCTTTCGGCCCTTTTTTGAAGACATTCGATAAAAATGCAGTTTGAGGGTTAAAATGGTCACAACGAACAAGGAGGACCAACTGTTTGGCTACGCACCTTTGGGGGCACTGAGCTCTGATAGCTTTGAATGTCTAGCAATTTGGTTGGATTAAAAACTTCTATACACAGGATAAAAACATAAATACCGCGGTGCTAGTATTTCTGAAGCAATTTCGGTCCGCTAGCCCTGATCAGACAGGTTGGCACTCTTTATGGTTTGAACGAGTTTCCATCCGATGCTTTAATTGATCTCCAATAGACTCTAGATCTGGAACTCGACTACTACTAGGCCTGCTTAGTTATATGGGTACTGAGCGAGCTTGGCAGCTGCCCGGATATACAGATATTAAGAGCAATGAAAGAACTGCCGAACTTACTAAAGCTGGCGGGGTGGATAAATTCATTGTACCTTAATCATCTGTGGAGTGCAGCTTAGCCATACACAAGGCTGTATTACGCCGTATTTTGTTACAGAAACACTACGACTGTACTATGACTACTACTGGAAGTCTGAAATTATCTTATTTTTGGCATAAGCGATGTCTTAAATAATTAGGTTAACATTGACTTTGGGTAACTTTGGATCATTTGGTCAGAGATGATGAACCTTGGGCCAATCTGGACTGCTTGCTTGATAAGAGGCATGCACTTTACTGAGGTAAAATTGACAAGCGTCTAAGTGACTAAGGCAGTAAAATTGAATATCAATATTTTGTATTGTAGTACTTAATGGAATTATTTTATTTTATTTATTTATTTTATTTAAAACAAAGCTGTTTCAAAAGAGTGATGCATTAAATCTCTTTATTGTATTTGAATAATACTGTACAGTTATGTATGTATCTGAAAATTTATGAAGATAATCCGAACATGAACTTACTCCAGATTTTAGCTGCTAAATATTAGTGGCATTGTTTTCACAACGTCTTGCAACAATTTTTAAAACTCTGTTCAAGAGTAAAGCGATACATTTCGTGCGGCGAAGAGTTCCCACCAATTTTTTTGGTGTTAAAATAATAAGCATTACAAGAACGCACTCTTAGATAAAATGAACACAATTTCACATTTAATGCGCCAATTAGAGTCAAAATAAAAGGAGCTTCTCTAAAGAATTTACCTTTGGTTGGCCTCTGTCGCAGCGTGAAGAGTTCAAAAAGCAAATAAGTATAAACAGAGGCATAAAAATGCAAGAAAAGCTACATGAATTAGGAGTAGGGTGAAACAAATGACGATGACAAGCGGAACAAATCGGCAATGCCAAGCTAGTAATCATTCATCAGAAAAAGTGTTGGTTTGGCTACACTGCGATGGTTGATGTGCTAATCCATCATCATTAGGCGCGTCACTGTTGGGCATGCGGATGAGCATACAAAACGAGTTGATTTATTTATTTTTTAACGAAATAACTGAAATGCACTAAACGTCTATGAGTGCGACAAACAAGCAATCATAAACAAAATATAGCAATTAGTTACCGTTTGTGGAAAAGTTCGTTGCTTAGATAATAAAAGCCACTTCATTCAAGGTTTCGTTTCTTTGCTTGCAAACAGCCTTCTTGCGATTCTAAGTAGTAAATGTGTACTTATGCATTTGCTGAACAAGAACTTGGAGAATTATGCAACAACTATGCGCACCTTGTAGCCAATAATTGCCTGCAGTGCCTCAGTGATTGCTTAATACTTAGCCAAATGTTAATAAATAACAGATAATTATAAAAGCTACGTGCCATCGACGAAGCGAACCATACCAGTCTACGGTCGCGTTAAATTGTCCGTTGGAATACCGGCGTAAAAACCCCGTTGTAGCTAACTATTGTTGCTGAAGTAAATACTTTTGCTTTAAATTTACGAGCAATAAAATTGTTTAACATTTTTTATCAGTTCTTATTTAATAGCAAGTACAGCGTGCAAATGCAGAAATAAATGAGTAAACCCCGATGAATGCACATCCTCTTCGAAAATGCTTGAGCGCTGTGCATTCGATTTAGACACGACTTTGTTGCTGCGGTTTTTTTGGTTTTAAAAGTTTTTAATAATAAACAGTTACATTTATGTATACATATGTATTTATATATGTAGTTACGACATGTATGGAAATAACGGGAAAAATCACTACCAGATATAGCTAATGATTCATCAAAGATCATCCATGCGAATTAATTTAAATAAAGATAATTTTTTGAAAACAAAAAATATTTAGGGAGTGCTCAAAGCGCTTAAAGTTTTTCATGTATTTTATATGGGGAAAACACAACTTTTCGCAGAAATGGTACAAAATTGGAAAACTCTCGTTCTCTTCGCGAGACTTCCAGTATTAATATCCAATTGTTTATTTATAAAAAGTTAGCAGTAAAAAACTAAAATAAAAATTTTTGCATACATTGCGAATGATTCTCTGGGCCAATAATCTTGTGTGGGACTGTGAAAATATTTCTTAATAAACTTGATTATTTGTGAATTTACATATCCTCATTTAAACTATTATTTTGTGCATCAAAAAATCAATTTCAGTAAGACCAATTCTACAAAACTGAGGACTTAAATTTCATCTTGTATTAGTGATTTATAGTATGTTATTTTGGAAACTGGTATACATAAGTCTATTTGGAGCTAAAAAATCGTTTATATTCTTTAAAAGTTTTAATAATTATTATTGCATTATTAACAGTACTAGTGTTCACCCAGCGGTTGAAATTCAACCTTTTAAATTAAGTAGAGTAGAGATGGGCTGAGCTGAACCGAGTTGAGTTTAGTTGAGCTGATTGAAGTGAATTGAGGTGAAATGCGCTGAACAACATAACAGAATAAAACATAATATAACATAACATAACGCAACACAATACAACACAATACAGTACAAAACAATACAAAGCACCAAAAGACAACACATCACAACAGAACACGACATATTACAACACAATGCAACACAACACAGCACAAAGAAACACAACATAACATAGTGTAACATAACACAACAAAACAACATAACATAAAATCAAATAACATAAGATAACATAACATAACAAAACATAACATAATTAAACATAATAAAACGTAATAAAACATAACATAACAACATGACACAACACAACACAAAGCAACACAACACAACACAACACAACACAACACAACACAACACAACACAACACAACACAACACAACACAACACAACACAACACAACACAACACAACACAAAACAACACAACATAACATAACATAACATAACAAAGCAACATAACATAACAAAACAACATAACATAACATAACACAATAAATCCAAACATCACACAACACAACACAACACAAAACAACACAACCCAACACAAACCAACACATCAAAACACATCACAACACATCAACACAAAACAATACAAAAAAACGCAATACCCAACAATACAACACAACACAAAAAAAAGACAACATACTTAACATGTCAGTCAATTTTATCTATTGTTTTTTTTTTTTTTTTTGAAAAATGAGCGTGGAACCGCCCACTTGAGATGAAATGCTATATCACAGTAACCACTTTACCGATAACCATAAAAATCGACGGAGTTTAGCTAAGAATAATGAATATTTTTGAAATAAGGAAATAACCACGCCCACCCCCCATATAACGCAATTTTACTGAAATACGAAATCCACGATAAATCAGTAACTACTGATGCCCATTTACTCAAGAGATATAAATAAATGGATGGAATGTACAATGAAACGAATTTGACTTACTTTACGTACATTTTTTTGAAAACTGTATTGCATAAAATATTTGTGATTTTTCCTTCAAATGCCATACGATACAAACGCATAGAATGACACGCAATGAGCAAATCTAACTTATTTATTTAATTTAAGTCTTAGTTGAACTGATTATTGCAGTACATCAAACCCTAGAAATCACGCACCACTGAGAATTTTTCTGTCTGCCGTCGGAAATCGTCATACATGCTGATAACACGAACAGGTGCGCCCCAAAAACAGATACGATTGACTTATGTATGTGACTGCAGAGGTTGTGGTAGTTTTTTGGCCTTGGTCCAAACCGATAATTGGTTGTAGTACTTGTAAAGCAATTCGCATATTTTTAGGGCTAACATCTAGAATTTAGACACTTTTTATTTACTTTGTACAACGAAAAGGCACGCCGAGAGACATTCGTTTGACGATGGGAATTGACTGAGCTTCTACCCAAATTTAGATCTCTAAAAATTTACGAACTCTGCTGTAGATGACTTTGAAGAAGCGTCCAGGTCTTGGTGGTAAGCGGCCAAATTTTACCTAGGCTGCTGGGTTACGTTGTTATCGCTTCCTTATGTACTGTATTTGGAAATAAATAAGTACTTAATGTCTGATACAGTGTTCCGCATGCAAATATATACATACTACTTACAAATTTATGGACATACAGCATCGGCCATATCTATAGCACGCAATTTCAAAGTAATATTGCTTGCCACTTATGTTTATTTATTAATTTTTAAGAGTTTTCAATTAAAATACAGTCAATTCTCTAACAAAACCTAAACCAATCAAAGTTTAAAACTTTGTAAAAAAATAAAAAAAAAAATAAAAAAAATTTACACCCAAATTTCAAACCTTTTTCTCAGTGTTAGAACTTTTTGGTGTCCAAAATTTTTGTAGCCGGTTCAATTTTTGTTCCCACATTATGGAAAAAAATTGGCAAAAAATTGCCGTTGAATTTTTTCAACGGTAATTTTTAGCCAGTTGAAACTTGCACATTGCACTCAAATTGAATGGGCTATAGAACTTCTGAGAAAAAAGTTTAAAATTTAGGGGAAAATTTGTAAATTTTTTTTTTAGTTTTCATAAGGTTTTAAACATGGGTTTGGTTAGAGAATGGACTGTATTTTAACTGAAAGTTCTTAAAAATAAATAAATAAATAAACATAAGTGGCAAGCAATATCACTTTGAAATGGCGTGCTATAGATATGACCGATACCGTATATAGCAAATGTACGCACATACATATATACATGTTTGCAGGCACTGATTTCTGCATGTGAATAAAAATGTTAAACGAGTTATTACCATACTAATCTAAGTGTGTAATTTTCAAATTTAACCAGCTCTAAGCGTGAAGGCGGTAGCAATGAAAAAAAATCATGGAAATGGAAAAAAATAACCAAAGTCGGCGACACGGCTGGCGGCTGTGGCGGCAACAAGTTTTCTGTGACAACATAATCACCTTTGATACAATCAAATGTGTGTTATAGCACAAACATGCACACAGCTTTATGAACATTATATATTTTTTTTTTACTGGTAGACACACATAATTATATGTATGCACGTTTATGAAAAGTAAACGAACACGACTTCAAGATTTCAAGTTCACGGCCACAACGACCATTCAAATGTACTTGTAAATCAAATACATACTTATATTTTATGTTCGCAATATGTAATAAAAAATGTGAGAGTAGGAGTGAACTCGGTTTGACACATAAGCGTATTGATGCCGATACACAGCTGTTGTAGAACGAAGTAGGCAAAAAAAAAAATCTTAAATTAAATTTCAAACATTATCTTGCAAATTTTGGGGTAGGATTTTTTTTTTTATATTGCTTACACTTATCGGATTAAAGGTAGTCCTATATCAATGGCTCTAAAAAGAAACTTTCAAATTGCCAATTAAGGCAATTAAGGATATTGTGTGACATTTGACTTTTCACTACGTATATTTTGGAGTTTATTTTAAATTTAATTGGAATCAAAATGACTTAACACTTTAAAGTCCGGCTTATTTTTCGCCTCAGGCGATTTTCCTTCCACTACTAAATTTTTTGAGAATTTTGTCATTTAAATTTTCAATTAAATAAATCTAATAACCTTCACAAAAAATGCCTTCTCGTATAATATACTTCTTTTTGGTTGTTTCTGTTTCCGACAGGGTAGGACTATGATGTTAGATCGATATATCTTTTCAAACAGTGGTACAAATCCTTTTCAAAAGTATTTTCAAACTAAAATCTTCTCTTTAGTTTAACGTTGTGATACATATTTGAATTAACTGGTGAATTGAGTTTAAATTGAGTTTTCAATCACGTGACAACACTGCTGAATAAATATCAGAAAAAAGTTTTCCAAACCCATTGCGATTGTTATCCATCTTTTAATAATACATTTAAGTTATTAAATCATCTTAAGTTAACTGTGTAAACACATGGACACCTCCACGAAACCCCTCAAAAATATTCTAAATGTTCAAGCTAAAGATTTCTTAACTTCGCTTGACACCCGTATTGTGTGTGTGGAATCCCTCTTCTAAATTATTTTCAAGCTAAAAGCTTTTTGAATACCCTTCGCTTGACATTGGAATTTGGTAGTTGAAAAACATGTGGCAACCACCTAAAAATATAGCTCAGAAATAAACGCATTTCGATTGATAACTTTTTAAGTAATTTGAATTCAACTGTTTAATTAGGTGGAAACCCTCTTTAAACACCACACAAATATTATTAGTATTCAAACTAAAGATTTCATAACCCTCTTTCGTCCGTCATATTATAATATTTCATGGTGTGTAAGTTAACTAAATTCGAGTTGTCAAACAGGTGGCAACCCTCTTCAAAATATTTACAAATTATTACCTTCCTAAACTCTTTTACACTGGCATCCAAATTGGGATACATATTTATGTTACCTAAAACCCTTAATTCAAATTGAATTTGATTTTTTAAACAGATGGCAACCTTCCTACAGTTAAGTTAAGAAACAAAGCTTTTCAAAACCACTAATTAAATGTAACATGTCCCTTAAGACTGTTGTAATTATAACTTCATATCATTTTGCTAAGGTCTAATAATTAACTACATATTTTTGAGTACGCTGTTTGGTTGGTTTTTAAACAAAGTAGTTGATATTAGTTTGAATATAGTGAAATTAAAAAAAAATATAGCGATGCCCTTATAAAACTCACGGATTTGAATAATATTTTGACGATCATATTCACTTTTTATTCTGTCAACAAAATTGTATGTTCGAATGTGATTCAATTATGAATGTTTCCGATTTTTATCCCAGAAATCTGGTCATCGTTGGTATAAATAAAGCTGGTGAACCTCCAAACTTATCATATTGAGATATAGTAGCTTTGCCTTTGGTATCAAGGTTTTTGGTTTAATAAAAAATAAAATAATTCTTTAGTGATATTAATTCATAATTCAGTAAGCCCAAGTGTATTTTATTTATAAATATGCCGCTTCATCTAATTTAAAACACTATTTAAAAACGGTTTATATACAAATTTATCAACGTCTTTAATCAGATTGCAAAACAAAAAACTAACCATATTTATGCAGATCTCGCAAAAGTACGTGGACGTGTGTTTATTCTTTTGTAAAAGAATAATCAACATATTCTATCTATGACAGGAAGGCATTTTTCATGCTTGCTTTGCCAACTAGCAAGCACGCTATAAGCGTGTACTTTCCATGGCAGCTGTCAACTCAGGTGCTTAAAAAGCTGGAAAGCGAATTATGAAATTGTAATTTTTATATTTCCAATTCCATTAAACATTTTTTTACTATGCTTGGCTAAACAACCTGACAAACACGGTAATTGCGCAAGATTGACATCATCAACTTGTTTCTTAGCCGATGAAAAAAATGAAATATGAAAGGATTAGAGCCGTGTATCACTTTATAACAATTCTAAAAATTTATGCATATATGAATACAATATCTATTTGTATAACAAAATAAGCCCTTATAGAATCATTAGTCATATGTAGAAAGACTGCCGAATTCTTACAACACATAATCGGATTTACTACTTCCTCTTCGTTGAATGTTCATCAATGGGTAAATCTCAGTAGGGTTGAAGTCAAACTTGTTATTAACTACTTCTTCTTTGCCATGAATGCCTTAGGCGTTTGCTAGCAGATTTTATTACTTCCTCAGTGCTGTTGAATAAAATACATGCAAACATACTACATATGTACACTAGAGTGGTCCAAAAAAATTTTTTCCTAATTAGGGTTGGGGCCATAATTCTAATTTTTTCCTCTGAAAGAAAGAGTTGCTGTCACCAAACTTTACGTTTCTAAGTATACATTTAGAGGATGCTCATGAAATGTTTATATTTTACTATAGAAGTATATTGTCCATATATTAACAAAACAATTGGTTTAGCAACCTAAGACAATTCCAAATTTAAATTAGCGAAAAAAATATTAACAGCTTCAGTTGTCATGAAAACATGTGCTTTTTATCAAAGTCGTCAATATTTTTGTCGCAGGTAATTGAGCACCTTGTATTGGTCACAGTAAATAATTGAATGTTGGTATGGATATTACAAATACCAAAAGGAAGAAATTAGGGGGGTGTCCCGTTTATTTTTTCCATACAAAATTTGAACCACTCTAATGTACATACTGTTACTCCCAAAATTGAGCGTACGGCTCTTTTTTTGTTAATATTCGCAATGTTTTACATGACACAATTTTCTTATTAATTTGGTTTTAAAACATGGCTTATGTTATAGCAAATCCCAGTTGAATGCAAGAGTGATACTGTGTACAAAAATAAAGAAAAATCTGCAAATTTTCAGCAAAATCGCAAACTTTTTAGTATGAATTTATAAAAAGAATTCAGGTAAGCGGTTTTATAGCCTATTAAATTTTAGTTTAAAAATGTGCAAATTTCAAATGTTTAAAATTCGCGTTGATATTTGAGAATTTTTTTGTTGGCTGTCCTACGCATTTTTTTCATATAAAAAAATTCTGAAAATGAAAAAATCAACGCTATTTTGTAGAGATTTAAAATTTGCACCTTATAGCACCAAAATTTTAATGGGCTCTTAAACTGTATACCTGAATTCTTTTTAGAAATTCGCATTAAAAAGTTTGCGATTTTGCTGAAATTTTGTAGATTTTTTTCAATTGTTTTAAACGGTATCATTCTTGGATTTAAATGAAGTTTGCTAAAATATCACTCATATTTAAATACAAAATTAACAAAAAAATTTTAGCATGTAAAACATTGCGAATATTAACAAAAAAGAGCCGCACGCTCAATTTTGGGAGTAACAGTATATGCTTAGATACATTCATAGAAAAAAGAATAATTTACATTTTATTATGTATGCATGCATACCTTTGAGTATGTGCTTCTGAATATATTATAACACACTTATTACTTAATCAAGACCGCTCTTATTCTTCAGTGGCGCTTTTGTATATACTACGTAATTCGCATCAGATTGCTTTAGATATTTTAATTAATTGTCACAACTTGTAGTAATTTATTGCTAAGCAGTTGATTAATAATGCCTTTGTGTTAGTTTCATTGTCCATCATACAATAAATTAAAAGGAGATATGTATATTCTTTTGTACAAACCTGTTTTGCTTGAAAGAATTCTTGTTTCACCAGAATGATCCACAAGGCGTTGATGGCTATGATCAGCAGTCTACATTTATAGGAATATTTCCTTAAATACCTATGCATATATAGTTACATGCATACACACATACATATGTGTGGTACCAAAGAGGAAAATTACCTTATTTATGTTCATTTAATACACATATGTACGATATTTAATTACTACATCCATAGGGATTGTGAGGCACATATATTTACGTAAGAACATTCCCAAGGTAGGTAGACCCTCCCACGTGAAGCCAATCGACTTTCGACTTCTTTCTTTCTCAAGGTTCTGGAAAGACTTCTAGACTCGCAGATCCGACAGAAAATGGATATAAATAAGCTCTCTAGCTGGATACAGCTTTGCATAGTATCGTCAGAATCATTGAAATGGTACCCGCTAAGAGGAACTTGTACTAGACGTGTTCCTAAATATCGGAGTGCCTTCAATAATGTTCTCCCGGTGGTTTTTCTTCAAGACCTAACTCGGCTTGGGCTGTATCACCCTCTAGTCGAGTTTGTTCATTGTCTCTTAGACAGTAGATCTATATATTCGGAGGTGGGGGGTATCCATAACAAGATATGCAAACCGCGGTACTCCACAAGGCGGTGTTCTCTCCCCGCTCCTTTGGAATCTTACGGTGGATACTCTCATGTCACGGTTGCAGGGTACAGGTTGCCAAGTTCTATGTGACTTAGTTTAAGGCTGGTCTGAGGAAGGAGGCCTAAGTGTAAGGAGTCTCTAGTATGGCATAACAACGGGCCCACGATGGCCTAAGTGTGCCTGTGCCTGTGATGGATGCAGGCAGCCGAGATAACCTAACCTATCGTAACCTACACTTATACTTTACATCTGATTATTTATTTTAATAAACGCTTATCTTGTTCTGTCGAAATTTGACGACGATAGTAATAGTATTTGTAATTATTAACTTTCAAACCCCTAAATTTATACAATTTTCAATTCCAAAATAGAACATTCTTGACCACAAATCTACTAAATTTGATCGGATTTTTCCTGTAGGGTTAATGGACCGATTTAATTTATTTATGAGTATAAATACTCTTTAGTAACATTGAGAATGTGAATTTTGCAGACAGTTGTAGTTATGTTAATGAAGTTGAAATTCTACAATAAATAGTTTTATAACAGCTCGCGGCTCACTTCAAGTGCTACATTTAGTTTTATGTGTAGGACACAAGTATATGCATATTGAATTACAGGTGTTACTTTGAGTAGTGTTTCTTTTTTCTGGTTGCTGCTTGTGCGAGGAATTGAAGGCGGGCCCTACGAAGTAATGGTATGCCCCTCAAGTCACTCAGCTACGACGGGAACCTAGCATTAACCGATTTTTTTAGCGCAGTAACTATGAGTAATGCTTTTAGCAGCCGAGAATCACCTTGCTTTGCTCAGGGGTCAGATTTAAATGAATGAGAGTTATGCCTCGAGGCCTTACGCAGTTACTGCTGTCTGCTCTGCACTAAAATAAAAAGTTCTTACTTCGAACTGTGTCAAGATTTGCAAGTCTGCTTACTGCTTGAAAAGCTTGCTCAAAGTATATAAACAAGTAATAGTTAAAAATTTAGGCATCCCGCATTTTGTCCATTTTTAATTTGATTGGTGGATGACTAAGTTTTGTTGAAACGTTTTAGTAACTTGTGGAATAAAAGTCAGTTTACTTATAGTAATTGATGAGAACTTGTTTGCCTATGTACTGGACTATTAATTAGCGCAAGAAAAGCCAGCTCTATTTATATAGGAGAACAAAGATTCTTGAACGCCCGCCGGTTGGTAAGAATGAGGCTTCGATTCTTAAGCGCGTTAATACGTTTGCAATACTTCGTAAATAGAGGATTCAGGTTCTAGTATTGCGAATACTATATCAGACCGTAAGACCGGAAGCGTGACAGCGTAAGACACACTCTGACTGAAAAAAATCTTTATATAATAGGCGAATAGAATATTATCTGTACAGCAGTCTTCTGACTGATTCGACATGTAAACGGGATTATTACATGCCATTTTTTTTTGCGGGCAGGGGGTCGAAAATGCCTATTGCATCACCGGACAATGGTATGTCCGGAGACTAAAACAATCCCCCCGAAGTCGAACCGTCGCCCACCCTGGGACCTCTAATCTCTCTCTCTTTGGGTCCATAGTTTTAGGTCTTTTATTAGCCTGGCCGTCCATTTGCCGCGGCTTTCGTTTTGCCACCTATCTTGCCATAGTCTTAGTGTCTCGTTTCTTACTCTTTCCCTTTCGTTGTCACTTGGGTTCGTTTGCGCCTTACGCTCCCACATTTTCTTGCGTTCGGCTGCTAGTAGATCAATGGGAACCGTTCCGCTTATAACTAGTACTGCCTCGGCGGACACTGTGCGGTAGAAGCCATTGCTTCAGGAGAACGCAAGTTGACGTAGCTGCTACGATGTAGAAGAAATTGGGAGTATAGAACATTATCTAGTTACTTATGGATGTCTCTGCACCTCAGGGTTCGCCGACATTCATTTCTTGACTATTTTCTTGAATGTTTAGCTGAAAAGAATTCAGCTGGCATCTACGATTTTTTTACCTTCATCGCAATGAAGAAAACCTATTCTTGGAAAAAGAAAAATGTTTTAATCCCAGAGCTAGTTAAAAAAAAAATCAATATGCGGGGATTTACATATTATACAGCGCTAAAACCGAGAATGCTCAGGTCATCGAGATATTCGATGCTTTTCGCTTCTTCCTCGCCTCTACAGCTGCGACAAAAAGCTTTGGTTGGATATCCCAACCACTTTCGATATGGCCCTATAAGGCAGTGTCCGGTTATTACCGGAGCAGCAGTCAAGCGGTCAAGGGTGATCATTAGTTCACTTTTCGTTAACTTTTTTCCATGTTCCTCTGGTCGTCCAAAAGGGGGGTTCCACGGTTCACCTGGTATTTACCTCCTCTAGGAAAACAGTCTTCGATCTGTGTTTAGAGGTATGCCCACGCCCTGAGCAGAAACGGCCACGTATATTTCCGTCTCTTTACTTGCCAACTCCTAGGTCATGCATATATGTAAATAAGAAAGCGAATTTTTGTTTGACAAAAACAAAAACCACTTAAGTTAAGCACTTACAGTACTTGATAATGAACATAATTTTCAATAATTACTAAATATAAAATAACGTTCAGTCATAAGGCATTAAAGAGTCCTACACTTACCAAAGGAAAAATCATATAATTTGTCAGTCATTCGTTTATGTGCAAAAAATACTTAATTTAGGAAACGTAGCCTTTGTGAGCATGTCTTATTTCAAATAATTCCTAACAATTTAAAAAATAATAATTTCCATTCAACGAAATTTGTACGGTGAAATCCAACTACCTCCCGCTATGAAAACTGACATTAGTAATAGCTACCCAAATCGCTGGCAGATGGCTAATAACATAATTTGTATACAAATGTATAAATAATATAAATTTACACTTGAAGATAAACGTATGAGCTTGTAAATGTAAAACATAATTTATGCGCTAAACTATCTTTGTAATTTGTTAACATAAATTGCACATTAGCAATGAGGTATGTTATTATAAATCTGTGCGCGTATTCCACCTACATTCCCACATGCATACATATCTGTGGTCGTAAGCAATAACCGTCAAAGCCGGAGATCTTCATACATGTAATGCAGTATGTAAATGTTGATGACATTCAAGGTAAGCGCTAGTTTTGCATTACCACTTTCGGAGATGGTCTCCCAAGTAGTGAAAAACTGACGCAAGCTGGACTACTTATTTTCTACAATCAGTGTTGCCGCGCCGTCGTGAACCAATTTATCACTATTTTCTTTTTTTTTTAAGTATCAAAGTATTAAGTCAGATAAAAACTGTAAAAAATGCTATTTGGTTTCACATCTTTGCTTTTTATATCTTTCATGAGCATGAAATGGTATTATAACTTTTGTCTGATGCTTGCTAGTACCACAATAAGAAGGAGAGAGGCCCACGAAAATGATACTTATATGATCAGAGCGTCAAGCTGAGCCGATTTAGCCATTCCCGTTTTTCCGTTTGTTTATATGCAATCTAGTCTCTCAGTTTTCGAGATATCCGACTGAAATTTGGTCAGGGGGAGTATTTTTAGAATATTTTAATTATTAGTCGGAACCGAAAAAATCGTGTCAGTATAACCAATTCCCTCCATACAACTGATTGTTCAGATATGATATTTTCCGTCATAACTCCTCCATTTATGCAGCTAGGATCATGAAATTTGTCACTATTTTCAATCATTATCAACAAAAAGTTTACAGTAAAAATTACAAAAATCCTGTCACTATAACCTTTTGCCTACATACAACTCATTGTTCAGATATGGGGTTTAATGTCAAGGTAAAATCTAGAAATATCGTGAGCAGTTTTCTTAATAATCACACAAAGTCTGCTAATAAAATCGTCAAAATCTGTGCTGTATAAGCTTTATCTCCTATACCACTGATTGTTCAGGCACAAGTTTTTGTGATATAACTCCTTTATGTAGGCAGCTAAAACCATTAAACTGTTTTACCAGTTTACATACCGTCACACACAGCATAAATGTTTTTGTGTCAAAAAGTGCGATAGCGATTCGAAAATTGTCGCTAACTGGTTACAGAATCTCCTCCCAGGTCCTGTACTTCTCCGATCTTCTTGACGATCGTCACCTGGCCTGGGCGATAAATTCGTTCAAACTAGGGATGTTGCGAATGTGGAATTTTAGACATCAGCGGATGCGAATATCTAACAGCTAACATCCGCGGATGTGAATGCGGATGTCAAGTATTTTTAAGAAACAATTGGAATCTAGCATAATGGCGAGATCGTTGTTTAAACAGCGCTTACAAGCCAAACCAGATGTGTCAGGTTTTTTTAAAGCTTTTTAAAAAGAATTCTTCATTCTCATTCCTTTGGCTGTTTCAGAATTTGGGGAATCTGTAACTTCATCAGCATTTTTTGATTTAATTTCTGTAATTCATTTTTAATACTTTGTTCTGCGACTGGTTTGAAAAATTTGTGCTTATAGCGAGCTAAATAGGTGGATATGAAAAATAAATTATTATTTTCCAGGAATGAAAATTTTGAACAAAATTCTGTTTTCAAAGTCGTGGCTGCCAGCCGAATCGGATAAGAATATTGGCCCGTAGTCATAGTCAAAATAAAGTCGACTTTAAAGTTAGTTGCAGCTTTTTTGACAGATATCCCATTGAAAATTTTGTCAAAAAGCTGCAACTAACTTTAAAGTCGACTTTATTTTGACTATGACTACGGGCCATTGTTATTTAAAATAAAAACACCCTGTTTTTTATAAGCATTTGAATCTCAGATAGTTACGTAATTCTTATCTCATTTAAGGTCAGACCTATAGTTATTTAATTATTGGGCATCGATTCTCGTTATAGCGAGACGTTGATCATTTCTGCTGGAAATCCCTATTGAAGGAGCTTACTCTTTGACTTTAAATAGCAAAGAAGGGACAGTTTTACCACAGAAGTTTTTAGCCAAGGAGGCAATGTATATCCCTATGAAAAAATATTGCCCCAGAAGTAAACAAAATTACTGTTCTTAAAATTTTTGCTAAAAATAAATTCTAAGGCTTGGAGGGTAGTCAGTGTTGCTTACATCCCGAAGGCCGGTAAAGGCTCTCATGTTTCCCCTAGGGATTTTAGGCCTATCAATTTCATTTGAATCTTCATTTTTGCTAAAAACGCTTTTGCAAAAAACGCTTGAGAGGCTGATAATATTCGCAATTCCTCGTGACTGCCTTTCAAGATCTCAATATGCTTATGACAAGAAAAGGGCGGTGAATACTGCCCTGCACACATTGGTAAGGTGGTCAGAGGGAGCCTTCACGCATGAAGATTATGCAGTAGGGGCCTTCTTCGATATCGAGCGGGCCTTCAACCATGTTACTCCAGAGGTAATAGTCAAGTATATTCATAATCTGGGGATTGAAACCAACCTAACAAGGCTTATCTACAGCTTACTTGGTGACAGAACTGTTGCGGTGGAGCGGGGGAGCGTCAGCACTCAGTGCAGAGTTAATAGCAGCACTCCACAAGGTGGTGTTCTCTCTCCGCTGCTCTGGATTGCGGTTGTAAACGACCTTCTACAGGAACTGGAAAAAGTGAGCTGTCGGGTGATCGCCTATGTAGATGCTGTGGAACTTTTGGTTAAGGGACGATTTCTATACACCCTTTTTGATCTCGCTCAAGGTTACTTGAACCAGGTAACTAGGTGGGTGATCAACAGCGGAGTTCACTAGAGAAGGCTACACTTGTAAAACAGGAATTAGCGGAGCATATTACATACATACATATGTTGAACACGGCGCCTGCGAATACTGCAGACAGAATTGTCGCAGCACGAACTGCTATTAGGTCAAGGGAAACCGGGTCCTTTTGTGATATAAAAAAGGAAAAAAAGACGTTACCTCTCAAGGGCTAGTGATGGGGGCTCTGACAGGCCATTGTGCGATTGGTATTCATGCGGTGTGACTAGGAATTTCAACTGATCCTTTTGGATCAGCTGTCAAGAGGAAGATGAAGAGGAATCATCTCCACGCTTTCTTTTAGACTATCCAATCTTCGTGAGGCTAAAATGGAAGCATTTTGACTCGCACTTCTGAACAAACACTGAGCTCTCAGGGAACGAAATAAGCCGCATTCGAAATTTCGTAATCGGCTCGCGGCGTTAACTTAACCCACCTAAGCTGTACTTCTTTAAGCTATGAAATAGTTGGTCACATTACGTATAACCAATATTTTTGAAGAGAGAAAATTGCCACTCGCCCGATATCGCAATTTAAAACGTGATGATTAAAAGCAGATTCAGGACCAGTATCGTCTCTTATTGATCTAGCTCCTCGCTAGCCCCGAACTTGTAAAATTTTCTTCACGGCATTAGTTCGTACACATATGTGTAGGGGTATGTAAATGGCTACACAATTATTTTTATCCATACTTACACACGTAGGTTCAAGGTCTGACATAGATATTTACTACTTACATACATATGTATGCAGATATATTTTTTTCATAAGAATACGTACACATATGTCTACTTTACATCAGCGATGAATCGCGATTTATTTATGTGCGGCACTCGAGTATGCATGAAGATATTTATGTGGACGTTAAACTGAAAATAGCAACCTTGGCCGCGAAGCCAGTGTTGCATGTTACCGCACTGAAAATTAAGTGTACATGAGTGACAAGAGGGGGCTTGGTGTATGGTGCATAGACTCGTGCTGTTGACGCTTTGTACGAAACTTAGCAAGTGTCGATAATATCGACGAATTAAGTGCTTAGTAAAAATATCTATAAATACATAATTATCAAAAAAAAAAATCATCGCATTTTATTAAGTTATATTTTAACAACAATAGATTTTGTAATCAACAACTTGTTGCACGGTTTAGCACTTATAGTTTTGAATGTAATTATAAAAACTAATATTTCTGCGATTGAAGTTACAACCATATTAACTACGTGACATTAATTAGCACACAATGTCATCTGTTTTACTAATCAGTTATATGTATTTGTATGTATCCGGATTGTGTAAAATAAATAGAAAATAATTACGTACGTTTAAATGATTTTTATTTAAATATCACTGTGTCAAAATTTTTATATGTATATATATCTTCCTACGGATGTACATACATACATATGTATGTATGTATGTATCCAAATACAAAATATTCGTGAATGACAACTGCATAAATTTTCCATTTTCCTTCCTCAAAGTCATTGAATGGAAAATTCAGTTGTTTGTGGGTTAGCTCGTTGCCTTTAAAGAATTTACACCTCTTGCATATGCTAATTTAAGTAAACAATGTAAATTTTAATATGACCTCCAGCATACACACTTACTTACATGCACATACTATGTATGTACAATGAGAAGCCTTGAGTAACCGAAAGTTAACGGTGCGTACGCAAATTTTTTGTTTTCACTGTTCATTGTAACTGAGTGATGTGCGCATTGTTGCATATGGGTCATTCCATACAATATTTACACCTCAATTTTTTTTTTGGAGTGAAATAGAGTTTTTTCATTCTTTATCAAAAAAAAGAAGACACCTATTTTTTATTTCGTCATGATATTCGAAAATATCGAAAAAAAAATCCCGAAATTTTGAACTCACGGAGAAGTATCTTTTCTTAATTGTTTGCGGTTAATAAACTATTTGTCGGAGAAAATCAGTTAAGGTATCAAAATGTGCGTAATTACCTCGGCTTTCCATGAGAGTGTAAGATAGGCTAAAATAAAACACATTAAAAAATGGTTTTTTTTTTTTACTTTTTTATTAACTTCATCATGTTTGATTTTTATTTTTTTCAACCTGAATAGTTGTCAAACTTTATGGAGTAAGCTGTAAAAATTTAAGAGTAGAAACACCAAAACTTTAGAAGTTACGAGTTTTTTCATACCTGCGCACATAAAGTTTATACTAAAGTTTTCGATAAAGAATGTAACAAAATATATTTCACCCAAAAAAAATATTGAGGAGTAAATATTGTATGGAGTGACCCATACATACATTACTTATTACCTATTGTCTTAATATGCAAGGCAAATACATTTATTGTGAAATGAACAAGTTTTGTAATTTAACAATCCACTGATTTTATTCCCTCTCAGGCCGAAAAATGTGATAATAATTAAATAAAAAAGCCTTGAAGGAGAAATGCGACAAACAATGTTTTGTTTATTTAAGAAACATTTGTCATTATTCAGTACAACAAAGCTATGAAACGCATATCGACTTAAATAAATACATATCGAAATATATTTTTATAAATACATATGTATATATATATAAAGACGAGAAAGTATTGACACTGCCCTGACGGAAACAAGTGATTTTCTTTTTTAATCAACTAATTCAAAGCCTACTTTAAAACAAATGCAATGAGTAAATGTTTCGAGTTTTTATACTCTTTTTGCTCAAAAAAACAATTTGTGACTTGTTAGTATGAAAAAGCATCTGTGAAGTCCAGAACGCGAACAAAAAAAAAACATATTGACTTTGAAGTTGTGTAAACAAAATTCATTTTAAAGTAGTTGAAAATACATGCAGGAAAAGGCAATTGACTGCTTCCTAGGACATCGCCATGTTAAATAAATGAGTTCGTTGCAGGTAAAATAGTGAGAATTTCAATTAGTTTTAATTGAAAATAAAGTAGTTTATAAATTACTTTCAAACTAATCCAATTTCCTGCAGGGTGAGTTGACTACAGAGGCGTGACAAGAGTATGCCAATATGGGCAAGGTAAGTACTGGAAGTGTTATACACCACTTTTCCAATTTTAGTAAATAAAATATTAAATTTTGTATTCAAGAAAGTTAAGTTAATAAATTCGCTTATTGAAGTGAGTTATGTAAAAAAATCCATTCGCCGAAAATATGGTGACAAATGATATAAAAACTAGCCGATGGCAACTTTTTTTTTAACCGGATGGTAACAACCTGCAAAAGGTGCCCACACATACTAACAAATGCCCTTATACATTTTTTTTTGGAAATCGGGAAATATCTTTTATTCGAACTTAGGACCCTCAAGTTTCAATGTTTTACTTAACTTTAAATTTATATGGGTGTTGTTGCATCCCTATAGTGCGTTTTTTCTGAATGTGATATGTTATAGACTGACAATGACGGATCTCAGAATGTTTTCCAACTACGGTTCCCCCCTCGCTCCATCCCTTTGTGCCTTGAGGGGAAAATTTGTGCGAACAATGCCGCAAGTAATGATCAATCACCATCCTCATTGCCTTCGTATGGGACCAATTCTTCAAATTTCGTGCAGCTCCTAATTTACTTTCAATTGCCAAAGAGAGTTATTTAGAGCCCACCACGAGGAGGGGGCTGCGCTTCGAGCCCCGTTGAAAACCTACAAAACCAACTGTGGCGTACAAAACTTATATTGGTTCTGTGACACGTCTTGATTAAACTCCGAACAAAGTCACACGAACCAAATAGGCATGCAGACGACTTTTTGTGGACGTGTTAACAAATAATAAGGATTTCCATTCCTCCTGCAGCATTTAAGTAGTTGGATCACAAGCGGATTCACTTCAAAAGCCCAAGTGCCCCACTGTATTTCAGTCTGAGATGTATGCAAGCTCAACTTAACTTGAAAAAGATGCAAAAATATACCTGTATCCAGGCCCGATGAGAGGGGAGAGGGATCGGGGACTTTTTCTCAGATACCACAGCATATTTCAATATGTTTTGCATACAAATCAATCTATAATTTGATGAAAGGATGTAATATAGTACTAAAAAATTGTATACCCATAAAACAAGTAAAATATTATTTAATTTCGATCAATTTACTAGTTCAGTTGAACTACGGGAAATCAACCTCTTTTCTTTTTTAGGGGCACTAAGCTGTGAGAAGTTGATATGAATTAAAAAAAAAAGTATAGTAGAAGATTCGAATAGGGCGTGACCTTCACCCATCTGTTTAATGGATGAAACCTATTTCGTTAGCAAATATTTCGCAAGTGAGTTGGCTGAAAAATCCTGGCCAGGATATTTTAAATTAAATATTCAAAATCATTTTTTTTTTTTAATTTGCACTCATTTGTGTAATGAAAAAACAGGGACCGACCATAACAGTTATTGATGAAAATTGTCATGAAAAAATTTACTATGAACGAAATGTTCTACAATTAAGTGATACATACCAATCGATTTCTGTTTTCACCGACACTCAAATTTGAAAATAAATTTTTGTTTGCAATTTTTATTAAAAAATAAAAAACATAACAATTATTTTTGATTTTTATATTATAAATCCAAAATAACAATTATTTTTAATTTTAATATTATATGTCTTAGATAACAGTTATGAAGACATTTATTTATAAAAGTCATCAATAAAAATCAGTCAGTGACTTTTACTTTTAAAAGTCATCAATATAAATCAGTCACCGACTTTTATATTTTAAGTCACTCGTATAAAAGTCATTGACATTTCGGAGTTAAGAAGGTGTTGGGAAATAAAAGTTTATTATGACTTATACAAAAGACTTTTATAAGTATGATTTAAAAAATAAAGTTCAGTGACTGATTTTTATTTATGACTTTTATAAATAAAAGTCCTCGATAACTGCTATCTAACACATATAATACGAAAATCAAAAATAACTGTTATTTGCAGATTATTTAAATAAAAATCAAAAATAATTGTTAGTTTCGATTTATAAAATAAAAGTCAGAAATAACGGTTATTTAAAGAGTAATTAAATAAAAGTCAAAAAATAATTGTTAAAGAGTGATTTTTTAATAAAAGTTGTAATTGTTACGGTCCCTGCTTGTGAGCAATAAGAACTAAAGCATTTTTCTGCCCCCTGCTGTGTTTTCGAAAAACTTTTTTTTTTTAAATTTTGCTCGCATCTGAAAAAAGGCGATGCCATTACTCATGTTAACCGCTGTTGAGCACTGCCAATGAAGCGATCAGCCGTGAAGCATTGTGAATAAATTAACACTTGGCCTGCGGTGACTGCAATTCGAATAAATGCATGACTTCTTACCTAAAAGGCGTATCAACTTGTAGACGCCCTGTTGTTGCAATTATTTTCCACTTAATTACCTTTACAAATAAAGACAAAATATATTTTACTTATAATTTTTTTCCATTCGGTAGACTTACTGGTAAGAATAAGTGATTTATGACAAATTACAGCAAATTATGTTGAGTGTTCTTTATTAGCATAAGCAGATAAGTATAAATATAAATAAATGCATAAGCATACATGTATGTTTATAGAGGATTTTATTTTGTGATTCACAACTATTTATGGCATCGGCAAATCATAATATATTGATTTGCAGAGCTACACGTTCTAAATATAAGACTGTATATGGGGTGTTCCAAGCCAAAACGGACGGGGCTCACACTTCATGTGTTTGATTTGTCTCAAATTTTTAGGCTTGATGCATAAAAATAAATAATAAGTAAATATGAAATTTGAGCTTGATTAATACATTTTTAAAAACTTTACAGCACAAAAACAAAAGCAAATCGATTTTATATTTTTAAAAATAACTCGAGAACGGAGCAAAAAGAAAAAATTAAAAAAATCACACATATACAAATCAAAATTCTCTATGAAAATAGATATTTGAAAAATTTTTCATATACACATTTTTTGATAAGAAAAATTGTTTTTGAAAATATTCCATCGCACTTTATTATAAAATGTAATGGGTTACAAAACTGCATACTCAAAAATTAAAAAAAAAAAAATTGTAAATTTGTAATGTACTCATTTTATTCAACTTCGGTGTAAAAAAAATACATAACTCAAATAATTGTCGAAGTCACCCTATAATACTATACCTAAATATTGGCAATACTTAGAGCTACCATTGTGATTTATTTTAAATTTTTTTTTGAGATGGCATATTTCCAAAAACTATTTTTTTTATCAAAAAATGTGCATGTGAAAAATTTTTAAAGAAAAAAAATTTTCAAAATATTTATTTTCATAGAGAATTTTGATGTGTGTATGTGAGATTTTTTTTTCAAATTTTTCCCTCACCCCGTTCTCGAGATATTTGGAAAACTATTTAATCTATTTGTTTTGGTTTTTGTGCTGTAAAGTTTTTAAAAATGTATTAATCAAGCTCAAATTTCATATTTGTTTATTATTTATGTTTATGCATCACCCCTAAAAATTTTAAACAAATCAAACAAATGAAGTGTGAGCCCCGTCCGTTTTGGTATGGAACGTCCCATATACATAAATGTATTTAAAAATTTTACGTTCGAATATACATATGTACATAGTTACCTATGCACATCCATAATTAAATTTGTTTCTGCTTTCTAAATTAAATTCCTTCTAAGTATAGTAGTAAATAATTACACCTCACCAACAGGGACAGTTGGCAGCCGGCATTTAATGTCAAGTTCAGCGTGTCGTCTAGTGCTTATGTCCTTTAGCTTATATCATCACACAGCGGTTTTTTTTAAATTCATGAACGTACAATCACATTTCTCATGGTGGAATCTTTACACACTATTGCTTTGTAAAAAGTCAGTATTTTTAGCAATTAACTCTAGACTTTAAAAGGAATTTTTAATTGACAACCATTTCTGATTCTATGAGCGCAATAAATTGCATATTTTCTGTTTAGTGCCTACTTTTTAAAGATGCTTTATTTAATAGTTGAGATTAATTAAGTTGAAGCTTAGTTGGAGCTTAGAAAAAGGTGTCAATTCCATAAATGTGCTGTGGAATGCGTTGCGGTTTTTTAAACTGTGTACTTACATTTCTATGCCTACATACATATTCAACTTCATACATATGTATATGTATTTGTAAGTAAACAGAACGAGTGGCTGCCGTAAGAATGGTTGCATTCGAATTTTGTTAGTGAACACTTATTATTAGCGATTTCTTTGCATTTAGATATCTTCTTTTTTGTTCAGCTACTAACTAAGTAACTAGTAAATGATTGAGACTAGTAAGACATTTTTTGAGAATTTAAATTTTATGAAGAAGTCTTCTATTCAATAATGAAGGAAAAACGCATTTAATAAAACTAGTGAACATTTATTCGTAATTATTTACTACTTGCACCACCTGCTTTCTTTCCCTTCTAGGCTGTAGCATGTCTCCTTAGTGGTGTACCAATTTTTATAAAGCTGAAGTTCTCTCGAAGTGGATCATTATTTTTTATTTCCGTTACGTTGTTGGGTTTTCAGCCATTTTATCTCAATTCGATTATTATTTATGGTTTAATATTTATGTACATATGTATATACAAGTGTATATGTTAGAAATTTAGAAAGTTCATAGATTATTTAATACGTCTTTTTTATTTCTTTGCAGTTTTCACAAACCACATTCCCGCTAGTCATATGCTTCATTTCGCTTTCCTCGGCGATACGTGTATATTTCAATACAAATAAAGGACCCATTTTGCCGTCAATACCAACCACTACAGTACGTCCTTTGCCACCATTTCGCGAACCGGCGCCGGTTTGGGAGGACCAAAGCAATGACATACCGAATCCGAATCCATACACGTAAGTAATGAAAATGAAAGACTTAAGACACGAACTTTATTAGGTAAATTGACACAAGCACTCTGACTGCTATAAAATACATATGTATGTAACATGTTTTACCCTTCTACGAGACCCTTTCTCCCACACTTTTTACATATATATATATATATTATACTGTGCAACAAAAAGTTTCGTCCCGGAAAATTTTAGCCAATAAAGATTCTTTGTATATGAACCGCCTGAACACATTCCCAAACGCGTTTTTCAACGTTAGCGCTTTCTAACTTGTATCAAGTTTTCATTACTGCGGTTTTGCCGCATACGTAACAGCAACGATTAATATTCAATGTTCCTCCATGTTTATAATTTGAAAAAAACCGCACAATTAAACCAAAACAGTAATAAAGCTTACGAATATAATGTTCTGCTACAAAGCGCAAAGTAAACCACGGAAATGAATTTTGTGTGCTCCACTACTAAAGAAATGATTTATGAATTTTAAATTTTCGGGTGAAAATGGAGTGTCTCAGAAATCTTAATTATAAAAAATTAACTTGGAAATATCTCGCTAACCAAGAAAAACGCGATTATTATTAGCTAAATTTTTACAGGAGACGAAAGTTATTCAAATATTTTCGCAGTGTTATACGAGTTTTCTTTTTTTTTTGATGTTACAATTATAAAAAAAAATAAAAAAGTGAAAAGGGTAGCAATTGATGCAACAACAGTTTTCATATCCACTGATCCCCATTATATCATTGATTGCATTTCTAGGGATTGTTTGAGCACGAGTTAAAAAGACTTGTTCTTGTTCCGAGTATACTATATATACGGTGACCATATTTATGGCAGCCGAATACGGGACATAAAATCATTTTCCCAATTTTTTCCTCAAAACCTTTTCCAATGGTCCTAGATTTATTAGCCCTTATTTGGCATATATTTTTCAAACTTTTGTGAGAGCAGAACATACCTGCATACATATGTTAATATTCAGTTGTAACGTCACGCAATTGTAGAAAGGTTTTCCATAACTGCTCGTGCTCGTGAGTTTTGCCCCGCGAAATTTGTTACAAACATTCCTAGGCAGGGAAACATTATAAAAATATCGGACTACTTTTGATGTAGAAGTTTTGTTCAACGGATTATCTTCAGACTCAGATTTCGACCAAGCAAAATGCAGTGTATAGCATCCGGAAGAAGCTGAACTGCAAAGCGTCTCTTGGAAGGGATCAACTTCCCCTAGATCTTGAAGAAAGGCCAATTTAAAGACGAATTTATCGAAAAAAGGTCAATCAAAAACAAAGGAAAATGAAAAGCTACTAGAGAAATTTATTTTAACAATTTGAACAATAATCATTATCCAATTCCAATTTCTATTCAAACTCACAAATGCCCTGTTGTTCTTTGCAAAATTATAACTTCAGATGTGCTCTATCATAAGCGTCCAGATTTTAGAATAAAAAATAATTCATTGGCATGCCATTTTTAAGAGCTTTTAAGGCATAAAAATAACGAATGTGGTACAAATAAGAGACATTAAAGAAATACAGAACATTTGGCGCCCCGAATTTAATAAATAAATTAACAGAATATTAGACAAAAAAAGAGGACTGTCCCGTATAATACAGGACGGATGGTCACCGTAACTATAAATCGTCACCTGAGTGGGAGATCGACCTATCCAGCCTAAAAAAGGGATTATGATTGAAGATTAAGATAAAAAAAAAACTTTATAAAAAAATTTGTTTTCAAATTTGTCGTTTCAGGTAATATATTTTAACAGAAAGTTTACTTTTTGGTGCTCTGGGCTGTGATCACCCCCATCGCCCCTCCCCTGTATCCGCCACTAGGTGCAGCCAGTTCGAAAACGCCCTATCTTAGAAAAATTTTCAAGGACGACCTACTTCAGAACTTTATTGAAAAACACCCTATCTCAGAATTTGGCTGAAGTACGCCAGAATTCGGTTCAAAAAAGCCCTATCTCAAACGAAAATACATTAAAAATGTGCTGAGATAAGGCGTTTTTGAATCAGAAGCTGGGATAGAGCGTTCTTCAACCAAATTCTGACGTAGGACGTTCTTGAAAAGTTTTCTGAGATGGGACGTTTTCAAACTGGCTGCCGAGATAGGTCGATCTTCCACTCAGGTATGGATGCTGTTAAATATAAGGTCTTTTCAAAGAGGAAGTGTACAGAAATGATCAACCACTAATATCCTGCTGGTGTTAAAATACCTAAGAACTAAACGTTGCACACAATTTTATTCAACATTTGTATGCTGCTGAGCTCCTGGGGTTTCCTACATAAGTTACCTCTTCTAATCGAAATTTCGCAGTTGCGTCGCACACCAAAATATTTTTATTCACTTCTGAGCTTCGGATTTATTGCAGTTTTTTACTTAGTAATCTGAACAATTTGCTATATCGGACACTTTGTGGTTTTAAAGTATCTGAATGTACGAGTGTATACTGTACAATGACCCATTTTAGCTCTAGGAAGGTACAGCCAGTTGTTAACGCGTTTTGGTTTGTGCAATCCTTCTTTTGTGCGATATATGAATATCCAAACCTTAGGTAAATTTAAACCGTGTTGGCATCGTTTTTTGTTTTCATTGGAGTCTTTGTACGTACATGTGTATTGCGTCAGCCAATTTCAACATATATTGTACATAACAAGTTTAATAAATTATTGACCTTCGAAGTGTGAAGCTTTTAGAGTAAATTTATATTTTAAATAAGATTTTTTTTTTATTTACACATCGCTTTTCGTCAGGTTTTTTGTATTTTGTAATTGAATTTTTTATGGTTTATATGTTTTTTTTTTGTTATTTATGGTCTTATAACAATCAAACTCAACAATTTTATTGAGCTGTGGTGATCTACGAAATAGCAGCTATAACTTCTGCCTTATGTAAATAATTGTTGTCTTCCACAAAACTTTTCATAAGAAATGGCCTCAAGCTCATTTAAATTGTTGAATGGAAGTTTTTATGTTAAAATATTGTTTAAAATATATTTTATTTACCCATTCAATGCATAAATTCATTGTTTATTTAGTTAGGAAAACTTTTTCTCGCTCTTTCATAACTCTTTTAATTTTTTTAAGTGAGACTTTTTTATGCGGTTCTCCCCATCGCATAAACAAAATTTTTCTTCAAAAGGTGGTGTTAAATAAACGTGTGTAGCTATTTTTAGAGTTTTTGGGGAAACAATTTTATTTTGCGTTTTTAATGCGATCTCTATTTACATATCGCACAAAACCAAATTTGACTATATATATGTACCATAGCCACTCCCACTGACATATGTACTAAGCAAACACATAACAAATTCCACCAATTCATTCTTAAATCTAAAAATCTGCTTGCTCCTCAATTCTGAACCGAATTAGGTTATTCTTTTTGTGGCAGCAATTTAACTACATACATATATATTACAACAACTAGTGGTATTCAAAGTGAAGCCTACACTTTCTGGTTCCATATGGCGTCCTCTGAAAGTGTAAAAACTTTAATTAGTCTCTCGAGAAATATTTTTCTTTTTTCTCAAACATATTGTTTTATATTTTGAAACTTAAAATTAGTTATTTATTTAAAAAGAAAAAATAGAAAAAGAATTAAAACTGGCTCAAAAATAATAAAAAAGTTTTTAACATATATTCTTGTTGAAAGTATACTCTATATTTTTTTAAGTTCAAGCATGCAACGAACTTTTTAATAAAATTTTAAAATAAACTTTTTTGTTCTTTGGTCCATGGAAATGGATGTCATGGTACAAGAACAGCAAATATATATTTTTAAAGGGTTTTTTAAAAAAGTCGAAGCGTGATCGCCTTCACGCTTAGCGAAGGAAACAAAAGAGGTTGATCTGGCGGTGACGTGGACAAGACAAAGTAACTCCAGGCAATACACAAATAGCCTTCGCATATTGGGATAAACGTCATTGGCAGTTGAAACTTTGAAGTTGCGAAAGACTTTGTCTGCCTATTATCCAGCATAAACGCCACAAATATTATCAAGCTGGAGATCAAATTAGCGAAGATTATGAGCGCAGAAATATGAGTTGCATTTTTCTGTTAATTCAATGGACGAGGGAGTTGATCTTAAATATAAAAGAGTTATTATTTGCTTGAATAATTTTAAAGCTGACATATGTAGTGCATATAGATGATGTAAAGGGCATCTGTGTATATTTAGTACACAAATATTCCACTTCCACCCTCTGGCTACCCGACTGCATCTCAGAAGCTATTAGATGTGAAAGTTCGATGTTTTTTATTGACACAAATAATTGATTTTTAAAGAATTCAAGTTTACTTGTTTCTTGTCTAAGCTTTGAATTTGGCAAATAATACTATTTACCTCGCGTAACTACATATATAAGTATGTTTCAAAAGTAAAGTTTATGTAAAGATTTATTTAAAGACTAGCAAATACGCGGGTGCTTCACTGCGCCTTAAAAGTATTATTGTGTTGTTTGATACCCGTATTTTGATAATTCATTTATTTTCCCAATTCAATTAAATATGATTTTTAAAACAAATATAATTTCGAAAGTAAACTTTCCTAACCCTCTTCAGTTTGATGCCCATGTTGCAAATTATTTCTTTTGACAGCCATATTGCAATATTTACTTTATCTTATCAATTTACTTAAACTGCTATTTTTAAACAAGTGGCAACTCTCTAATTTTTTCTTTCTATATTTTAAGTTGGATCTCTAGCAGTACATCGGTGAAAAGTGCATTCACTTTCATGGATTAGTTTTCGAGTGTGGCGCGTACAAACATGCATACATGCAGACAGACAAAAATTCTAAAAATTGTTGTTTTTGCTTCTATTGCTCTAATAAAGACTACCCATATTAATTTTTCTTTAATATCTATAATGTACAGACATCGGTCTCTTACAAGTTTATTATATGTACGTAGATTCATTTCCTTTGTTGAGTCCCCTATTCACATTGTACTTTGACAATTACACGGAACCAAATAATATAATACTTTAGTGAACGATTGAAAATAAGTAAAAAAAAACATTAAATTCGTTAACTTATAATTATTATTAGCTACAATAAATTTTTATTAACCTTTAAAGTACATTTATTAACTTTGTTGAAACTTTTTTTTCAGCTATATTTTACCACCACCATCTCGTCCACGAACAACTGGCAATAACTTTGCCAACTCAGGGCAAAGGCCATTGCACTACTATGGTAACCTTTTACTGCCCTCCAATGTGAATGCATTCTACCAAGAGGTCAATACGAATGTAGGAGGAGGAAGCTTGGCAGCGAAATATATACCTAATGTGGGCATTAGGTACACTGCGGTGGTGGCGCCAACAAGCAACAACAATCAATTTAATCGCAACAACGGTGGCAATAACTACTTTAGTGTCGACAACAAATTACATGGCAAATATAATGAAAAGACGAAAAAGTACAAAGTATACGAGAAGGTGAAATACGTGCCACAAAACTATGTAAGAATATATTATTATAAGTAAATAGAGTTACTCTGAATTACAAAATATTTGGTTTTTGTTTTTATGTGGAATAAAAATTACAAAGGCATTTTTGGCAAATGAACAAAAGTACTTATATGTATCTTAGCAATTAACCTGCTGATATAAGGATAGTGAAAGTAGCTTGTGTTTAGTTTGATTAGTTAACGAAAAAAAAAATATTATTCCGTAAAGGCAAAGTTACTGTTTAAGTAGTTAAAAAATATGCTCACAACTCCAATAATAACATATCTAAACAAAATTTTTGTAGACCTCACAATTTGCCGATACATTCGCATTTTCTACCGCTCATTTGCAGTTTTATTGCATTTCATAGTGATTACAACCATCCTCACATCTCCGCATTTCACACCTTCTCATTACAGCATCCACTCTTTGAATTGGCACCACCCATCGATAAACCTTACAAATCCGTATTTAATCAAGAGCAGTTCATACGCACCCAACAGCTGCCCCACATTGAGGCACCAACTGCTTTCCGACCATTCGACAAAAAATCTACAGAAGCCGGAAAATGGTTAGATACACCAGCAACAACTCCCATAATGCCTCCAACCACTACCTTAACTGTCAGCTCAACCGTCGGGCAATCGAAGTTGGCGTACGAGAAGGATAAAGTGTTGACCAAAAGTCAGTCGCTCCTACCCAAGTCGATATTGAAGCTACCGAACGCCTCCTCCGCCGCTGCAGTTGGCCACGATGCTAACGCGATTAGTAGTGGGAAGAGCAGGTGAATGTTTAGCTGGCACCTGACATCTCAGCTGCTAAATAGGAGTTACTTGCGCTTTGTTGTCAGCAGCACGAATAGAAAATAATATGTTTGAGAGCCGCTTATACCAGAAGGAAATGTACCTCAAATCAAAAGCTGCTTGACACTTAAATTGATTGTTTGCTGTTGTAATGCACCCATACATTAGATAAGATTGCTCTATTTGTAAATTTAACTACTTTCCGGAATTGTAGTGCTCAGTGAAATAAATTTAATTAGTAACTGTTTAAATGTCCCTTAAGGGCGACAAAAATTATTTGTACATTGTAGGTGCTTTGCCATAAATCGAAAAACGAAGGAAACCTTTTAAAATAAAAGAAAGTTTATACACATAAATGAATGTATCTATGTTTATATGTAAGAAAACGGTATATTGTCATATGTACATACACCTCTATAAACCAACTGTAACCGCAGTTCTAAAGTGTCGAAGAAAATTAATTATTTTAAATAGAAACGATGTAAACACATGTGTATGTAAATAAATAGTATGTAATAAATGAATAACAGAAAAATCAAACTACAGCTACAGCCGTTTATTTCCGCGTCATAATCGCCAAGTAAAAAATTTGGAATTTCGAATTATGCAACTCGTGTGAGTAATAAAAAGGACAGGCCTTAAAAGCCACCTGGACACTAAAAAAAAAGGGATACGTATTGGTAAAATACTGAGTGTAGCGAGACGGAAATAGCTGGCGACAGAGATCTGAGTACTTGTGTCTTTTCAATGTCATAGGATAGTACGCCACCATTAGATTTGTTGAAGAGATTTTATAATTATCGAGTTCCCTGAGGCCGAATGCTGGTTTAATACCAGCACTGAACCCGGACTCACACATTGTCGAATCTTCACTGAGGGCTCCGAAACTCACTCTGGGTCAGGATCTGGCGTTTTTATCAAAGCTAATGGTGGTGTGGTACAAGCAATCCTCAAGGCCATGGGCTACGTGGTGGAAAATAGAAGAGGGGAAGTAGCACGCCTTACTTCGGCTATCGAAACCACCTTTAGAAAATGGGTGAATACTTCGCTCAGAAATGACTGGGAGGCGTCGAGGGTCTGCAGGTGGGTAAAAGTCATTTCGCCTTCAACTTGTTGGACTGCAGACTGGCCACTTCACGTGGCCACTTCACGTGGAAAACACCTGACTTTGGCAGCCGTACTCCACTTGCCCGTCGTGCCTTGAAGAGGATGAGACGGTGAAATACTTTTTGTGCTTCTCCGTCTTTGCAAGAACTAGGTATGAGGCATTTGGCCGCAATGTTTTGAGAGACGAACACCTGAGCTCTTTGACAGCAAATCTGCTTAGGTTTATTCGTAAATTGTGCAGATTACTAACTGATTAAAAGGGACATGGAAACAGTACAATGGACGGAATGTAGTCTGAGTGCTGTTTTCTGCATGCGTTGTTTTGTGCCTGGTTCCGCCGGCTAGTTTCCATGAAAACTTCTCACCTAGATGTCAGTCCAAATCTTAGTTGCATCTCAAATGCAGCTTCCCCTTAATTGTCTAAGCTGTGACCCCCAGAAATTTGAGGCGCTTTCTCCCCCCAGTCCGGGGAACTCGCATGTTCTTCGTAAATCGAGTTGTCGTAGTGAGGGCGATAAAACGCATGTGCGCAGATAAGTCCACCTGATATTGGTGATACTCTTTCCGTTCCCTCAACTGGAGAGAATAGGGATGGCAAGGGAGGCTGCATGCTTTGAACCGTTCCCTGCATGCGCGTAGCCAGAATGGAATTTAGGGGGCTCGACACTATTAAGCTAGCATTTCAGGGTACTATTATATATATATGTATATATATATATATATATATATAGAAAACTTAAAAGTTAGGGGGGGCTAGAGCCAACTGAAAATCCCAATTTCTGCACTCCCCCCCGACTCTTTACAGAATGGCAGAGCGCTCTTTGCGGCGGCGCTTTTCAAGGTGATGAATATGGTTCGAATTTTGGTCAGATAAGATTTATATGAGAATAGATCTAACTATCCCTACGAATACCCAATGTGTTATCTGCTATTGTTGCCCCAGTATTTTCTAATTGTACTCTTGCAGAAATATTATTTAATATTCACACGATCGAGTGACTGAGTTCAAAAGTTTTCTATCTTATATCGCTTCCTTTCAGAATTTTTTTGTCAGGTCGTTAAATGGAGATAGTAACATCTTACTCACCATCGAGATGAACTTCTCAATGACCAGGATGTCTTCCATGTACGCAAAAAATTGAATGGCTTCCGATATGGCACGAACAAGGTTCCATCGCATTGAGTATTAACGAAAACAAATTGATATATCTTAAATATTTTCCAGTGTTCTTGCCCATCTCCTTTCCTAAAGGGATGAATTTATTGTAGCATCGATGAAAAAAATGTAATTATAATTATATGTATACAATTGATTGAAGTTCACCTCCAGCAGGAATGAATAGAAGATTACCACATTAAGCGCGCAAAATATCCTCATCATGGTAAGTTGTGCAGTAAAACACCATATAATACCCATTTCAAGGCTCGTGTTGACAAAAAGTCCAAATATTAAAACGTCGCAAAAAGAATTTGAAAATTCTGCTTCTTCTTCTTCTTCTCGCTTAATGCTGTAACTATAACTTCTGTACCGCGTGATGCCAATTGGAAATGCCAAGTCCTTTCCACCTGGTCTTTCCATGACAGGCGTTTAAAAATTTGGATCTGCGATCCATTAATTCCTTCTCTTCACCAAAGAATGTTCAAATGTCCAAATGTCTGTACTACAGAGGCCAAGCATGCACATGTACAGGCCACCTGCAAGTGCTTCACATATTGTTTTAAGATTTATCCTACTTAGCATGAGCGCAGATTGTGCGATTTTCCCACTGAAACAAAGGAAATTCTTTGACTGATGGTGCACCTCTAACTTGTCCCAATGGCTAAAAGTGCATGATTTTGCTTTTGTTGAGTTCCTTCTTAATAATATTGTTGTGGAAGCCAAGAAATAGGCTGGACCCGCAAATGTTGTGGCTGTCCCTTTTTTAGTTGGAAGACCGCTTTTTCTTTACCATCATAGCCCTCATGACCTGGCACACAGATTAAGAAGACACTGTTACGGGTTGCTATATCATTGAGTGCTCGCGTTTTTTAAAGGTTTTCGATGAGAACAGGTAACTATCTAGAGCCTTGAGAACATATTGGATGTCCAAAAATATGAATACATTTACTCTGGCATATTGCCTGATTAATGAGACGTCGGCGGTCTCAAGTACGGCAGCTAGTTCCGCCTGGATTATCATTGCGTCTTTGCTTAAGAGAAAAGACGTGCGGCATCGCGCGGTCCAACAACACCCGCAGCTAAATATACGGTAAGGTATTCTTGAACCATCGGTATACCATTTGTGTGTATCCTCGTAAAGGCACGTGGAGTTTCTTCTCCAGTCTTCACGAGTAGGAAATATTATCCTGTACATCTTCGCAAAGCTGAGAATGGGATATATTTGGTCTAACACCAAGATTTTGGATATAGTGGCCTCTTTTCCCTTTAAGATGTCCAGGTCTTTGAATTACTTTTCTTATGTAGCATGAGTGCTTGCGTTGCTGGTTCCTTTTCCATTGCCATATGTTTAGGCGCGAATGCTTACACCAAGCGTCTAAATGCATGCTATGAACTGCTGCATGTACGAAAATTTCTTTCAATAAATTTATGAAATTTTTGCGCATGCACTTCTCAACTACCATGAATAAAACTTTATTAAGTTATAATTTGTTGGCACTTCAGAGTATGCTCGGCCTAGTCTGATGCATGCTCTGGACAATGCTTCCGGAGTCTTTTGCGGACTCTGCATGACTTACAATCATGCAGGGGTGGTAATAGATGTTTTCCATTGACCACAGTGCATACCCACCATTTTTGTTCGAATATTTTTTTTTTTATGTACATAAATACATACATGCAAACATAGTGGTCTCCCCTCTCACTGAGTTATTCACCATACCTGCAGTGGGTGTTGCTTTCATTGCCCCTGTTATAGTTAGACATGCAAGTCGCTGGATCCTGAGTCCTTGAATTCGGCTTTGTTGATCAAGAGCTCTGATAAGAGCCCAATGTGGATGTTATCACCGGGAAAACTCCTGCTAAGCTCTGCCGTTGCTGCTTTTGCATGATGCAGATTTGCCTGTATGCACCTCATCATGTGTTCGTCATGGGTCCTACCGCATCCATTTATTTGGCCAGCTCATCAGCATTGACTCCTGCCGCTTTCAGCAGGAGTGTCATCGGACCAAAGCGAAAGTTGAGCCTTCCTTTGGTCGCCTCCAGCCTCGCAGCTTATTTTTGGTCTACTGACAAGACCGGCATAACTCTAGAGCCCCTCTCAACTCTCCTTAGGTTTCGCCAGGAGCTTGAGTTTGCTATTCCGCCCCCTGCACAACATCCAGTACCTTCTAGGTCTAGAAACGCTAGCTGCTTAGACTGAGTTTAGGCACGGACACTTTTGTTGCTCATTTTCGGCAATACACAGATAATGCTCTTTTGAACACAATTGTTGTTGGCAGCTGTGAACCGCCAACTTGAATTACTCAGACGAACGAGAGCACAAAGCGTGTTGCGTGTGACATTTCTATTTGTGTGTTCCTTGCGAATCCCGGTGTTGCTGGCGCCATTGATACCTCTCGGCGCCGCACTCCTTTATACACGCCTAGTACCTTCATGGTTTCGATGCCAATGTAGTTTGGAAAGTACCTCACTGCGACCTTAGAATGATGAATTTTTGATAGGGCGGCACAGTGGGTATGGTTGCCCCAACCCAGCCAGCAGTCGTGTTTTCTTTACAGATATCCCCCCTTGTAAACAGAATCTAAGAAGGCTGATCCTTATCGGCCAGTAATTTGTAAAAGAGAACATTTTGTATGGAGTCCATCTGCTCCGTTGTTAGCACCTTTTCAGGATGGTCGCTACCATGTCACCTTCACCCTTACAACAACAATTAAGCGATTCCAGATATTCCAGATGGTATTACTTTATGTCTCGATTCCTTTAATCCATTACGTCGACTGCAAGGCGTTGCCCATCTTAAAGTCATGCCTTCTAGAAGCGAAAGGGGAAGCGCTTTATCGATTCCACATTCATTTCCGAGGTAATCGTGTCTTTGCGAAACTTTTAGGTATTCTTGACTATATACATACATAGATACATACAAATGTATATGTACATGAGTGTACTCATTTTAGAATCGCACTGTAAATGTACTGTTTACGAACTACAAGACAACCGAAAAAACGTTCGCATGTCGCGCAGAGTTAAAAACAATCAACGTTAATAAGTATCTAGTAATTAAGGGGCATTGCTATCGCTTTTTTGTCCGTGTCTATGCTTTCGGGCAGATGTCATTGACCTTACTCTAAACTTCTGCTCACAAGATTTCACTTTTGGAAAAAATGGCTTCTATGCAGGTGCATTTATAGTATTTTTAAACAGTACCACTTATACGTATATATGTAGGTAATTATAAGTTTTTGTATGGTATTTGCGTTTTAAAATTTTTGTGATGCTTGTTTCGTGTGTTCTAACTTATTTCAAGTGTGTTGGGAACATATAGATATGTATACACTAAATATGTATGCATATTTGTTAAACGATAAGTGCCTGCAAGCACATACGTGCCAATTATACCCTGCAGAAAAAAATTATCAATTGATAAAATATAACCCACTTGTAGTTAGATTTTTTGCGGGATTTCTATAAAATATATAACTTGTAGTTAGCTACAAAAAGCTTACTTGAAACTAGTTGACAAGTAATGCAGGAGTAATGAAGGAGATTGTTTTTTCTAAACGCGTTTCTATTTAAATATCCTGCACTTCGCAAATACTTTTTCGAATTGAGGACAAATAAAAGGAAGATCGAAATTTCATATTATCATTTTGAAGTTATGTCTGACGGAGTTCGAATATGTGACCACCTACAGCAGAATATGTAAACAAATATGAAATGTAATAAAATAAATAAAGTAAATATAAATAAAGAAATAAACAAAAATATTTTGTGTTTCCTATTGATATTTTATGTCCAAACGTAGTTAGTTACAAGTTAGTTACATCAAATGCAGAGGTGACTACCCTTGACTACATCTAATGCAGAGGTAAACCACCCTTGACTATTTCGGGGCCACCGCCATAGAAATATAATTAGCTTTCGTCGAAGAAAATATACAGATAATAAGTGACTTTTAGCTCCTTTCTAATCAACTTAAAGTTAGCTTATAGTTAGATACATTTCCTGCAGGGTAGCATCAAAACACATACATATACATTCATACATATCTCACCTTTGCTGCAAGAGCGTCATAATCAGAAAATAAAAAAATTTTGTTAAGTGTGCAGAAATGCAAACCAACTCCTCTTCTAAGTATGTTTTGCAAAAATTGCATTGCTGTATCCATTAACAAAAGCTCATTAGAAGATGATGTGTCTTCATTTTCGCCATGGGAGCGAGTGTAAACTGTAAACGTTTCTCGTTTTTTTTGAGTTTTTGATATTTTGGATTATGACACTCTTGCAACAAATGTACGATATGTATTACTACAATATGTCCATATGTATTTATGTGTATGTATATCAATTGGGTGTGAACAAATAGGCAACAACTAACGGCTGCTTGTCAAGTTAATTATTTTTCCCGCGAACAGTTGGTTTGCTTAGCCACTCATTAACGCGGTGATTTAATGAAAAGTTAGCTAAACGGTTTCTTTTGCTCTTTAACCTTTTTTAATTTTTTAATGATGTCTACCACGTTTTGTAGGTAAATCGATTTTAACGGTATGATGTGATTTAAAATTAATTTGATAGCGATAAACAAACGCGGCAGAGAGCAAAACTTGGATCGCCTCTAGCAAAACAAAAGTAGACGGCGATATTTTATAATGTAGTGCCTGGACTTGCGTAGTATAGAAACTTGATTCGGAGACTTGTGTTGATGTTAGCAAGATTTATATGCTTTGTTCCTTGGAAGATCAGACAGAAGAGCAAGAGAATGTGGTAGTAAAATTTGCAATTGATAAAACTAATGCAATTACTCCTCCTAATTTATTTATTAGGAATTGAACGAAGAATTGTATAAGCGAATAAAAAATATCATTCTGGTTGAATATGTACTAAGGTACAAATGGTTTGCTGACAAAAGTGTGAAGGGGTTCACTATGTCACGTGTGAAGTTCATTAAGGCTGTACTCAGGGCAGCGTGTTTTCTCCTTTGTGTGGTAATTTATTCGTTACTTGCAGACTGTAACAGCTCAAATATCTACGCTCTGGTCTGTGCCGATGCTGCCACATGCCTCGTTACAGGCTCTTCTCTTTCAATTGTATGTAGGAGAGCGATGTAGTGAGATCGAGTTGTCCGCTAATCCAAAAAAGCAAGTGTTGTGCTTTTTACTAGAAGGAAAAGGTTGGACGACCGTGTTCTCCATACCCTTGAAGTGTTTTGTTTACTCACATTTCTTCCAAAGTGAAGTATTTAGTTGTTATCATAGATAAAAAGCCAACGTTTAACAAAAGACCTCCAAAGCCTTAACAGCGTTCTAGAAATGTAAACAGGTCTTTGGTGGAGTCAGTCACCTAGAGGATTCCAGTTGACATACAGCCATAACATTATACCCATTATCAGCTAAGCATTTGTGGTGTGGTTGGATAGACTCTCAATCAATCGCGTAGGAAATATGTACTATGCTTGCCAAACTTCAAAGAACGATCGAAGTACATATGGTGTACAGGAGCTTACCCTAAAACACATGGTTCTGCTCTGGATGTACTGATAAATCTATCGTTACTTAATACTTTTATCTGTGGCCATCTGTAGCCTTTAAAGAAATGGGTGATGGATGACACCGAGCAGATTTTTAGTCTCCAATGTTTTTTCAATATCACTGGATATTAGACCACTATTTTATTTGCTGCAGAGTTACTATAATGCTGTGTTTCTTGCGGCTGACTGCTGGCTTAACCGAAAAATTTAGCCCAAATTTACATAATGTAAAACATTTACTGATGGCTCCAAAATTTACACAAGGTCAGAATCTGAAGTCTACTCGTATATCGAAGGGATTTGGGACAATCTTAACTTCCTGGTGAATATGACTCTGATTTCCAAGTCAAACTAAGAAGTTGTAATAAAGAAGGCCTTAATTTAAGGCGTTGGTTAGCTCTCTAAGTACTACCGGTAGTTCGGCAATACAAGTCTCTAAAAAATTATGTTGGAAAACGTAATGAACTTGCTTTACTTTATCCGTAACGTCACTCAGGAGTACCTGGTAATAAGATTGGGCCAATATGGCTAGAAAGAGTTCAGAACAGGTGCTCCTTGGTCCACAAATAATTATATTGCTCCCAACATTGGTCTTCGAAGACACCTCTAGAAACTGTATGGATATTTAGTTTAGCAATTACTGGAATGCTTAGAGATGGGGATAACGTATGTAAAAACACATTGGACCTTATAAGTGTGATTTCGGGCATGAAAAATCTAGTGCAGATCAGTTTTTCACAACGAACAAAATTTTGGAAAATATTCTCGATAAGCAAAACAAAACACACCACTTCATCTGGTTTAAATCCGTTTGCGTTAGCACGAATGGAAGCTTCATTCAAATCGCTAAGAACCTCCCTAACCCGTTCGAACGCAAACCAGTTTTTACTCAAAACCTTCATCAATCGAACATTGGAAAGCGTAATAGAACAAAATTACGATTTTGCTTACAACAGCTTAGTGAAAGGAGAAATAAGGGCCTTTTATATTTGTAAAATTCTACAGATATGAAGATAGGGATAAAGATATAAAAGAGATAGGATAGAAATAGAGAAAGAAGTAGCGACAAAAGCAGAGCGATATAGAGACGGATGGACTTTCTTCTTGTTGTTGTATGATATACGATGTTTTGGAATAAGATATAATCTTAAGCCTATAACATTATATTAACTAGCCCGTCGATTTATTCACAAACTAGATAAATATGTAACGTTTTAAGTTGCACTTCTCCAGTGTGGCCCACAGGCACTTACTTTTTTTCAATTTAGTGCGCATTTTTTAAATTTTATTTTTGAAAAGAAAACAGTTTTGTTTAGATCTTTATTCATTCGACAATGGGAAAAAGGATCATATTACATATACATACATACATATGTATGTAGATATTTCTACTTCACTAATCACATTTTGAAATGTTCCACTATTCAATTAATGAATGCCACTGGTTCCGCATGTTGTATGGGTTTGTTTGGCTGTTGTTGCTGTAATTGCAAACGATGATGTGTGCTGCTGGCTGCTGTTCGGGTGCGTACAATAGCTCGAAATCCTCCACTTCCGTCCACGCTGTAATAAACATTGCGTACCGAACCATCTGGCTCCAACAGCCCATATTCTCCTTTAACTGTTGTGCCTTGGCGCTCCTCCTGATGATGCAAATGCACCATTGATTCTGGATGGTCAACGAAGTAATGATAAGCGTACCTCAGCTGAAATGGAAAGTAAAAATTGAGATATTTGATTGAAAAGTTTCTTAAGTGGTTACATTACTAGATTCCCGAAGTTTTCTGCATTTAATAAATGCCATTATTTTATTTTTTATTGTTGTTTACTTTAGTGGTTGCTTTAAGGGCCAGTTTTTCAGTGTACGGTTAAATCTGACTGTGGTTCAAACTTAGTTTAAACGCTCGAGCTATGTGGTATAAACTAAGATTAGCCAATAAAAAGTTAGCCAGCTCTTAAATATAAATGCAGTTTACGTAAATCTAAGTAAAATGTGACAATTTGTTTTTGGCTCAGAATTTCGCGCCTAACTTTCAATGTCGGGCTTTTCTTTTTCTTGACTTTTCAGGTCACATTCTGTGAGTGAAAAGGTCAGTAAGTTTTCTATGTTCATTAGTCCCAAAAATGTATGGGATGTATGTAAATATAAGTATTGTCAATGCTATGCAATCAATTTTATCTCGCTCATACGCACCTCATCGTTGTTGTGTTGATTTTTGTAATCTGCATAAAACTCTGATAAAAGCGGATTCTGCTGCCGTTGGGCGGTTGAAGGTTGAAAAATGCTTGCAGACAATTGTAGATATATTATGCAGGCAATGAAGTCATACATTAATAGCTGGCGTGGCTCCATGGTCTGCGAAAAAAATAATGAGCTAATTAATTTGGCTGCTTAAATACATTCATATTAGATCAAGTACAAAAAAAAAGTCCTGTAATGCAACCAGACTTTTACCCAAATTCTGGTGGTGTTATCTAGAAACATTTGCCGATAATTAGTGAAGCTCAACAACTTTCTAAACAACACCTCTCTGTACCGTGTGATCCCTGCTTTAGTTACTCCTATAGGAAAAATAAACGATCGATGCGGTATCTCTTAGAATTACTGTAGACCGTGGAGATCCACGGAGGACCATTACTATAGTACTAAGAGATTGACGCTTTTACAATATGCTAGTGTTTGGCCGAACTTCTCCTCCGACTCCGAGCGGCGCTTGTATTTTTATGATAAGCTATTTTACATGGCAGAGGAGGTTTGCTATTGCCTGCCGAGGGGCGGCCGCTATTAGAAAAAACTTTATTTCTCACATTTTTCGATGTTGGTCGGAAACTGGGCTTGAACCCAGACCCTGCGGAATGGTAGGGCCCACCTTAAGCCAATATACCACAGGGGTGGCCTATGCATGTACATTAGCGTGGTCAAAAAAAAGTAAAATCCGAATTTAATTGCTCTCACCTCCTAGGATAATTCTATTTCGAAAAAAATATACCTATGATTTTTTATTTTGAAATAAGAGGTATATTTGTTTTTTAACTTAACTATAGGAGGGTTGCCACCTGTTTAAAAAATAAAATTCAATTTGAATTAAGGGAAACAGGTAAGAGAAGTATGTATGTAACACCATATGAGTGCCAAATGAAATGGTTTTAAGAAGGTAATAGTTTGAAAATATTTTGAACAAGGTTGCCACTTACTTGAAATGTCGAATTTAGTTAACTTGTACACAAATTGTATGAGACGTCAAAATATGAATGTCAAACGAAAGTGTTCTAATAAATTTTTATTTTCAACGCTAAGATTATTTTTGAGGTGATGGAAAATGGTTGCCACCTGTTTAAATAGTTAAATTCAAAGTATTTAATAAGTTAAATGAATTATTAATTTTTGAGTATCAATCTAAGGTGGTTTCGAAAATCTTTATTTCTTAACCATATTAAGTGGAGTTGCCACATGTTTAAAAAACGAAACAAAACTTAATCTTAAAACTTATCACTTAAATAAAATATGTATCGCAATGTTAGACAAATAATAAAAATAGTTTTCAAGAGGGCTGCCATCTGTTTGAAACGTTTATTTTAATTAACTAATGCAAGTTTTACGTGAATTATATAAATACGGGAGTCAAACGAAAGAATGTTAAGAAATATTTAGTCTGAACGTTTGAGAAGGGCTGCCACGTGTTTAAAAAGTTGCATTCAAATTATTCAATAAGTATAACGAATTATTAAAGGATGGGTATAAATCGAAATGGGTTTTAAAACTCAAATTCAAATTAGTTCATCTGCTATTGAAACACACGTGTATCACAATGTCAGGCGAAAGAGATTTAAGAATATTTAAGTTTGAAATAACTTTTGGAAAGGACTTCCACCCGCTTGAAAAGGCGAATTTAATTAACGTATATGGGGCGTTCCATACCAAAACGGACAGGGTTCACACTTCATGTGTTTGATTTGTTTTACATTTTTAATGAATAAATAATAAATAAATATGAAATTTTAGCTTGATTAATACATTTTTAGAAACTTTACTGCACAAAAACAAAAACAAATCGATTTAATAGTTTTCCAAATATCCCGAGAACGGGGCGAGGAAAAGATTTGAAAAATAATCCCACATACACACATCAAAATTCTCTATGAAAAGAAATATTTAAAAAAATTTTTATTCTCGAAACATTTTTCACATACAAATTTTTTGATACAAAAAATTGTTTTTAAAAATATGCCATCTCAAATTGAAAAAAATCACAATGGTAGCTCTGAGTATTGCGCAATATTTAAGTATAATATTACTAGCCGGCCACGGATGCGTGAAGCTTCGCCACGCGCTGAATGTATGCATATGTATGTACATTTACATATTTGGAGAAAGAAATCATTTGTCATCATGTACTTCGTTTATTATATACTACATAAAATATCTTGCCTAAATCCGCTCAGTAGCGTGGTTAAAATATCTCGCGTTTCCTTTATACTATTTATAGAAGATTTTAAATAGGTGGCAACCCTACTCAAAAAACTTAAAGTTTTTGTACATGCGAAGGCCATGTACTTTCATTTGGTAACCTATTTTTTTATCCAACGAACGGTGTAGATCTTATAGTTTTTAAACAGGTGGCAACCCTACTCAGAAAAGTAATACATTATTACACGTCCAGAGGCTAAGACTTTTCGTTTAACAGTAACGGTAATGCCTACGCTTATTATGATTGAGTATGGTAATTTTATTAAGAGGTGGCAACCCTATTTAAAAAATATATTAGTGCTTTCCTAGAGGCCAAATCGGACGGTGCGGATCTTATAGTTTTTTGTACAGGTGGCAACCCTATTAAAATTGTAAGTAAAAAAAGATCCCTCTCCTGTTGATACCGAGTATATCTGAGAAAATCTCGTCAAAATCCGTTCAGTAGTTTTCGAGATTAGCGCGTACAAAGAATCTCGACTTTCCTTTATACTATGTATAGATGGGGTGCCCTCTACAATAATTCACTAAAAAACGGCTACACGGATTTAGACTAAATATGACACTTTGGTGACTTATAACTTTGACTAATGTTTGGAATATTTTTTAGGTTTTCGAAATTCAATTTTTTGCGTTTTTACGCCATGCGGGCTCACTAGTGTATGTAAACTTGAGTTGTGATCAATCGATGACGAAACATTTATATGCTTGTCACGATTCAAGCCTTGTGAAAACAAGTAAAACTTGAACGTAAGTTAGTAGCTTGTTGCAGCTCTCTGATAAGTACATATGCATGCATATGTACATATGTATGTACGTACAAACATATGTAAATGGGAACGACGAAATGGGTATATTGGAATGATCAAGCGTGACTATGAGATTAAACTGTGAAGTGAATGGGCGGTAGGGCCAAATATAAACCATTAACACCCGGCGACAATGGCAACAGCAAAAACAACAATCACTTCAGCAACAATAACTATCTACTTACCTATAATTATGAGTGCAACACTTGACTGGCGATAGCGCATTACCTTAACGCTGCCAAACATCTCATCGAAAAACAGGAAAACACCAAGCGCACTTAAGCAAATGCTTAACCGGTACTTGGTTGGTACTCGTAGGCTACCTTGCTCCTTATTATTTTCACCGCAAATCGCAACAAAAGAAAGGGTCAAATGCTTTGAACTTTAAAATCATTAAATCAGTAGCGATTGTAGTCAGTTTTTCCAGTGCACATACATATGTAAGTATGCTTACTTGTCGCTTTCTCATTGTTACATGTGAAGTTATCCCCATACATACATATGTTATGTACATATATGCACATACAGAGGTTTATGTATTATACTTTATCTCTTTAAGTACATAAAATAAAAAGGACGAATTACTTGTGCATGCAAGATATACAAAAAGGCTACTTGGGTAATTGTATGCGGCTCAGTCAATTGCAATCACTAAATATTTTGTGAAGAAAATTGGTTTTCGTGATAAATTAATAATTGCTCTTCATTAAATTTGAATTGTTTGGGTTGACTAAAAATTACGGTGATATATAAGCGTAGTTTGAAAATCTAATAGTCACTGTAGTATGTGTGTCGATTGTTCCTCAATTGATGCGTATTGGTATACGGTTGTCCATAGAAAATCTATAATCTTTTAAAGAAATGTGAATTCGGCTTGGCCCATCCCACCTTTCTTATTTGAGAGAGTAAAGGCCGCTGTGGTGAAGTGGTAAGCAGTGCGCGCTTTCACTCATCAGCACCTGGGTTCATCCCAAAAAATATAGAAAAAGGTTTTTTCTTAACAGCGGTCGTCCCTCGGCAGGCAATGGCAATCCTCCGAGTGTATTTCTGCCATGAAAAACAGCTTCTCATTAAAATACAATCGCCGTTCGGAGTCGGCGTAAAACTGTAGGTCCCTCCGCTGTGTGTGACAACATCAAGGCGCACGACACAGGTCGGAGGAGAAGCTCGGCCAAACACTAACATATGTGTAAGCGACAATCTATTATTATTATTAAAGGCCAAAAAATTCAATGGCTAGCCTCTCTTTCTTCTCCGACTAAATGACTCCTCAAGAAAGCCTCTTAAATTTAGCTCAATATAAAATTATGCGTAATAACACATGTAACAAAAACTCCCATAATTGGAGTTCTAAACTTTGTGGAAATTTTGATTAAATTTTCACTTCCTAATTACCCTTTTTAGAAAAAATTGGAATATGCAGTTTTGTAGCCCATTTTTTATTTTAATAATGTTCAACTTTAAAGATGCTAGAACTTACTATTGATTTTTGGCGATTTTTTTTCTTGACGTTTATGCACATTTTCTTTCACATAAAAACAATGGTACATATGAAGAAAATGAGCAGCACTTTCAGAAAAGAAATTACCAAAACTCAACGTTAAGTCCCAGCATCTTAAACTGCACCTTATTTCACTAAAATTCAATGGATTACAAAACTGCGTACTATTTTTTTATTATGAAGGGAAATATAGAGTTAACGAACACAAAAGAAAAATAAAAGAACTTCCGTCTGTACGTAAGTTTTATTGGGCTATTTCACACACATTCGACTTTCTAAAATAACAGTTAATTTTGAAGAAGAACATAAAATATGGTCTTTTTTGTGATAAAAGAAATCTAAATTACGAAATATCGTTGTCTTAATATAGAAAAACCTTTTATCACATGTTTGTTTTGTGTTTTTCTTAAGCGGAATGTTAGCTCCCTGGTAGCTCTTGGATAAATCTGGATATTGAAACCGTTATGAAGAATGATGTTTCAAAGATTACTTACAATAAATGTTTTGTAATTTCATGTTGGTCAGATCTCGTTGTCTTGTTTTCTTTATAAAAATAAGTAAAAGGCGTTATTGAACAATATATATGAATCGATATTGGGAAATCGATTAATTTTTTTACGAATTCTTTCTGCATCGATTATTTTTATTTCGATTCGAATCGATTAACAACAAAATTTTTTTATTTCGATCTGGCATCTCTAATACAGAGGAGGGCAATCTAGACTGAAAAAATTTTTTTAAGTTCTATAAAAGTTTATAAGTTATAAAAGTTAGTACCTACGGGTTTACTGAGGATTTCGAAAAACTTGTTTCTGTTTAAAACTAAAACTTTATATTTATAACTATGCGACAGAAAAATTAGATTTCACCAAATTATTTTTTTCGTTTATATAAACGCTCTATTAAGAACTTGTCATTGATCTGTTCAATCCTGAATCATAGTCAGGTGTTGGGACATCGTCTTCGCCTTCATGGACCGGTGACCATCTTTCTCACTACATTCCAGCTCACTTGGTCCAGCGGTTCTCTCAAACACTTTGATGGTTTCAAATTGAAAAAGGCAAAAACAACAATACAAGGAGCCAAGAAATAAACAAATGTACACACAAAGGAAGTGACAAAAAATTAGAAACCGGCTGGCAACAAGCCTAGGCACAAGTATTGAACGGCGACCAAACTATTTAAGGACGTAAACGGCGCTAACTTTCAATATGTAACCAACCACCAGACAATATGAATATTAGGGTGACCCAAAAATTGTGAGACAAATTAATGGATACTAGTGTTCGCCCAGCGGTTGAAATTCAACCGATAAAATTAAGGATAGTTTATGTAAGTTGAATGAGCTAAAATAACATTAGTTGGAATGGGTTAAGTGGAGGGGAGTTTAGCTTAGTACTTGGCCTAACATAACATAACCATAACATAAGAATAAATAACATAACATATGAAGCATAACACACCACAATATAACATCGCACACTTTTCAGTTGTATTTCCTTTTTATCCCTTTTTTCACCTCTATCTAAATCTTATTTATTTTGGTTAATTTTATGCCAAATGATGTTGCCTTTGATGCCACATCAAGTGATATCATGTCATGTGGTGAAATTGGGTATGGTGAGCTGCGGTGTGGTGGAATTGGGTGTAGGAGTTACGGTGTGGTGGATTCAGGTGTGGTGAGTTAAGTTATGGTGAGAAAGTTGAGGTGTGGTAATTAAGGTGTGGTGAATTTTGGTGTGGTGAGTTGAGGTGAGTTAAGGTGTGGTGAGAAAGTTGAGGTGTGGTGAATTAAGGGTGGTGGATTTAGGTGTGGTGGATTTAGGTGCGGGGGTTAAGGTGTGGCGAGTTGAGGTGTGGTGAATTTAGGTGTGGGGAGTTAAAGTGTGGTGAATTAATGTGTGGTGAGCTCAGGTGGAGTAAGTTTTTAAGTTAAGATGAGTTAAAGTTAAGGGGTTATGATCTTTATCCTTATCTTCATCTTCATCTTCATCTTCATCTTCATCTTCATCTTCATCTTCATCTTCATCTTCATCTTCATCTTCATCTTCATCTTCATCTTCATCTTCATCTTCATCTTCATCTTCATATCCACCTTCGTTTGTATTTAGGTTTCTTTACTTTTATTCTAATCTTTGCCTTTATCCCTTTCTTCTTCTACATATTCAACTTTACCTTCTTCCTTGCATGAATCTTAATCTTCGTAAATCTGATTTCTAAACTGCTGCTTAGGAGATTTCTTTAATTCAGTATCAATATTAAAGCAATGTCATTGATGCCACATAAAGTGATATCATGTCATGTGGGGAAATTGGGTGTGGTGGTTTGCGATGTGGTGGAATTGGGTGTGGGAGTTACGGCGCTGTGAATTCAGGTGTGGTGGGCTTAAGAGGTGCGGTGAGTTTAGGTGTGGTGAATTTATCTGTGATGAGTTGAGGTGTGTTGAATTTAGGTGTGGGGAGTTAAGATGGGGTGAGTTGAGGTGTGGTGAGTTAAGGTGTGGTGAGAAAGTTGAGGTGTGGTGAATTACGGTGTGGTGGATTTAGGTGTGGGGGGTTAACGTGTGGTGAGTTGAGGTGTGGTGAATAAAGGTGTGGTGAATTTAGGTGTGTGGAGTTAAGGTGTGGTGAGAGAGTTGAAGTGTGGTGAATTACGGTGTGGGGGTTAAGTTGTGGTGTGTTTCATCTTCATCTTCGTCTTCATCTGCATCTTCATCTTCATCTTCATCTTCATCTTCATCTTCGTCGTCTTGGTCTTCACCTTTATCCTTTCCTTTATCCTGATCTAAATATGTCCATTCTTTTCTTCATTTACATATTCACCCCCACCATTGTTATTAGGTTAGGTATTTAAATTTTCCTTCTTCTTTGTCTTTATATTTAGGTTTCTTTACTTTTATTTTAATTTCTGTATTTATCCCTTTCTTCTTCTCCATACTCAAAATTATCTCATCCTTGTTTGAGGCTAATCTATTCATGTACATACATACATACATCTTATTCCTAAACTGCTGCTTAGCACGTTTCTTTAATTCACTATCAATATTAAAGCATACATTTAGGAGGCATTTCCGCCCCAACCATGTACATGTATGGCATTGGTATTGGTGTGACTTTTGAATTGATTTTTTCGCTCTATTTTAAACTAATTTGAAATTTTAAAAATTGCCTGCACATCAGCATCAAAATACCTTTCTAATGATATATAATTGTTTATACCTTAGAAGTACAGTTTAGCCGTAAAAGGGGTGTAAAGGAAACATGATTGCCTATTTATATAATTGATCTAAGTGCGATCAAAAATATTAAAGGATAGAAAAACCGATATTAAGAAAACAATAATAACAAAAAAAACTCTTATTTGTAGGTGCTCCCAAGATGAGGTCCAACGAAAAATGTTACGAACCCACTCGCACTACTGCTCGAGCTGCTGTAGATATATTTACCGGCCAAGGGACTGGACTCTGTATTCGGTATGCTAAAAGGGTGGGATGGGAACACAACCGGTTGGAATCTACCGACAACACTACAAGCCAAATAAAAGCAATATTATAGATGAAACTTAAGCTGTTGTTGAGCTGCGCGTGGACCACGGGGAACTGTTGCTGGTCTATGTCCTCCAAATCCGACACCGAAACAATAACCTCGATCGCCTCATCTGGCGCCATTCCTATGATTTGCCGGCGCAGCTGCAGTCTCACGAGCCCAAAAAAATCAAAATAATTACAAATAAAACTGGTACTCGGCTGGTAGACTACATATCAAATTTCTTTTTTTTTTTTCAAATCACTGTGCAAACGCTCACAATATGAATGTTTTCCTATACCCTGGCGCGTAGGTACGAGTTGGCCCGTACCCTACATGCCCGTCCAGCAAACAATCGAGCTTCAGTGCCGGTGTTGTTGGTGCCGGATCAATTGTCGCCGGCCCATTAATTCTGAAAACGAATTTGGGGCGCGTTCATGGTCGCCACCACGACGCACACAAACGAACACCGTGGACTTTCCCATTGCCATCATACGGCGGACAACAAAAGTGCCGCGATAAGAGAAAAATGCGACGCCCCTAGTGTGGCTTTTTGCGTCATCTCTTCCTCCTACCTTCTTTACTATTGGTCAGTATCGTTTTGGCGCCAATATCCCTAATGGATACTTTTCCAATGTAGAAATAGTGCAGCGAAGTAAAAGCCAGCGGTTACGCTGGCTGGGTCATGCCGTTCGAATTGACAGAAATGCTCCATCTCTGAAAGTATTCGACGCGGGTCGCGATGCTGGTAACAGAGGAAGAGAAAGACCTCCTCTGCGTTGGAAAGAAGAGGTGGAGAACGACTTGGCTTCACTTGGCATTTCCAAATGTCGTCAGTTGGCACAGAAGAGAAACTACTGGCCTCGTCCACAATCGTTGTGGCGGTTACAGCGCCAATAAAGAAGAAGAAGATTAGCATCGACAATCCGCTGCTTTGCTCTTCAAGCTAAGCTTTTATTAACGCAATTTGTTGCCGGTAATCTGGCTCCTATCGGTTGGAGTGAAGAGAATAAGGAAAGAATATAAGAAAATGGAAAAACATAAGGCAGTTATAGTTTCGAAAGGAATAGGTGGTATCCTTAATCTACACCAACAATAATGCCAGCTTGCAGATCTAGCGGCGAATAACTTTTGCCAACAGGTCCTAGTTTGTGCTCTTTGTTGACGGACGAAAATCAGGCTCTACAAATCTCTCATCATGTCTTTGTTTTTCTATGACGCAGAGGTGTGGATGATGTCGAAAAAAGATGAGAATTTGGGGAGTTTTGAGAAAACAATTCTCCGCAAAATGTATGACCATGTTCTGCGAGACGATGGCTATGGAAGAAGAGAGAACGAACTGTATTAGCTCTACAATGACATGGACCTAGCGAAGTGCATTTATATTCTATATTTGTGATGGCTTGGACATGTTGGAGGAAATGAACAAAGTTTCTTGGTCTCGACCCAAACAGACAAACGATTGCATGGCCAAATCGGAAGAAGATGATTTTCCACAGATTATTGATTTATAAGCTGTGATTTATTTTTTATTTTGTGGTCTTATCTGAAGTAATAAAACCAAAATTTGTTCGTATTTTTTTAACAATATGTATTAACACAGCTCCATTCATGATAAGATGCTCCTATAAACTCAAAATAAACAAAGCAAAATTTCATTATTTCGCTTGTGGAAAGACAAAATCTTTTCAACGCTGATGTTCACGCGATTTATTTATAGAGCTAATTTTTGAATTATTTGCATATCTAAATATGTAGTCAAAAAAGATTTGCGTTGCAGAGATCGGTTTGAACTCACAAAATTACACAGTGACCCAGTGACCCAGTGATCCAGCTTCCTCCTACCCTATTTACTAATGCGTAAACAAATTGCATTTACAGTTAAGTATATCATTTAAAAGTTAATGGGTGAAATAAAAAGTTAACATAAAAAATAGACATAAGCGCCGTCGACACTATACGTACATAATTTGAAAATTCCAACTTGCAAATCGGCATCCATTGTGGACTGCTTTAAAATGAGGAATTTAGAAAACAGCAAACTGAACTGAACTGTAAGTGGTGCCAGAGCTTGTTGATCAAAACAGCAGATAAAAAAAGAATAGAAAAAAGCAGCAATAAACTCAACTAGTAAAAGTAAGCATTTTATACACTAAACTCTTGTGGCGGCGTGGTATTTGCAGCATTTGGCGGCACAGGCTAAACATGGTCTTCTGGCTTGAAAAATGACGAAATTGTAACCATTTAAAATTTTTGTTTCATTTGAAATTTAAATTAATGAAAATAAAAAGAAATGCGGTAAGTAGTAAAAAATGCAGCTAAATGAAATGATTCAGTTATATGTATGTATGTACGTATGCAAGTCTGAGCAGTATGTATATTTATAACGAGTGTTTGCGTGTGCAGATAAAGAAAGACCAACAACACCTTATACTTGTATTTGAGTTGAGTCTGGAGGAGATGCTGTGATGCGGTAATCTAAATACTTGACTAAATGCACAAGAGTTAGTTTGCAAGTGGCACGCCGTCATCGGAGCCAAGTGAAATATGTATGTAAACGTAAGTTCATCGAGAAATAAACATACGTCTGCGACTGCGACTGCAAGAAATTTATGGACAGGAGAAAAGTGGCTGATGACTGGCAGCTTATTTTTGGCGTTTTTCATGCAGTTCGCCAGACACTTTGAGAGAGAATAATCCATGAGCAGCTTAAATATGCACGAAATGATAATTGCAATGAATAATTTAAGAGACAGGTGTTAAATAATATAAGGAAAACTGTTATGTATGAAATTAGGCGTGAAATTATGAATAAATGGGGTAGGGGTGTAGAACCCGTTCATAGCGCCTTTGCTGATGGCATACAAAATATGCTATTTGGTTAAAACTTAAAGCGAAATAGTTGACTGCATACAAACATGGGTGTAAAATGTAAATGAAAAAAGAAAGTGATAGTTAAAAAGATATTGATAGAAAATGTGTTTATTTATTTATTCAATCTACCAGGCTTAGCCCTCACAGGTCAGAGTGAAATTTAAATAACTTAATGTCAAGTAAGTTATGACAGACTATTACATACAGTGTCGGACATATGTAGATACCATATGTTTGGACCAAATTTAAAATGACATTGTTTGCCATTTATTCTTACATACAAAAAACCATTGCACAATATCATTTGCCTAGTTATTCAGCACTCTTTTATTTTATTCGTTAGAAGAATTATTTGTTTTTTGCAAAAGAACAGACCCACGAATGAAAAAAATTTGCAAAAAATGTATTTTTGTATTTTTTTCTTTGTTAAAAATAGATTTTTTTTTCATAAAACTTCCACACTAAATATCTCAAAATTTGGAGGTCTTACGTATTTTCTGAAAACAATATCGTAATCCAGACAAAAAAATTAAGTTTACGTGTTTGGCCGTTTAGCTGTGATTTTTTGCTTCCCTACTGGTAATTAGAAAGTTTTATAGTTTCTTGATGTCAATTAATGTATATGTACATATCGTCGTTTAGAGTACAAAACCGCGTATCGTCATTCTGCAAAACCGCGTAACTGACATTTGCTGCAAAAAATTGGATTTTCTCACACAAACTCTTGGCTCAATCCTTATCCATTCGTCTTAAAATATACTAGCCAGAAATGCGATTGCTTTATAAAAAAGAAGAACCATTTTGAAATATGAGTGTTTTCACTCTCTAGAAAATAATTTATGCAACTCACATACGCGGTTTTGCATTCTTTCGATACGCGGTTTTGCATTTGGTTGGTACGCGGTTTTGTACTTTAAACGACGATATGTATAATGATATGAATTTTAGAAATCAGATATTAAATTCCTAATGAGTGACTCCGACAGTACCTAGCTATCAAGTTTCGTTACAATCCATAATTGTTTTAAAAAGTGGATCAGACATTTTCAATTTTGGAAATTTAATACCAATTTCGAAAGCAGTGATGACCAAGATTTCTAGATACCAAATTTCATAACAATCCATAACTTTTTTAAAAGGTCCTCCGTCAGTTTGGATTCGCCATTTTGAGTTTTGAAAATTTATTATTAGTTTCGAAATCAGTGACGACAAAAACCCCTAAATGCCAAATTTCATTGAAATCTGTCAAATACTTATGGGGTAAACATTTTTGTGGTCATAGATTCTCGATTCGTCCCTATGTGCGCTGGTAGACAAAGCTCTTTCTAATTTAGATGTTGCTCAGTCCAGGGATCGAACCCGGGCTTTATGGAGTGGTTGTACGCACCTCTAACCGCCTAGCCTCAGTGGGCCATCAAATAAACACAATCCAAGAGCAGAAACAAAGTTTGTCATTCACAGCCAAAGAAAGTCGGGTCACAATTGATTTTTACTAGATTTTTTTATAGTTACATTATTTGGTTATAGTTTCCAAATCATGTGTTGAGACAAATATATTTAGCTGACCTTTCTCTGAGTGTAGTAAGAGTAAGAACAGAATTTTTAGAAAAGTTTAAAAAAAAATGTTAACTTGTGAATGTTAGATGATGTAAGTGTATGTATAAATATACATTGCACATAAATAGATGTATACTAGGGAGGTCTAAAAAAAATAAAGTCGAAATTTTAATGCTCTCACCGCCCGGGATTGTTCTACACTAAAAAAAATTATACCCCTGTTTTTTTATTTTGAAATCAAAAAATATTTAGAGGTCGCTCCAAGCGCATGTACATATTTTATATGGGGAAAAAATAAGTTTTCGTAGAAATGGTATGGAATTCTTGAAAGTCAATATTTTTCGATCGGAAAACTTTATTTAACCATATTCCATTATCACCTTTTTTTATAGGAAAACTTTGAGGGGTAAAGTTTTTTCGATATAGAACAATCCACTTTTTTCCACATGCATTTTTGGGCCACACTAATGTATACACATATGCATAGTGCTTGTCATAACTGTACGATGCACACATATTGATAACTTTTGACTATTTATTTTTTATTCTTTAATGTAAAATTTTTATTATTTTTTTTTAATTTTAGTATATAAATCAATTTTTCAAACTACGTACAAAAATAAAAAAAAAAATCATTCAAGTTTCATCAAAGTTTCACACTTTCAATAATAATCTTTCATAAAATTTTGTGTCTGCAGCTTTATAGCCGATTTACGTATAATGAAGTATAAGTTTGAGTATCAATAAATACTGTCGATTTTTTGATTATTTTTTTTTGATGATGTTGTCATTAATTTTTTTTTCGAAGCATGCTCGACATTTTTATACAGATAAAAATTAATCTAACGATATAGGTAAGGATTGAGATTCAGATTAAGACTAAGATAGTTTTTCAAATTATAATATGTAAACGAAGTAGTTTATTATAAAGAGAGAATAAAAATAAAACTCAAGCAAAAAAATTACAATAAAATACATTAGAAAATGGAAGTATATTTCAAACCATTTTCTCTGTAGAATTTTTTCTTTGAAGTTTCACTTCTGCCGCGCACAGGCTGTAAAGCATTATCAGATAATCTCGGACTCATGATATTCATATGAATATAATTCGAAGAACTTAGTGAAAGATTTTTTATACATACATACATATGATCTACGTAATGAACGGAAAGACTTGCTGTACATACATACATATACATATATACTTACATATGCATATCCAATTAAATAACTCTCGGCATATTACAAGTTTAATTCAAATTAAAAAAAAACATATTATTGCTTAAACAATAAAATAATGTTATTTGTTGTTGTGGTTGCGCTCAATGTTGCTTTTATAACAGTGTATCGCGTAGGCATTGATATTGATTTTCAATTAACCGTTAAAAGGTTGTGTCGTGAGTTTATTAAATCTACAAAAAACAAAAGTAATATAATAAAAGAAAATAACAACAATAACAAAGAGACAAGGAAAATATCAGTTGAAGTTCATGGTAGTATAAACACATTGTTGAATGCCAAATCTGGCATTACCGCACAAAACATGCAAACATACTGATGCAATTTATGTACATACAATATTCGCTTATTTATTAGTCAGTCATTGGGTGAGTAGCGTGCAACATTGCAAGTCTGTAAAAATATAGCACGATTAATAGGCAAATATTTGCATACTTGAATACTTGCAATGCACATGTAAATCTTTACATAAATGTATGTATGTATGTATGTACGTGTGCACTCTGAGTCGTTTGCATGCGGTTAACTGCAGTGAAGTGGTTGGCGGTAATTTGCCTGTGAAAAGTCATGAAATTGAAAGGCGTAATCAATATATCCAGGGGAGCAAGCGAACGAACAAATGGAGCAACGATTGTAACTCTCCTCGAATTGCAAGTGCGCGCCTGGAAACATATGCATACATATGCATTAGGGCGGTCCAAAAATGCATGTGAGAATAGAAATTCTCCGGAATTCTCTTGGTACGTAGGATGTCTATATATCGAAAAAATGCCCGTTTGTTTTTCGAAGATAAAAAATCTTTAGGGGCCGCTTAAAGTTTCCCATGTATTTTTCGTAGAAATGGTATAGAATGCTTGAAAATTATTTATTTAGAATTATCTTATCCGTAAACACTCTTAAGTAGACTAAAAAAATAATATTCAGTTATTTATGGAAGACCCATAATAAAAAGTAATTAATATTAAAATATGGTTAAATAAGCATTTGGGTATTATTCTCCAGAAGAGAAATAGAGTTTGCCGATTGAAAAATATAGATTTTCCAGGAGTCTATACCGTTTCTAAGATTTTTTCCCATCTAAATTACAAAAAAAAACAGGGTATATTTTTCCGTATAGAACAATCCTATGGGGTGAGAGCATTAAACTTCCGACTTTACTTTCTTTGGACCACCCTAATGTGCATACAACATAGTATGTGTATACATTTTAGTATGTCCATACAGACTGCTTAGGCAAAGGATGTTGTAACATACAAACACTGATAATGTGCAGGCTCAATCTCGTTATAGGTGATTAGCATTCAGGAAGTTGAACATAAATTTGGTTTAGGGCGCGGAGTGAGTTTATTATATGAGTACATATGTAAGCTCAATGCTCTTGTTAGTTTTTTATTTAAAGTTTATATTACGAGACTGTCAAGCAAAGAGTAAAGTCCTAAAGCGAATATCAGATCGGAATCATTCGAATCAAAATATATACATACATATATGTTACCGGCCAATCCCGATCTTAGGACAAACTAAATAGTTTTGACTAGGCTAAACTAAATCAGACGCCACAGTATTTTTGAGCAGAGCTCTTTTCTGCGTAAGCGCTTCAAAAAAAATAACCCCCATCAATCCAACTTCAACTACGCAGTCCACAATATTGTTGCATTCAACTTGATTTCGCGTTAGACGGATGTATCGGATCTAGATAGAACTATGTATGTTTACACGAAGAGCCCGAAATAAGCAAGTAATTTGGATAGAGAAGTCATACCAAAACCTATGGTCGTTAACGATCGCATATATATTTAGTCTACTCTAATAGTGAATATGTAGTACATCTACACGGTAATATTTCGTTTTTTTGTTAATTTAAAGAGGAATTCAACTTCGAAAGGAGGAGGAGCAATTACTCTGCAGAGAAAAATTTATAGAAGTATCCAAGGCATATTAATCAGGTACATAGTAGCAGTAGAGCATCTGTTTTAATTTTGTCAAAATTGTTTGGTGTCCAAACTGTCAAATATTTTTAATTTTTTTCACAAAAATTCGTAATTGGCAAAATTTATTTACATGTGAATCTACAAAAAAGCTTTTGAAAACCAGCCTTTGGAATGTTTGCTTAATTCACGAGCATAAACCCTGATTATTGGGTGATGCGAAGGATGTATTGCTGCTTCTGGAATGAAATAAATTAAAAAAGAAAAAAATTGGATCGATTTAATTTGAAGCGTAACGTCTTAAAAATGTCATAAAAAGTCCACCGATGAATATATGAGTCCGCAATTTTTTTCATATGTTAGTAATAACGTGGTACTCTAAAAAATGGACGTAATCGATTTATTTTAAAGCAATCTCCCATGCAAACCTAACCTCATAAATGCCTTAAAATTGCCTAAAAAATACAATAATTAATATATGAGTCCGAAATTTTGTCAATATATTTTTGATAACGTTAGGTGTGGACCTTCAAAAATTGGGCGTAATAGGTTTATTTCAAAGCATACCACCCTTACAAACCTAACCTCAAAAACGCCTTAAAAAGGACCGATGAAAATATCATTCCGAAATTTTGCCTATATGTTAGTAATATTATTATAACTAAACACCCAAAAAATGTGAGTAATCGATTTATTTAACATGCAAACTTAGCCCCAAAAATGCCTTTAAAATACCATGAATGCCATAAATACTATATGAGGCCACGTTAAAGGTCGCAAATGTGCGCAAAATTTGTTTTAGAAAGCGATAGAATATATTCCGATCCTACCCTTTTTTATAGTAAGAAGGCGAAGGAAACATGAAGGAAACATAGTTTCAGTCCATCAAAAGTGACAAAGTTAGCAAATATAAAGTGTAATTTTGGACTGCTTATATTTATTAAATTGCCCTGTTGTTTTCTCTATCTCTGTCTAGTAAGCGCTATATTTTCATAATAGCATACAACAAAAACGATAAAAACAAAAGTTATAGGAAAAACACATTGCTTAAGTGAACCAAAATCTCAATCAGTTTTAGTTGAATAAAAATCCTTTTTTCTTTCATTTTGTATAAAACTGCCAATTTCGTACAAAGTTATAATGAATTTTTCTTATCCAAATATCACTTTGTTGGGCTAAACCAGTGTTGGCGAAATATTAATCTGATTAACGATTAAAATGTTAATCAGGATTAACGATTAAAATGAATTAATCGTAATTATCTGTATGATTAATGATAAATATATTTAACCGCTAATCGTAACTGGTGATTTATTTCAAATTCTTTTTGATTGGATCTACGATTAATGATTAAAATTAATTAATCGTAATCATGTGTACGATTAATGATCGTTAATGGTCGGTCGGGATTACGATTAATTAATTTTAATCATTAATCATCGTTAATCATCGGTCGTGATTACGATTAATTAATTGTTAATCCATTTTATAAAAAAAGTCTGACTAAGTTGTCCAGATGATCCGAATTTAAAATCAATCACCAGTTACAGTGATTATTTTCCACGCTTGAAGAAAACACATAATTTAGTACATATAAAAAAATTATAATTATTAGTAATACATAAACAGGAGTTCATTTTGCAATGCATCGCACATGTGCCGAGGGATATTAAAACTTAGTTTGGATATCGTCCGTTTGTAATAGATCACAATGAAAATGCACACCAAATTGCTTAGATTGACGAGAGAAACCGAATTGTCCATATCCGATTAACTAACCTAGTGTTCACAGGACAATTCCAGCATAAGTTAATTAATCACCACACCTACTTAACCAAATAAAAGGTTAATGATTAAAAATTAATTTTTTAATCACGGTTACGATTAACTGTTTAATCAGATTTAATTAAACCATGATTAACTGTAATCGGATTGAATTTAATCAAATTAACTAATTGATTAAAAGATCAAACGATTAGTGTCAACAGTGGGCTAAACCATTCAATGATAAAAATTTAATACCCAAAAAATTGTATTTTTTCCGCCGAAATAGTACCACTGTGCGTCGCCCAGACGAGGTAGTTACGCCAGAAATCGTCGACTAAATCCATGGTATCATATTAGATGCCCGAGAATAAAAGTGTGTGAGCTGGTTGTGCTGTAAGCATCTGAACTAGGGATGTTAATTTTTTCGCTTCTTACTATCCTGGGATTAGTCCCGGGATTTAGATATTCATTACTTTTCAACAACTTAAATCGAAAAAATTGCTTCTACATTGTTTGAGAAGCTCTCCTACCCTAAACTGTATTTATTATCAACGGGTTTGAAACCTACTTTTTTATTTAAAGTGGCGTTTTTATTTTTTCTCTCTGACGTCAAGATTTATTTTTTTAAAGGACTCTGTAATTTCAAAGTTTTGAATGATTCCAAAAATTATTTAAAAAATTCAGTGCAATATAGAATAAAAATATGTATGGGTACCAAATGCAAGAGGAAATTTATTTAAGATATAAAAAATTAGAATGTTTTGGATTCACAAGGACGAATAGGTAATTTTTTAAGTTGATAAAGTTAGAAGGACGAAATTCGAGGATGTTATCGAGTTTAAACAAGTCCTTAACATATAATTTTTTCAAAAACAAATATTGCAAAATTTCAAGGATAAGATTTTAAGAGGACATTTTCAATACTTACCAGTCCTTATGTACCAAAAAATTTAATCTAATTAAATTCTACAGAATTTTCTTTTTAATTTGATACCCATGCTTCTTCTCAAAACACATTTGACTGAATTTTTAAAATCATTTTTGAAATACTGACATCAGAGTGAAAACTAAAAACGCAATTTTACTATATTTGGCCCATGGTTTCGCAAATATATAGGTTTTTGTGTATAAAATTTACAATCGCACGGTGTTATATGTGTAATGAGCTAGATATTTATAAAAAAATATTAATTATTAAAAAAAAAGAAGTATAGTCAATGCTGGTCAAGGAAAAGAGTTGCCATCAGTGCAAATTACAAATCCCAAAAATACCGGGATTATTTGCCAAGAATCACGGGATTTTCGGGACCTAAAACTCCCGGGAAAAACATTCCTAATCTGAACTGAGTAGGAACATCACATTTTACAAGAATATTTGGATAAGAAAAAGCTATCAGCACGATGGGTTCTGCGTTTGCTTACACCCGACCATAAACGCAACCTTGTGACCACTTCAAAGGAGTATTTGGCGATGTTCAGCTGCGATCTTAACGACTTCTTTTTACTGTTTCGTAACCGTTGTCAAAACATGGATCCACCACAATACACCAGCAAAATCATATCTCACGTAAGTTCAAATAATAACCAACCAAAAAGTGCAACCAATTTGGCAGCATTTAATTAGGCACATTTACCATCTCTTGAACAATTGGGTAGGGTTTTTAATGCAAATTCAATTTGAAAAGTAACTAAATACATAAATTGAAATTAGTTCACGACTTCTTGTGGCATAAAAATTAATAAAAGCCAAAATTTCACAGCCGACATTCACTTTCAGCGAAATGCTACACTTACTTTGTACTGCACGAATGTCCATAGATAAAATTAGGTATAAAGCTGACTGACTGTAGATTTACAAATCCGGATCGAATACTTTTATTAAAGGGTCACCAATCAGGCAGCTTGATGTGGGTAACAGATGCTTGTGGCACAGTTACCATCGGCGGCGTTAAAGTTTCGACAATATCTATACTTATGTGTGTGTGTCTGGTGATTTTACACAGTGCACTGCAATCGATGTGCAACAACCGAAAACAATGGCAACGACTAATACGGTACAATTTAAGTGAAGGTGCATCTGTTTATCACTTCTTTGTTGCACAATGCATGTATTTTTTTTTTCCTTGTTAACATTCACTTTTCGCAATTGGAAACATAAATTAGAACTAAGTATTTGGTTGTTCTTTTTTTATTTTTTATTTTTTTTTTTGTTATTTTGCAAATAAACAATATATCGACAACACTTTTGAAAATTCGTAAAGTTTTTACAAGTTGTTTTAAAATTTTGGTCGCACAACCGTTTGCAACTGCTCAACCGTTTGTCATCGTTTGAATTGTGCAAATCTTCGCCAACCCTCACAGAGTTGCTTCAAGAACTGTAGAAATAGAAGCAGATCCAAAAATATTAAAACTCGTGATTGCAGCAGATGGTAATTTGAAGATTAAAGCTTTAACATTGCTTTTAGCCAATCCATCAGTGGGTGAATACGTCAACTTTAAGTTACTCGCGTAATATTTTTGTAAGTTTGTACAGCTGCGCTCAAATAAACATTAGTGGGGAAGACTATATTTATATGTAAATGTAAATGAGCGAAAAATGCTTTAGTTTCCACATGCCTTCTATTGTTATTCTTAATTTATGTGCCACTCAGGTTTATAAGTCAATGCTGCATTGGGTCATGCTTTGAGAAATCCTAATGTCCGGATCTAATGAAAATAGCTCATACAAATGGACAACAAGTTCTAATTATGTTTGTTGAACAGTTTTAAAAGACAGTGAAAAAATTAAGAGTGATCCACCCTAATATCTACATAGATACATATGTATGTTTTCTTCGCCTGAAAATAAATTCTTGTTGCCTTTGCTGAGTTGTATCTTCATTAAGCTAAAATAAATTTCAAATCACGCGCTTGGTGGATTTCATTATTTAAGTAGTAATCCCCAAGCATGTATGTGCATTAGGGTGGTAAAAAATGCATGCGGGAAAAAAATGTTTAATATGTTAAGCTCGCACCGCAATGATTTTTCTGAATAGGAAAAAAGAACAGGCGTATTTTTTTGTTAAAAAAAAAGATATTTACAACTGCCTCAAAGCCCATGAAGGTTTTCATGTATTTTATATGGAAAAAACGTTTTTTCGTTAACTATTAACTATTTTTTATAAGTGCCTCAAAAATCCATAAAATATCGTTAGTAGGGTATTATTGGTATGGTAAAATAAACAATTGGGTACTTTTATTGGAAGTCTACTGAAGAGAAACTGGGTTTTCCGATCGAAAAATATTAATTTTCAATAATTCTTTACCATTTCTATTAAATAGTGTTTTTTCCCCATATAAAAAAAGAAAACTTCATTGGCTTTGAGGCAGTTCTAAATATATATTTTTTTTTAACAAAAAAGTCCAAGGGGTGAGAGCTTAACATTTAAAATTTTTTTGTACATATATGTACACTAGGAAAAAATAACACGATTTTTCATAAATAATCACTTACAACTTTGGGTAAGAAAATGCTAAAACACTAAAATTTTGTAATTCATAATAAATATCAAGTTCTCTGAAAATACAGTTTATTTACATTAATGTAAGACGATACTTTCAAACGGCAATAAAACAAAGTCTTTTAAATAAAAAAACACAGTGAAGTATTTCTAAAGTATGCGGTTTTACCTGATTCATTCAAATCCATAAAAAACTTAAAATTCACTGACCACAAAAATATTTAATTAAACCCGCCACAATTTCTTTAGAGAACGAAAATTAATTTCTTCCGCTCAACGGTCAACGTTAGCTGTGCAAGTTAGGAAAGTGTTAGGGACTGGGAAATGCTCTTCGGAATGTTATCTATCGAAGGGGGCTGTTTTTTTTTAATTTTCTTAAAATTCAGCAAAATTGACTTATGGCCGCCCAGATCATTAAAATACCCCTAAGTGCATTGTAAGAAATTTGATTCAGATTGAACATTTGAAAACTTGTTCACGTGCTATGGCTGTAGCTGAAAGTGCCGAGGTATGTAGGCGCCTGCTATCATTTGTTAGATTCCAGGAGATCCAAAGTTCAATTGCCGTCTCACGCAATAAAAAGTTTAGTTATTTTGGTTCTTTCTTCCAACTATGAAAGAGCATTTGTGAAGTGCAGAACAATAGCGTATTCAAGCGAAAAAATTCCCAAACGAATTTATTTTTAAAATGAACAAAATATCGCTTGGCGCCAAATCAAACGTTTTTGGTTAAAACAAACACAATATGGTTTATTTTTTTTTCTCAGTGTATGTATATTTTTAAAAATAAATGCACAAGTGTGATAAATTTGGTTCATAGTATATCTAAGAATAATTGTAATCATAAAAATAAATTCGTGCGCTCATTTTTAAACCTTACTATTTTGGTCGCAGAAAACACATGCATATATACTTAGGTACATATCCGCACGTACATATATATATACATACATATACATATGTTGCTGGCAATTGTTTGAATTGGAGGTGGCCTTCTATAGTTGTCATTTGTTATCAAAAAGAAGTTTGCTAAGCTGATATAAGTAAGATATCGTGATTAAGTTCAGATAAAATTTTTGTAATGATGAAGTGAGCTTAAGCCTGAAAACTGAGTTGGATCTTACGTTGAGCTTGACTGCTGGTTTGTTACAGTCACAAATAGTGGCTAAGTAAAGTGGAAAGGCACCGAGTCGCAAAGTTGCAAAATGCATGAATTATCTTCTTCTGAGGCAATCTTTACATAAGAGAAGGCCAAGTAATCGTTAAATTAAGAGATTAAATTAATGTGAACCCTGCCTAAGAACAAAAGTCTGGGGAAAAATTCTGCTAGAGAAAAAAAAACGAGAACAAAAGTTTTGAGAACTTAACGTTAAGCATGGGGGGAGCGTTTGCATGTTAGGATGGAAAATCGCTTCAGTGAGAATCATGATTGTTAATTCTAAGCCAGAGCAAAGCAGGATAATTTCAATTTCTAGATCGTTTATCATTAGGGAGCAATTTTTCAATTTCTGCGCAAGTTCGTGGCTTAAGTCTTTCGTTGAATTGATTGGCAGAATTATCTTTCAGTTCATTTTCGATTAATTTTAACATTCAAATATTTCAAACTATTGCAAACGCTATGAGAGAAAAATGCGGTTCCCGCTACCATTCTACGTGAATAGCTCAGAGAAGATATGTTCCCGTTTTGTTCTTTGCCATAACGTTCCGGAGACTTTAGTTCCCATTTGTTCTCTTAGAAATGTTCCCGAAAGTATTGTTCGCATTTTGTTTTCTTTGGGAACGTTCAATAGAGTTTTGGTCTTATATAATACCCGTTAGAAACGTGCTCAACAGCTTCGTTCTTGTGAAAGCACTCCCGAAGATTTTGTTCTCATTTCGGTTTGGGTTTTAAACTTTCATTAGAAAGAAACTGCGAGAACATTTAGTTTCGACCACACCTTTTCTCCTTGGTCCCTGGAAATTAATGTAATTAGTGAAATTATCATTTTTACTTTAATTTTTTTATTTATTTTATTTTTATTTTTTTATTTATTTTATTTTTATTTTTTCTTGTTAATGCTAAATAATCACATAATAATCCAGTAAGGTAAGGCGAAAATTGGTACGAGTAAGTCAACAAAAGCTTGGTTACATTGAAATAGCATTTCTTACCCTGACTGGCTTGCTGGCTCGCCTTATGTTAGTGCCATAGCGGGTCCTGCAGGCGGATCGTTCAAAAAGTTTACGAAAATTTCACCAGTTTTGCTCTATTCCGCTATTGATACCCATTATCGTTGAATCTTGGGACTCAATAACCACGGAAATGCATCGTAATTACACTAAATCTGTGCTAAATTGTTTACCTAACATTATTAGTTATAGAGATGGACGAATGAATATACATACTTACAAACATAAAAAAAAAAACAATATTAGATAACTTTTTCTTAAACTTTGTCTCTCCTAAAATAATGAAAAATAATTTTCAGGGGTTTTTGGTTAAATTTTATTGTCTTATAAAATATGCGGTAAATTAAAAAAAATGTTTCAGTATTTTTTTTAAGTAGTCTTGTAAGAATTAAATGACATAACTATTTATCTAAAAAGTCCTTTAAATTTGCAGAGATAAAATAGTATTTACCTATAGAAATGCTATAAAGTTTATTTTCTTAATCATTGACATCTTGTCTTAGGTAGGCAGGCAAAATACAAAATTTTCTTGAGACAGGTAAGTTTTTGTTCGAGCTCTCGTCTGCGCGGACGTCAACGTCTTTTCATTCTTATGGACAGTGTTTAACAACACCCATATTTGTTTGTACCGAACATACATATGTGCATATGTGTGTGAAGCTCTTTACAAATAAAAGTTGTTTACGTATTTAGCACCTAGCCTTAGAAGTAGACGAATATTTAATCTTCAGTTGTAGAGTTTTCTGCTTTGTTATACTGTAACAATGCATGATGATAAAAGCGACCCAAAAGATATCGTTATCTCTGACCTTCTTTGGCATGTTTAATAATATTTGTTTTTTTGGGATATGCGTACTGCTATTTAGATAGGACTAGTAAAAAGATACTACATGCACATAACATAACCAATTACGCATAAAGATAGACAAAATACTTTTAGTCGATTGAAGTGATTTACTAAACCCATACCTTTGGGGATTGATAATGTTCGTCAGCAATATTTTTGCATACATGCTACATACATATATACACTTGTGATCAGCTAGATAAGCCAGCAACATTTTGATCAATTTTGGCTATTTTTCTTTTGTTTTTTTAATGTGTATTATTTTTCCATAAAAGTCCAGCTCATTATATAACAAACACCACATAAATCCAGATTTCAAACTTTGTGCAAAAATTATGAAAAATCTGCAAAGTTTAAGCTAGATTTTCAACTTTCAGAGTTTTTAGAATTTTTTTGAGTATGCAGTTTAATCGCCCATTAAATTCTAGGGTAATAATGTGCAAGTCTAAAGTTGCTAAAAAATCGCGTTGATTTTTAATATTTTTTTTTCTGACTTCATGACGCATTTTTTTCATAAAAAAAAATTGTCGAATTTATTTTGTATGGAAAAAAATTTGTAATGCAGTCAGAAAAAAATTATTCATTATTCATATTATAAAAATTTGAAAATTTGGCTGAAACTTTGCAGATTCTTCATAATTTTTGTACAAAGTTTGAAATCTGGATTTATATGGTGTTTGTTATATAATGAGCTAGACTTTTATGGAAAAGTAATAAACATTAAATAAACGAAACCAAAATAGCCAAAATTGATCAAAATGTTGCTGCCTTAATTAGCTGATCACAAGTGTACATACATATATATTAGACTGCATCACCAAAAAAAGTTGCGGTTTTTCCGCCGGGATTACTAAATTTATTATATTTTAAGACGTCAACCAAAATATTTCGTAAAAATATTAAGATCTAAGTGAGCTGGACCGATTTGAAAATACCTCCAAAAATGAAGTTTTTTATGAATAAAAATAGTTTCCGAAATATTTTGGTGGACGTCTTAGAATATAGTAGATTTTATAATTCCAATGGAAAAATAGTACCAATTTTTTTTTGTATGGGGAGTGATGCAGTCTAATATATATATATATGTACAGTGACTAAAATAACCGAACTCAAGCGATTTTTTTTTAAATTCACGAGGTTTGTATTTTATGAAAAAATAGTGTATTCTAAACGGAAGCATATAAATCGTAGTCTATAACTGGATAAAAATTTAGAAAAATTGAAATAAATTTCCAAAAATTTCTTCGAATTTTAAGATAATTTTTGGGTCTGAAGTTTTATAGCCTAGGGGAAAGAACTATAACCGTCAGCGAAAAAAAAATAATAAAAATTTACACGTTTTCTCAGACAATTCAAAAATTGACTTTATTATACAAGTCACAAACATAAACACTAAAAAATTTTTTAAAAATTCACATTCAAAAAGTTTGAAACTTTGATTAAAATTTGTGGAATTATTCTAAATTTTGTATAAAGTTTGAAACTATTTCACATTTACTCAAATGTTCGAAAATACTGGCGCGTGCTTCACTGTGCCTTAACCTTATTTTTGTGTCCGTATTGTAATATTTCATTTATTTTGTCAATTTAATTTAATACACTTTTTCAAACTGGTGGCAACTCTTCTTAAAAATATTTTCCGCAGTCAACCTTCCTCAGTCAACAAACCTCTTCTGTTTGATACCCATATTGCAATATTCAATTTGTGTTATCAGTTAAATTAAATTAAAAATTTCAAACAGGTGGCAACCTTCTACAAAAATGTTTTCGGCTGTGAGCATTCTTAAACCTCTTTCTAGTGACAGCCATCCCAGCAAAAAAACGGTAATCGCTTTTAGTGGTAACGTGTTCTAGAAGGCATAGCGTTATAATGCCTGCGAATTTTTTCGTTTTTTTTAGGCTTTGCCGGTAATGCAAAGTAGAATGTCCTACAATATTTTCTTTGTTTCGCTTCTTTGCAAAGGGAATGCAAAGTAGAATGCTGCATCGTAGTCAGCTGAAAAAGAGAATGAATATCCAAAAATTCTTTTCTACCGTTACTTTCTGTAGAAATTTGTCTCGCATAAAAATCATGTTTTGAAGTGAAGTACAAGAGTGAGGAGGTACAATTTTAAGCTTAATTAAATATGCATGTATGTACATATCGATTTTTAAGTAAAATCTAAATACCTAAATACATACATGTGTATGTATAAGAAGTGATTTATAAAAATTTTAATTAATTTTATTCTTTTAAGACAATCTGTATTTTCTGTTTTCAATTTAATATAAATAAATATGTACTAATCTAGGCATTCTACATTAGTTTCTCTGTAAGGCATTCTTTGTTCGCTTCTCTGGATTCTGTTTATCCATGCGTTCTCCCTTCGTTCGAAGGTAAGGCTGCGGGTAAGGGCTTAGGGCCAATGACATGCCCATGTTAAAATAATGCCTTCTTGAAGCGAAAGAGTAAGCGATTCCGATCGCCTAGCTCGTTTCCACTTTCGTTTCTGTGGTATTCGTGTTTTTTTTTTGCTGGGATATTGCGAAAACTGCATTCAGTTCCATTTAATAGTTTTGGAGTTATGCGCGTACAAACATACAGACAGACAGACAGAAAAAACTTCTAAAAATTATTCATTTGGCTTCTGTGGTCGAGGGGTGTGCACTACGGCCCGGCAGGCCCCAGATTCGATTCCCGGTCAACCAAAAGAAGCCTCCCTACAGGCAATGTCAAACGTTGAAATTCCTTATATGTAACCACAAACCAGCTGAAATATACAAAAGCTAAAAGCATTCTACAGATCTTGGAATGAAGAGCTTGTTCATCTATCAGTAAAGCATTACTGTTTTTTTTGCGATAAAGCCTGTAAAACCTCACTACTTCAGTAGAAGAGCAAGGGCATACGAATTCTGGTGAACGGAGAAGAAGAAGCACAACACTATTTCTACAACATGTGATTTATTGGTCTCAATTAAATTTACTAGGCTAACATTCACAAAAAAGCGTGCTAAGCAAAGCAGATGCAACTAACACGCTAGTCGTGAATTATGTGCGAAGTACAGACACTAATGTTTGTATGTACATATTTGCATTACAATAAAAACATGCTCGTGCATTCGTTAGTATCGAAGTTGCCAAAACTTAACAAAACTGAGGCTAACAAAACACCCACTTAACCTAAACCACCTATGTATGTATGTATGTAAATGTATGCAGATATGCATTTGCGATTACCTACCAGCATGTACATATTTAAGTATATAGTAGGTATGTCGATATGTATGTAAGCTGCGCATTGGCCCGTATATGAACTAGCAATTGTTTTTTTAGTGGGAGTACGAATTGTGGTTTATTTCGAAATTCGTCGATGCTACTTTGAATGGATTCGCATTCGGTACGGGCGAGTGCGTAAAAGTACATTTGTACTTCATATGGATGTAGTATTTACATTTACAATGCACTCGTATATGAGATTCTCTTGCACGCATTGCTTTACTCATATCACGTTTTTGCATTAAATTGACTTTGGCACGTTCGTTGTTTTATTGCGGTTTGCTATTGCGTTGGCTAGATTATATTCCGTGACACGCGAAATTGCAACACTGCCACAGCCAAAATCATAAGTGGTAAACCAAAAAGGATTAATGATGCTTAGAATGGTTTGTTTGGTAACACATTTTTTTTTTAGTTAATGTATTTATTTATGGAATTTTTCTTTCGAAACTAACAGTAAGTTCTCAAATCTTAAAAACTACCATTAAATTTAAAAATTTGTGCGGTAATGCTTAGATTTTTTTTAAATGTATATTTATTGCAGTTGTTGCGGCTGTCGGAATGGACAATATTCCGAGCAGCAGGATCGCTGGATATCGTGCTGGGCACGCGGTCTGAAAGGACGAGTTCCAGAGCCGAAATTTATATATTGCGGATATCCAAATGTCACTCCAACAGTTGCAATGGCCAACAGATGATCGAATCCTCGGACCGGAGATTTTTTAATGTATGTATATTAGACTGCATCACTCCCCATACAAAAAATAATCGGTACTAATTTTCCATTGGAATTATAAAATATACTACATTTTAAGACGTCCACCAAAATATTTCGGAAAAATATTAACATTTAAGTGAGCTGGACCGATTTGAAAATACCTCCAAAAATGGTTTTTTTTATGAATAAAAATAGTTTCTTAAAGATTTTTTTTGAAAAAATCCCCTCAAATGACAAAACGGTTTAAGCTTAAAATATTTGCATAAAAATATTAAAAAAAAATATAAAAAAATTTTAACGGAATCGTAATGATGATGCTGTTTTTTAACATTTTTCAAAGATTGGTATAAGAAAAACTTGAATAACTGAACCGAAACTCTTCCGATTTAGACTTAAGAGGTGTCATTGGAAAGGTATTTTCTCACCCTTTTCATTTATTTGCTAATAAACTTATTCAAAGGATGGAAGAGAAAGGTAGGAGAAACGAACCTCATTCAAAGTTGAATTAAGATGTTTTGGTATTCGGAAAAAAAAAGATGGGACACGAATGACGTTTCTTTTGCCCAGAAATAAAAACGGTGTGAAAATACCTTTCTACTGAGATCCCATAAGTCTAAATCAGAACAGTTTTGGCCCAGTTATTCAAGTTTTTCGTAAATCAAAAGTAAAAAAGTAAAAAAACAGCATCAAAAATCTCATTCTTACGATTCCGTTGAAAAGATTTTTAAATATTTTTATGCAGATTTTTTAAGCTTATTCTAATTTGTCATCTGAGGGGACTTTTTTCAAAAAGTTCTTTAAGAAACTATTTTTATTCATAAAAAACTTCATTTGTGAAGGTAATTTTAAATCGGTCCAGCTCGCATAAATCTTAAAATATAATACATTTTGTAATCCCGACGGAAAAACCGCAACTTTTTTTGGTGATGCAGTCTAATGTATATTATTTATTGTGTTAATGCATTTTATTGTAATTTTTAAATTGTATTGTATTTCATTTAAGAATTTTTTTTTGAATATGATTAAAGTTACTTTCTAAAATTTAGTAAATTTCTGAAAATATTTTCTTGTTTATTTAAATATTTTTTCAAACGAGATTTCTCAATAGGTTTTGTTGTTGTTTGTAAACAAGGAAACCTTTTTTTATTTCCAGTAAAGTGCTTTTAAATTCAGTGAAAACTGAACCAAATTTCAATATTTCACGAACTATACTATTCTGCCATCAAGAAAACATTTACCTAACTTTAAGTAAAAAAACTTCTCTCCGTGTAATTATGTCCCGGTTAAAAAAGTGAATTATGTACATTGAAAATTAAAAAACGGGGTTGATGTTTTAATGGCGAATGGATTTTAAACAAAGAATTCAAGCCGTTGCTACTTAGCGTAGACGAGTACACAAAGTTCGGAAGAAACTGCCAAAAATCAACGCGATTTCTTACCAACTCAAAATGGCACCTAGTTATACTACAATTTGTTGTCTGCAATTGAACTTTTCCAAGTTTTGCAAAAATTTAATAGATTTTAGTTTTATGTTTGTTGTTGTAGTATAAAATATACTTTTATAGAAATCTCGCGAAAAAATTTAACTTAAAAAATGTTGTATACATTGCGAAAACTTGCCGGCGCCAATAATTTAGTGCGGTACTGTATATCAAGGCCGTATTTAGGGGGGCGGGGGGGGGGGGGGGGGGGAGCTTGCAGGTGTTCTGACCCCCACCGAAATGTAGACATGTCGGATTTTAAGGCACTAAAAACTCAAAAAAAGGCAAAATCAGCTTTGAAAAAAGGCAAATATTTTTTATGTTTGTTGTGTATTTCCTTTATGTACAATGTGCATGTCCAATTAAGGATATTAAAAAACACATACTGTGGTCAAAAAATTATAGCCGAACCACTTTTTGCCAAGTTTTAACGTATTATTTTCGTTGTTATTTAATTTTGGTTATTTTTGTTTTATAAAACTATAGTTAATTCTTTAACAAAACCCGTGTAAGTCCAAGTATCCAAATTTGTGCAATATTAAAAAAAATTCAAAAAACTTTCGTACAAATTTCGAGGTTTTTTAAAAATTCCAAAAAATCAATCGCAGTTTTTAGCCATTTGAAACTTGTACTATATTCTACTACAACGGCGTACTCAGAAACTTATTAAAAAATTCAAAATTTTTACAAAAGTTGGTTGAATTTTTCTTAAATTGCATAAATTTTCAAGGCAGTGTCACTCGATTGGTACATTTGTACAGATTAGTACATTTTTATATTGGGCAATTGGTACAAAAGAAAAAAATTGGAAATTTTTTTTTGTAGTCAAAGGATTGGTACAATACAGCGATGTTCTATTGAAAAATTTCAACAAATTAATTTTCGTGATTGGGATAAAGAAAAATATTTGGGTATTCACAGGATACGATTTGCACCAAATTTTGGCAAATACCCACTCGTGTGACACTGCCTTTAAACTTGTGTTTAGACGGATGTTGTTGAAGAATAAACTTTAAAAAACTAACCAAAATTAAATAACAAAAAAAAATAATATTTTAAAACTTGTGAAAATTTGGTGCAGCTATAATTTTTTTCGAGTACTGTACATTAGACTGCATCGCCACAAAAAAAGTTGCGGTTTTTCCGGCGGGATTACCAAACCTACCATATTTTAAGACTTCTATCAAAATATTGCGGAAAAATATTAAGATTTTCGGGAGCTGGACCGGTGTATGAATAAAAATAGTTTCTTAAAGGATTTTCTGGAAAAATCCCCCCAAATGAATAAACAGTTTAAACTTAAAAAGTTTGCATAAAAATATTAAAAAAAAATTTTCTACGGAATCATAATAATGAGATTTTTGATGTTGTTTTTTAACTTTTTTCAAAGATTTGTGTAAGAAAAACTAGAATAACTGCTTTACCGATATAGACTTATGAGGTATCAGTGGAGAGGTATTTTCGCACCCTCTTTATTTCTTTGCAAAAAAAAAACTCATTCGCGTCCCAAATTTTTTTTTATCAAATACCAACACATCTTAATTCAACATGGAATGACACGCGTTTATCTTACCTTCCTCTTTCATACCTTGAATGAGCTTATTCGCAAAGAAATTAAAAGGGAGAGAAAATACCTTACCAACGATACCTCATAAGTCTAAATTGGTAAGGTTAGTTAGGTGAGTTATCCAAGTTTTTCTTAAACCAGTCTTGGAAAAAAGGTCAAAAATAGCATCAAAAATCTCATTATTATGATTCCGTAGAAAAATTTTTCTAAATTTTTTTAAGCAAACTTTTTAAGCTTAAACTGTTTAGTTATCTGAGGTATATTCAAAAAAAAAATATCTAAAAAAAACTTTTTATTAATAAAAAACTCAATTTTTGGAGGTATTTTCAAATCGGTTCAGCTCACGTAAATCTTAATATTTTTGCGAGGTATTTTGTTGGAAGTCTTAAAATGTAATGGATTTTATAATTCCAATGGAAAAACAGCACCGATTTTTTTGTATGCGGAGTGATGCAGTCTAATATACACACATACATATGTATGTATGTATGTATGTACTGAAATATACTCATCTATATATAGTACAATTCAAGCTGATGTATGTAAATTTTTTACATGTAAATACTTTTAAACCAGAATTAGAAAAAATAAATGTAAAATATTTTGATTTGCAATGAACGTGTTTAGCTACTTTTTTAGCCAAAAGCTAAAATGTTTAGCCACTTTTAAAAACGAATCTCGTCACTACTAAAAATTTCCAGCGGCAACACTGTGCCAGTTATTTACTACTTTCATGCCTTGGAAGATTTTACATTCATATTTGGCGATTTAAAAGCCGCCAGTTCTCTGTGATAGATAAATAAATAAAGCGCGAGAGTCTGATAATAAACGAGGACAAAACGAAGTTTCTCCAGTCATCAAACAAACAGTCAGTACATACGCATTTTGCCTCACCAAGAAAAATTAAATAAGCACATATTTAAAAATCAATGCTTTTTAAACAAAACAGAAGTTATTTGCTGCACTGAAATTAAGCGCCTAACGACAGGCAAAGATAACATAACTTAGATTATTACTTTTAAGCTTAGCTCAACAATTTGCTTTTAAGTTCAATTTTGAAGTTTAGTGTAGGTATGAACCTTAAATAAATAGTTAGAAAGCCACTGTTAACTATTGCATTATCAATAGTTGTATTCACCAAACCACACCGGCTTTCTAAATAACTATATCAGGTTCGTACGTATGTACATTAGAGTGGACCAAAAAAATAAAGTCAGAATTTTAAAGCCGCCACCCCCTAGGATTGTTCTATACCGAAAAAATATACCCAATTTTTTTATTTTGAAATCAAAAAATAATTAGGGAGTGCTCAAAATTGTCCATGTATTTTATATGGGGAAAAAACAACTTTTCGTAGAAATGGTACGAAATTCTTGAAAATCAATATTGTTCGATCGGAAAACTGTGGTTCTCTTCAGGAGGCTGCCAGTATTAATACCCAATTGTTTATTTAACCATTTTTTGACACTAAAGATTTTTTATTGGTTCCTGGGGTAGTTAGTGATTTTCTGGGGGTTTTGGCGGACCTTTAAAATATAGTTACCATGAAGAAATAGCTAACGAAAATATTGAATATTATTATTGGGAATCTCCTGCAGAGGAACAAAGTTTTCCGATCGAAAAATATTGATTTTTAAGAATTCTACACTATTTCTATGAAAAGTTGTTTTTCCCCATACAAAATACAAGAAAAACTTTGAGCGTTTTGAGCACTCCCTAATTTTTTTATTTCAAAACAATAAATGTATATTTTTTTCGGTATAGAACAATCCTAGAGGGTGGCGGCATTGAAATTCCGACTATACTTTTTCACATGGAATTTTGGACCATTCTAATGTACATGTTTATAACTTAGTAACTCCAGCACACAAAATACTTCAAATGCGGCGAACCAGACTAGTTATCACTTACTTATAGGGTTGCCAGGCGTACGCCATTGGGGGACATAACCCATTTTTACTTTTTGTCACCCCTCGCTACGCCCGAAATCGTTCACTTTTCTCTTAAAGTGTGTTTGTCTAATTCAACTTTCACAGCCGATTAGTTGAATCAAAGTTGAACGAAAAGTATAATTTTTATTTTAAAATATTCTTTAAAAATATTATTTAAAATATTCAATGCAACAAATTTCCACCGAAATTTTGAACTTTTTATATGCCTCATGAATTTAGTATAATTAGTGCAAGTTTTAAACAGCGCTTTTTTCATATAAGAAGTGCAATTTATAAAAACTGACGCTGATTTACATATTTTTTTTTTCAAACGTTCTTGCGCATTTTCTTCAAATTCATCTTTGTATGGAAAAAAGCCATCAGTAAAAAAGTATAAAAGGTCTATGCGGTTTTTATACACGTAAAACTTAACTGCATATCCAAGAATTTAGATTAAAAAGACCACATTTTTTTGGAAATTTATTGCTTTTTCCTAGAGTTCGTATTAAGTTTGAATTAATTTTATGGTTTTGGCTAAAGCATGAAAAATATTTTTATAAAATATAACAAAAACATTTACTCGAAAAACGTTGTAAATAATTAAAATAAAATCACCATGCCCTCAGTTTTGATCGCCGGTGTAACTTTGTTTTGTTCAAATGATATTGAATTTTTATTTTCGAACGGTTTTATTCTTCCATAAGCGAATTAATAAATTTTTTGTTGAATGCATTTAGTTTATTTCTTCCCCGAAAAATACCCCTTTTCTTTCTCGGTTGTACCCCAAGTCCCCCAATTTGTTCTTATCTGTACCTCTTTTGGCATTTTAGGCCGAGTAGGATAACCCTACTTACTTATATATTTCCAAATCTAAAGTAGGATTTCGAAAGTAAGCGTTAATTTTTTTCTATCATCAAAAAGTTGCTATTTCGTGCGACCATTTTTAAGAGATTTTAAAAATGAAATATGTATTTCCATGACTGTCTTAAATAACTTATCGAAAGTGTTATGTCCGCGAACGATTTCTTATATTATCGATATAAATTTTGAATAAATTTTTCCTTTTTACTCCCAGACGGCAGCAGTGGTCCGGTTCGATTGTGAATCTGTCCTTGAAACTGTATAATATGTATAGTTGGTGGGAATTTCATAAAGGGTGAGTATTAGCATGGGCCGAAAATCCGCGTTTTTACAATTTTTATTGGGAATAGGAAAAATAATGCTCTAAAAACAATCTGTGTGAAAGATGAAAATTTTTTGTCTATATCTTAGGCTCGTCCAAGTCCACCAAAGTTCAAGTGCTAAAAAATTGTATCTGAGCTTAATTCGATTCTCTACAAAAAAGGTCCATATATCAAATTATGTAGGACTAATACTTTCGAAGATACTTGCAATTTTTGTGAAAAAAATGTATTAATTATTGTATTTATTAATTTTTATTTTTTGATCACACTGAACTTTGATGGACTTGGGCGGGCCTAAGATATTGACCGCAAATTGTCATCTTTCACACAGATTGTTTTCAGAGCAAAATGAACCGTACTTTTGCTATTACCAATCAAAATTCTAAAAAAGCGGATTTTCGGGCCCCGCTAGTGAGTATCGTAGTTCTGTGGTTGATTTTACGGTGGTAATTTGAGATTGACCCCTGCACAACTCAATCCTGGTATCTCCGAATGAATCTTTAGCGCATGGTAATATTGGAATATCGCATCCAGTGGGCCAGTCGGAATACACAGTACAGTGGTCCAGCACGTCGATGTAATCGGCCATTCACGGTCCATTTTCTCACTTGACGATTTTTAGTAATAATTCGACTCCAGCGCCACCTAGCGACCCTGTTTTGAAATAGTATTGCCCTTACCGTTACCAATACATATCCCGAATATGAGCCAAACCGAATCATAAATACGAATTTTTATCATCTCGACTCCAGAGCCACTTGGTGGGCAAACGACACCAATACATATTTCGAATAAAAACCAGGTTGGATCAAATACACACAAAATTTTTCGCCAAAATCGGTCCAGCCATTTTGGAGGAATTCACTCTTAAGCTTACGTGCAGAAGAATTTTACATAAATGCAAAGATAGGTAAAAGTTTCAGTACGTTTGGAAGGCGACACGTCCAATTTTCTCCATGAGTGTGGGAATGATTTCATATATATCCACACTAAGTTCCAGTACTCTACCATGAACACTTCCAGAGATATGCAGAATGAAAAATTCGGGTTTTGTGGGAGGTTGCACACCTCCTTAATATATCAAAATTTTTTTTTAGCGTATAACCATCCTTGGAAAGTTTCCAGCAGGCGTCCGAAATTTAACTAGTAATTTTTAGAAAAAAAAAAACCGACTTCAACTCCCATATAAAAAAAAGCCCCACGCTTTTCATTTTCAATTTCATAGATTGTTTATAATGACTTTTGGTAAAATTTCAAAATCAAAAGTTATCAAAACAAATTCTATGGGACTGAGAAATATTATTTTCTACTTTTTAGTCCATTTATAAAAGCGTTCTATATTAAAAAGTTTTTTTTATATTATTTATTTTCTCCTTTTTAGTCCTGTATGAATAAAAGTTTGCAATAGATATTAAAATAATTCAACGATATTAATAGAAAGGTGCACACACATGCATTTACATATGTATGTACATACGAACGAGCACCAATTAATTTTATTTAAAGAATTGACGTGTCGTCTATTTCCGGTGTAGCAAACGTAGTACATAGGGCGACATCTAGATGTCATCTACCTCGCCCTATTCACTACAGCCATCGCCCTATGCACTACTTCACTACAGATGTCGCCCTATTCACTATGCTTTTTTATAGGAGTTTTTCAAAGCTTTGCTTTGTGGTGTCGGACACACAACATTGAAAGCTTCTGGATCCACAACATTGCAAGTTGATAAAAGCGTTGTAAAAAGGACAAAGGCAAAGGTAAAAATAAAAACAAAAACAAAGATGCGTAAAGATAAAGCCAAAAATGAAGACCAAGGTAAACACTTTACTTATATAAATATGTAAGGACAAGGTGAGGGGGAATATGTAGACGAAGAAAATGATAAACATAAAAGTAAAAACAGAGATAAATATAAAGAAAAAGATGAGGATACCGGTAAAAGTAAAGATGAAGATAGAGGAAGAAAAATTAAAATAAAGGTAATTATAGAGAAAAGGATATATGTAGATAGTGACACAGGAACTCAATCTGGGAAATATTTTAGGATTTTAGAGATTTTCGGGATTCTCGGGACTTATCGTTATAATAATCAATATTTTTATCGGGTTTGATATCTATTTTTTATCGGTTTTGATATCGATTTTTTTTATCGGGTTTGTCATCGAAATTTTTATCGATATTCTTATCGATATTCTTATCGATTTTTCTAACGATATTTGTTATCGATTTTTTAATCGTCATTTTAAACGATTTTGTCATCGATATTTTGATGGGTTTTGTTATCGATATTGTTATAGATTTTGTTGTCGATTCTTTATCGATTTTGTTATAATTATTTATCGATTTTGTTATCGATTACTTATCGATTTTTTTGTCGATATTTTTATCGATTTTGTTATCGATATTGTTATCGGTTTTGCTATCGATATTTGTCATCGATTTTTTAATCGCTATTTTAAACGATTTTGTCACCGATATTATTATGGGGTTTGTTATCGATATTGTTATAGGTTTTGTTGTCGATAATTTATCGTTTTTGTTATAATTATTTATCTATTTTTTTTTTGATTACTTATCGATTTTGTTGTCGATATTTTTATCGATTTTGTTATCGATATTGTTGTCGAATTTATTACCTATATTTTTTATCGATATTGTTATCGATTTTGTTATCGATTTGTTATCGATTATTTATCGATTTTGTTGTCAATTATTTATCGATTTTTTGATCGATTACTTATAGATTTTGTTATCGTTTTTTTTATCGATTATTTATCGCATTTGTTATCGGCATTTTTATCGATTTTCTTATCGATTTTTGCTATCGATTTTGTTATCGATATTGTTATCGATTATTTATCGATTTTGTTATCAATTATTTATAGATTTTGTTATCAATTATTTATCGATTTTGTAATCGATTATTTATAGATTTTGTTATGGACTTTGTTATCGATTATTTATCGGTTTTGTTATCGATATTTTTATCGATTTTGTTATCGGTATTTTTATAGATTTTCTAATCGATTTTTGATCACGATTTTGTTATCGATTATTTATCAAATTGGCTATAGATATTTTTATAAATTTTCTAATAGATTTTGCTATCAATACTATTATAGATTTTGCTATCGCAATTGTTATCGAATTTGTCATCGATGTGGTTATCGATATTTGTATCGGTTTTGTTAACGATATTTTGTTGGATGTTACTCTCGATTTTGCTATCGATAGAGTATAAAGATAAAAATGAAGATAAAGGAAAACAGAATAACATACAAATGTAGTTAGAACGAACAGGGTAGAGGTAGGGATCTAGATAGAAAAAAGACAAAAAATAAATATAATCTTAAGCGAAGGCAGATGTATGTAGTACGTACATATGTATATAGGTTATGAGATAAACTAGATATGTAACGTAAGTTTAACTTCTCCAGTGTGGCCCAGACGCACTTACCTTTTATGTTTTACCTTCTAACACCTTCTCTAATAAAAGCCAATATCAAATTGTTTTATTGAATGGGAGGCATATCATTAGTCTACTACAAAAAAAAAAAAAACTTTTATTAAAACATAATTGAAATTTTTGATTGTTTGCTAACCTGAACCCGTATCGATTTAGTATTAAAGTTTTAACTCTGTACAACTCCGTGTAATAGTCAGAACTAAAAATATAAGCAGTATTGCAGCCACACTTTGTTTTCGATTCCATAAGTGGTATCGCATTTCACTGTTATTATTGTTTTTATTGGTACAAATGTTACGGTTACCATGTTTCAATTTTGGACCTTTTGGTTTAAATGTTACCGGCCAAACCCGATCTTAGGAAAAACTAGTTTTGCCTAGGCTAAACTAGAACAGGGGCGACAGTATTTTGGCGCAGAACACCTTTCCGCGTAGGCGGCCTTCGGCCACACTTCAACAAATAACCCTCATCAGTCCAATTCCAGGTACGCAGTCTACAATATTGTTGCGTTCAACGTGTTTCCGCATTGGACGGATATATTAGATCTAGGTAGAACTAGTTTAGCCTAGGAAAAACTAGTTTGTCCTAAGATCGCGTTTGGCCGGCAACATATACAAGGTATTGCATATTGCGTATACACGATGATGTGCTATGCATATTTAGGTATTTCCAGGATCCAGTTAAAATTTTTAAAAATATCGTGTTAAAACTCATTAATTTTTGAGTATTTATTTTATGTTTTATTTGTTACAAATAAAAAATTACAAAAATGCTACAACGTAAATCATCTTCTTCGCTTACATACAAACGTTCATATAAATAGTTTTTTTACAAGAATGGTGGACAACATTTTAGATCGAACGTAGTGTGTATTATGTGTTAATTAACTTGCAACTAAGTAAATATTTGAATCGATAATTATCATATGCACATAAAGGTTTGCAACAGTATTGGATACTTAAAGCTTGCACACAATTTATATTGTACAACAACCAATAAAACAAATTACATTAAAAACAATACAGACTTATAAGCTAATTTGATGGACAGTAGCGTTTTATAGTAGTTTCAGTTAAAAAATATGTATGTGTTAAAAGCATTGGCGATTAAATGAAAGACAGGCAGTTTGGAAAACAGAAGGAGGACATGAAGAGTCTATGATGGTTAGCGTATCTAAACTTAACGCCATCCCTTTAATGACGCTGGGAGAGTTGTACTGTGCTATGAAATGCTGGCTACGTGCATTTCGTTCTTTCAGTAGTGGCCACCATAATGACCTCCATGGTGTCCACCGTAGTTTCCTTCGTAGTGGCCATTGTAACCGGCGCCGCCGCCATAGTGACCACTGTATTGCGGCACATATTCATACTGAGCACCGTGACCGTAATCATCGTAATCGTAATGGATGGGTGCAGGGACGTATGGTTTGGGAACTGAAAGTAAACAAAAGAAGTAAAATTATTTGTAGTAAGTTTGAGAAAATGTTTGATGTTTGCTACTCCTAGTTTGGATATGCATTTATAAATCATGATTCAATAATTAAAGGTTTGCTCACTAGTGACATGCGAGTTTTGAAACTCCCTTAACTCCCTGACAAAAGAGGGATCGAGAAAACTGTTTTCTGAGCAAGTCTTTTATTATTGAATCATGTATGTACATGTGTTTTATTTATATTTATCCTATAAAACTTTGGACTTATTTTATAAAGAAAAAAGTTGCAACCCTTTATGAGCTCAAAAAAAGAGTTAGAACAGAGCATATTTCCCTTCACAGTAGGGCATTCCAATACGAGTCCGAGTTAGTAGCCATATTAGAGTCTGAAATATGACACTTTTCTGAGTTTTAAAAACAAAGAATCTTTATAATTCTGATTACTAATAAACTACTCTATGAACTTTGTTACTTTTGTTCAACTCAGAATTTATGACACCAAAAGAGTCCGAAATGAGTCAGTTTAGTTGACTTGTCCCATAATCGTATTTATAACGAAAGAAATAGTACTCATTTTAGACTCATAAATTCTAAGCACTCAGAAATTGTTTAAAGGGTATGTACATTAGGGTAGTCCAAAAGTGCATGTGAAAAAGTAAAGTCGGAATTTTTATGCTCTCACCCCCTAGGATTGTTCTATATCAAACAAAAATATGTCCTCAAGCTCAATAAAAATTGTTGAATATAATTGTTATAAGGCAATAAAATAACAAAAAAAAATATCTTAAGGACGAGCACACCTAAAAGTTAAACAGTCTTATAATAGAAATATTAACAAAAACCAACAAAACCAACAACCACATGATCAAGTGAATTGCAGCGGAATAGCTGCGCTTGATTGTAGTTGGCTTAACCAGTGAAATAGTGGAAATAAGCAGCAAGAATTAACAAGGCGAACTTAGCACAGTGCGTAGCAGAGATGAGGAAATGTGGTGATTTCCGAAATAGCTATCACTTCTACCATTTTTTCAAATTATTGTTGCTTTTCCACAATAAGTTTTCATTAAAAAACGGCCTCAAGCTCAATAAAAATTGTTGAATATTTTGAAATAAAAAAATATTTAGAGGTTGCTCAAAGCGCCCAAAGTTTTTCATGTATTTTATATGGGGGAAAAACCACTTTTCACAGAAATGGTATAGGATAGTTAAAAATCCATATTTCTTACCCGAAAACTCTGTTTATCTGCAGAAGACTCCCAGTAATAATACCCAATTGTTTATTTAACCATTTTCTCATTGCAACTATAATTTTTAGGTCCGCCAAAAACCCCGAAAAATGCAATGGGGCGACCAAAAATCGTTAGTATTAAAAAACGGTTAAATAAACAATTGGGTATTATTATTGAAAGTCTCCTGAAGATATTTCATTTCTACGACAAAAAAGTTATTTTTCCCATATAAAAATACATGGAAAAGTTTAAGCGCTTTGAGCGACCTCTAAATATTTTTTGATTTCAAAATACAGAAATAGGGGTATACTTTTTTCGATATAGAGATATAGAACAATCTTAGGGGGTGAGAGCATTACAATTCCGTCTTTTCTGTTTTTGGACAACCCTAATGCACATACATAATTACATACATAATTACTAAGTTCAAGTAATTTGTTCATCAACTTTAAACTTTTTGCTGTTTGATGGGCAAATAAATGTGCTATTGAAATGTGCAAATATCGATATTTTTGTTACTTCAAGTTTTACATACATTTCTATGCACACATATACTTTGTGCGAATTTGTCCCACTTTTTTTTAGCTCAGTTTAGTTACACTCGATTTGGCCTATTATTAGTTGAAATTTATTTGCCTATTTTTTGAAATTGCATGTATTTTTTGCTGCCGTAAATGTGCATTACTTTACAAATTTATGGATGATCCGTTTGTCAATTGCTTACATTGCGCAGTCAAAACATCAGTTGCTTCACAAAAACAACAATAATATGTTCGTTCAAACTAAAGCAATGTCATCAATATTAAAAGAAACTCGAAGATAAACAACTTACATGGTAGCTTTCAGTTACCGTAAACAGTTAGTGTGGTAAGAAGCATTTTATTGGTTGTTTTGCTTTTAATATTTTTCTCGTGCGTTTGCAGAGAAAGAGGCAAGTTTTTATTTCTATCAAATTTGACTATAATGGAGATTTTTTTAGCTTCACCGTATGTTGCTACTCACTTTTTGGATTTAGTTAAGTACAGAATAATAGCCATATATGTATGCAGGATGATCCTGATAACGTGTACACTGAGGGAAATAATGCATAGTAAAAATGAATACTTTATATTTGATTATCGTTTAAAAATGTTCGTATTTAAAAATAATATTTTCATACAAAATTTATTACGCACGTATTTGACTGTTCACATCTGAGTATGTATATGTAAGTATACATACGCACCCCAAGCATGCAGAGCGGCGCTCTGAGAGCGGTGGTAACACACACCTACATACATAGTACAAATCGCGTGCTGTGGTGTTGATGGATATTCAACATTTGAAAGCAAATTTATATGGCTGGGTGTAGCTGAGTGCGCAAAGATGCTTGCCACAAGTTGTTGATATCCGGAGATGGTCGGGTTCGAATTCCACTACAGGCAAAATGCAAATAAATTTTTTTTTTAGTTTTTGTCTTGATTATTCACTTCACGGATGCTTTTTCAGTACGAACGCGGTCATTTTAATATGCGCGTAATTGAATTGAATATTTACCAATATACAGTACTTTCGTTGACGTTTATAGTAAGATCAATTACGTTTTTACTTGATTTTAATATTTTTTTCCCTCAGTGTAGTTTTGAAATTAAGCCTTTCCAAAACCATTTCATTGATATCCGTATTGTAGTAGTTCATTTAATTTAATTGCATTTAATTATTTATCAGGTGGCAACGTAGAGGATTTCGATGTCAATCTATAAGGTGCATCTTTATTTATATAGTGCATATGTATAAGGTTTAATCGAATTTAATTATTCGAGCTATTCAACTATTTTGGAAAGTGATCTTTCTTTGATTTATTTTACCTAATCAATAAATGGATTTAAGTTTTAAAACAGGGCGCATCCCTCCCAAAAATTATAATTTTTAATTGAGTTTCCTAAGCCCTTTTTTATTTGTCACCCGTATGGCGATATCTGATTAATCCTATTAATTTAATTTAATGAAATTTAAATTAAGTTTTTAATAGGTGTAAACTGGCTTTGAACCTAGCTATTAACCTTGTTTCTTTTTACTAACGGACCACGATAGCATAGAGTCTATCGGTTTCAAACTTTAAGCAGGGCTACAAACACCGGGATCTATTTACTGTCCGTGGTTTTTCATCATCTTTATCTTATCGTCGTAGGGGACTCGCTTTTTATAATAAGTGTCAATTATATATATATTTTCCATCAGTTAACAAACTTTACGGTGTAGTTAGAAATCCTTTAAAATCATTTCAATATTTTACGTAGAAATATTTGCACCATGAAATTGGAGCCGCCATTACATATGTATGTATATATGTACATTAAGGTGGCCCTACATCGCACACGAACAGCTCAATGGATGTGTTTAATTTTTTTGTGCATTCTATTCGATATTTTCTGTAGGCTTGTGATACAAAATTTAAAAAAATAGGGTTGCCAGATATTTGGAAATTTAAAGGTCAATAAAATATTTAAGTTTCTTCATCAATACTAAAAGCGTTTGAAGAATCTAAAAATATTTTTGAACGGGGTTACCACTTTTCGATAAAAATAGAACAATGTTTATTAAAAATGTAAGCCTATTTGATACCACAATATGGGTATCATACGAAAGGTGTTTGTACACATAGGCTTTGAACTAACATGTTTTTAAATAGGGTTGCCAACAATCTGTTAACTAAGATGAGGTAATTATGAAAGTTAAGTGAAATGCTGCAATATGCATTTTGCACATTCGGTAGTTTGGCATGGTGCTAACTCTATCTAGAAATAAGTAGGGGTTAAAGCTTTATTTTAATACGTTTTGTTTGAAACTTATAGTTTACTTAAACGCATGTAGCATGATTTAAAATTTTTTTATTATAGATAAATGGCAACCCTATCCAAAAATATATGTGAATTAGAGTATGTATTTTCAAAAACCTTTGCTAGGAGTGTATAAACCTTCCATTTTATACCCATAATATGGTATTAAATAAGCTTAAATTTTTAATAACCGTTGTTTTATTTTTTAGAAAGGTGACAACCCCGTATAAATATTTTATACGGTAGGTATTTTTGGGTGACCCTAATGTACATACATGTACAATGCATATACATTTAATACATTCTTACTATAAAAAATTTAGCTGCTTTTATATATTTAGGTTTGTATTAAGAAATTTTACAAAGCAGCTTTTTAGTGCAGTATTTTATAATACAACAAATAGTGTACTCATTTGTAAATCGAAAGACTTAAGCGACGAACTTTTCAATACAAATATGTAACTGCATCTGTTAGGCTAATACGCAAGCAAACATTCAACGCCAACATTATACGATTTAGTGAATGAGACTATTCCTACAGTCATAGCTACTTATTGCTATGCATGTGCAAGCTTATTTACAACAATAATAAAAAATGTACTATTAATTACATGCTTTCATGATGTGTTGGCCTACATAAGAGTTCATAAGCATATGCATGCAAAATATAAAAATTCCCATGCTACGGGGTGTAAAACCAGAAAATGGACCCAAAATTTCGTAGCGTATGGGGGAGTAAGTTTCAAAGATTGTAAAATGTAGCAGCAAATGACAACAATACTACAATAATGTTGAGCAAAAGTTACACAGCACCAACAAGAAATACAATAGCAAAAATGAAAATATGCCCTCATTTTGAATACAACACATCTGCTACAAAGAAAAGCAGCCATGTGTGCGGCGACAAGGCAACTTGAGATGAAATGTGGAAAACAATACTCCCATTTTTTAATCTGGGATTTCATGAATGACATCGCTGGCGTCACAATTGATTTATTTTGTGAATTTATTTCCCTATACATACTGAATAGTTACTGTAGTTGCAATTTGGCGTTTCTTAATTAAATATATGTATGTATGTAGGTGTAAAGTAATTGTTTACCGTCTTTTTATTTGATGGTAATGACAGGGTAATGTTATGAAAATGGTATGCAAATTGTGTTGAAAGGATACAGCGAGCAATTGGGCGATAATAATATTGTGAATTTGTTTTATGTTATTGCGTGTTATATAAAATATGGCATCATAATAACCTATGAAGCCACTTTTTATTGAGAAATTTTAATTTAAATACTCTGCGGCACGCAAATTAACTACGAAATCGGCTAAAATGTGAATGAATGGATGAAGTTTTTGGCAAAGAAAGCGTCAGTTATTTTTGTACTAAAAATCTCTAAGCCATCTTACCAAATTACGTATGCATTTCACTGCGAAATAGTATTCAGAAGATAGGTTTTTTAGTTGTTTTAATAGGTGGACCTCTAGTCTTAGTGAAAAATTCAATTTTTATACATATCGCTCACTGTCTTCAAAAGTGACACAACTCAAAATTTGGCATTTTTGAAATTATGCACTAAAAATGAGCTTTTATTTACCTTTCAGCAAAAGCTGGAGCCAATTTTTGTTATAATTTATTGAAAAATCCTAAAGTAAAGTCCCTTATGATTAGCATGTGCTAAGAAATAGTTTTTCGTATTTTCGTCGGACGGGTATTTTTGAGTTGTGCCGCTTATGAAGATGGTGTGCGATATGTAAGTACATACACTTGTTATCATATTTAGTTATAACCGCTCCACATATTGATAAGGTTTAAAAATTTATCTTTTTTTAGTTAATTTTGGTTAATTTTTATAAAAATTTGGTTTATTCTTTAACAAATACCGAATAAATCCAAGTTTAAAGCTATGTGCAACATTTGAAAAAAATCAACAAACTCTCGTAAAAACTTCTAGATTTTAATTAGATTTCTTAGAAAGATTTTGGGTATGCAGATTTGTAGCCCTTTCAATTTTAGTGTAATGAAGTAATGAAGTACCTAGGATTTAGCATTGATTATTGGCAATTTATTTTGTTGACAGTGTCAGTCATTTTCTTCTACACGCAAAAATTGTACGCCATAAATCGGAAACTAAAGGAGATATCAAAAATGGATAGAGCCATTTAAAAGATCTTGTTTAGTTTATTATAATGCATTTTTAACACAGTTTGGCCCAATGTTCACCAACGACACTTACTTATCCGGGCGATGATATGTATTAAAGTTTTTGTTGGATTTTGTAAGCGAAAAAAAAACTTGATTTTTGAAAAATCTGCAGCGGAGCTACCTTTTAATATATTAAGCGGAAAATTTCCTGATACATATGTATGTATTTGTTGGGAAGAAAATAACCGCCCATTATTGCTCCATTTTATTCATTTGTAAACAAGTGAAAGTACTATTTCATATTTTTCTCCTTTTAGAGATTCTTTGGGGTTTACCAATGAATTCCTCGCAAGTTTTTTGAGGTTTGTCGGCGAGTTTGGAAACATTAAAATCTAAATTTACAAAAAACATTTTGATTTTTATTCCAAAATGTATACTCAGTGTTGTCTCTGTTTATAGCATACACGTAAATAAATGTTAGTACAGGTGAAGTGATTTAAAAATTTACTTGTAATCGCCTTTACTTTCATTCAGAAGAAACGCAATAAAAAAAATAGAAATGAAAAACCAAATTTAAAGTTAAATATCTCAGCATATCACTTTACTACAAATATCTTTACACATATCGTAAGTATTATGTAAATTTTAAAGCCAAAGAATAAATGTGCCAGATGTCTTTTATTGTTCTGCCACTTGGTATATGGGTTGTGTGAAAAGATTTTGTTTGTGTACAAAAAAAAAATATATATATTTTCGTTTCTCATAGCTCTGCAGCAACTTAGGTTGGCACAATTTTTTATGTTCTTTATTTCGTAGTTACGCGTCCATTATTTAGTACCTTTGCGAATTGCTACTTGTTGCTAATTATAGATGGTTTCTGTTTTATTTTTATGCTAATATGGGAACTAAAATGTTACGAGTTGATGGAAACAAAAAGATTATGTAGTATGAAGTAATAAGGGTATATGGCTGATACGTAGATAAGTAAATATGTTTATATATATGTATGCACACCTGACTGCTAAGTCAACGGACAGTGTAGTAGGCGAATAGCGCGTTGTGTAGTAATTTGCTAACTGGCAGCTTCAGTATGCACTTTTTACTTTACTGACCGTACCGACAATGCACTCGGCAATATCTAAGAATATTTCCATCAATGAAATCACTTTGCAAAGAAAACCAGAAAATATAATTTTCTTCAGCGGATTGAAAGAGGTGAGTAAAATCGGTATTGAATGAAAATTTAAATTGAATTTTAATAAAAAGTTAAAGCAACTTGGCTGAAAGATTTGAGAAGAGAGAATGCATTGAGGCGTATAAATGTAATTACATTAGCGATTACATTAACTTTTCATACAGACTCATACATTAGTTTGGGTAGAGCGAATTTAAATAATTTGCTTTGACTTGAGTAAATAAGGATTACTGAAATTATTTTACGATTTAAGGAAATTAGAGTATTTCCCGTAAGAACTATATAGAAGTAAATAGTGCAGTGCTACGAAAAAAGTGACTTAATGGGGCGTATTCTTGTTATCGGAAACGAAAATCATCAAATGAAATTTTTCTATCATTTTCTATAAAAAAATTTAATATTTTTGATTCGTACGAAAGCAAGAATACGTTTCAATATTTATTTTAGGGGATGCCGTAAGCTACAAACTACTAACTAACAAAACTGCAACTAACTTTAGGATCGACTTTATTTCGACTATTAATATTCCCTATGAACAGAACCACCTTTGTTTTTGTTAAAGTGGCTGTTAACAATACCTTCGTAAAAGAACCGTTTTTTCTGAATTTTGACCCTGCTTGACATATCCAGCGGCACTTGGATATATTTGAACACAAAAGACACAAGGTAGTGATAATAAATTTGTAAATTATTATTTTTTTTTTCACGAGCTACGACATAAAGCCTATAAGAACATTATACTTGAAGTTCATCCCCTAAAATCAATTTATCAAAATTTTTCTCTAACGAAATAAATCTACTGGCAAAATTGTACTGCCTTAAGAGCTGTCTGCAGCTCTCAAGAAAAAGGAAAAAATCATATGCTTAAAATGACGCGGAACTAATGAAAAAGAAATTTTATTCTATTAAGTTTCTTAAATCAGTGTGCAGCTTGCAAGAAAAAAAAGATACTCGTATAATTGCAATGGCAAGTAATTTTTAAGCAAAAAATATTTCGCGAATTTTATAACCTCCCCCATTTTTTGAAGTCGGTTAAAAAGTATTTATTGAAAACTGTAGACAGCCCCTTATATAAGTGACTTCCATGTTTGAGAACAAAGGGCTCAGGCAAAAGCACAGCTTACCTCTAATTATTTTGAAGTTAAATGTCTTTATTCCCAATAACCACCAAACCACCTGCGTTTGACTTGAAGATATTTTAAGGTCGACTATATTCTATTGGAAACTATATAGCCTAGCGGTGGCTCAAAAGTAAAGTGTAAGTAAAGTTTTCTGCTATAAAAAAATATTTGGCGCTTCCACTAAATATTTTGCCGAGCTTCGTCAGGGATTTTTGGAGTGTGCCCTAATATTAGAGGGACCAATTGTTTTAAGCCGCCTTCGCATGGTAGATGATTTTTCATAAGAAGCCTTTCACGGCTAAGGTTTAATGCCCTCTTTTTCGCCCAAAAACAAAAAACGAGTCGAACGAAAAGTGCCTCACTCTATTCAAAAAGAAAACCAGCTAAGATAGTTATGTGCGACATTAAATAAAATTTATTTTTAGATTTCGAAATAGGAAAGAAAGAAATTTCATAACGTTTTTTTCGAATTGTCTAACTTTAGTATATAACCCCATGATTTTAAAAACTCGATTTTCGTAATTTTTTGCTTTGCCACTATTAAAAGCAAAATTTGCCCGTTATTTCTTGAACAGAAAAAACCGCTTACTTTTCCTGATTTTTCTGGTTTTTCTCGAGGCAGATTTACAGTAACTTCTCGTAACTTTTTCCGGTTCTTTCGGGATTTTTGTTGACTTATTTTTCAAGAATTTTAAACATTTTGGGATACTTGGTGACTTATTTTTGGACTTTTCCAAACCTCTTCGGGACCGTTCGGAATTTTTTGAAAACTTTTAATTTTAAAAGTATATACAACCAAATTGTGATTAAGAACTCAATGCGGCTCTCTTTTATAATACGATAATATCAAAAAATATAAACAAACGATTCAAAATGCAAAAAAAAAATTATTTCAATTTGACATTATAGTATTTGTATTATGAAAGCACTGTCAAATTCAATCATATTTTGTTAAATGCACTTTGCATGCAACTATGTATGTTTATCTTATGTAGCTTTGGTTTTTATGAATGCTGAAAAATATCGAGCTCTCATCCCGAAAACAACTTAAGCGAAATTTTTTTCAGAACTTTCTTTTTGATGTGAGATAGATGCATTTAAGATGGTTTAAAATTTTATTCGTTAAAAAAGAATGTCGTCCACTTTATTTTCGCGGTAAGGCCTCGCCATAAAACTAAAATTTGCGGAAGACCTACTCTGCGATGGAACAGGTTGAGAAACGATTGTCGTACTTTATTGAACTTGGCCTGAGTTTTCTAGCCAAATACAGCGCCAATCAAGAAGAAGTAGAACCATCAATATTGGGGAAAAATCCGTTAAAATCGAAGTTCTTTCCAGTGGCAAAACAATATTATTAGTCGGCTGAGATCTGCGGTGACCAAAAAGACCTACAGGCATTTCGTTGCAAAGATATAAAATATTTTCCTAGTATAGATATTAAAATATTTTATAAAAATATGTAGGTACAGTATAAGTATTTTGTACGAAAAATGAAAATTCAAAAAAAAAATAAATAAAAAAATGTACTTATATGTGCTTTATCAATTTGGCGAAACCTGGATCCCATGCGAATTTATTGATTTGAAGTCAAGTTTGAAACTTCACTGGCCAGGAGAAAAAAATTATTTGCTTTCTGATTCTTGAAAGTTATAAATATATGTACATATTTATTTGCATTAACAACAAAATCAGCAGTTTATTTGTTAAATTGAAGGTCATATTCTGGCAGTTAACTTTTACCTTGCTCGGAAAACAAATAGCTGCTGCATGTGAATTAACTTTTCGCTGTGAAAAAGGCCTAACTACAATCTATTTCAAAAGGTATAAGTAAACTTTCTTTTGAAAATATTGGTGTAAGTATTTAAGGCAAAGTATATTTAAATTGTTATTTTTAAAAAGTTCAAAGCAAAACATCTTAGAAAAATTAAAATTGGACGTGGAAAGACTCAGATGAAATCAGTTGTAAGTAATAAAAAGAAAACAAAATATTGCCTTTTTGATCAAGGAAACAAACTAAATTGAATTTTTTTAAGGCTAAGACACAACCATTTTTCTCGTTCTTCTGTTGCTTGAGTCAGAATACTGAACGACAGTAAAATTAATTATTGCGCACATCCGGTGTCTAGTTCAATGAGAATAGTCAATGAAGCAAATGCAAAGGTACCAATAATTGAATTCAAATGTACATATATGTGTCTGTATGTACACTTATTTTTTTATGAATGCAATTCGCTTCGAACAATGCACTTCAAAAAGCAATATAGAATATTCTGATGCTAAACCGCAGACATAAATATCATGCCATAATATGGATTAAATCTTTGCATATTGCACCTGACTGACTGACTAATTATTATAATTGCTTTAGTAAGTAGTATTCTATGCAATTATGAATGCATTGTGGGAAACTGTGTGAGTAATGCAAAAATCTAACTCATTAAATAAGATGTCGGAGGTAAAAGTATGCATCTATTTAATTAGATTTTACATTTTACAATGGACGTATGTACATAGATGCTGCTGTATTTATGCCTAATCATTGGATTTTCTATACTATACTTGTATGTATGTATCCGTATGTAAGTCTATATACGAATATGTACGAGTAAGTATATTTCATTTTATGTGATTTACTTTGTTGTAGGTGTTTGCTCAGTGCATTTGTACTCATTCCAAATTAGTAATAATAATTATGAGCATCGTAATCATCATCATAGTCTGCATAACCATCGTCTGGGCGAAATTTGAGCACTTGATTATTGTTGATGTGGGCGTGGCCGCGCAATAACTTCACCATGCGATATGTGTCAATGCCTGTGCAGGGAAAATGATGAGAGCGATGATGTTGTCGTTATAATGCTATGTTATTGTTGTCATTGTTACTATGATATACAATACATAAGTTTTGCAAACAACAGAACGCAACCACAACTCTAAGATGCGAATTTGTTTGAGAAGAGTTAGTGCAAGAGAGGAAGAAGAAAGCCAACGTATTGTGACTTGCTTTGAAATTTTGTATACAATACTGGAAAATTAGAGGTACATATGTACATACATATATATTCAGTGAATTGATGAAATGCATTGCTACATATAAGGAAATGCGAAAGAGCAATTAATTTAAATGCAATAGGGAGAGTGTCAAATTCGCGGTTGCCAATGGTTCAGAAAGTCAACAAGAAAAAATATACAGGGGCCATATAGAGGAGCTATATCTATTTTTGGGATGCAAAAAATGTAAAAAAGGTATTGCTTTGCAAAAAGTTTCATGTGTATTTTAAACAAATATATGTATATGTAAGTATGGACACTTACCGTACGGCGCTGGTGCGGGCCCTATGGGCGCAGGCGCTACATGTTTCACCACTGGAGCCGGTTCGTAATGTGGTGCGGGAACGAGCGCTTGCGCATGTACTGTGGGCCCAGATTTAGTTACCACTGCGTTGAAACCATTTATCGAATCGGCAGTGTAGTCCACAGTACGAATAGAGCCATCGGGTTCGACGAGCGAATATTGACCTATGGAAAAAGAGGATTTTGAACAAAAAAGTGTTAGATTAGGACTTTAAACTTTCTAAACTATTCACAAAAAAAAAACATGTTGAAAAATAATATCGCAAAATCGTGATATTCAAATGCTAACGTTCATACCTTTTACAACGTCGCCATCGCGTGTTTCATGTTGTGACTTTACATCGCCAGTTGTGTGATCGGCTACACCATAGTTGAAGGCGTATTTGGGATGGTTCTATTAAGAAGAAGAAGAATTTTGCGTTATGAAATATTTATTCTTATACCTTGGGCTATTCAAAGTTTTGATTATAACAAAATTTTTGCTTCTTTATTTTAAACCCAAAACGTCTTAGTTTGGCCTAAGATTAAACAAAAAAATTGATTCAATTTGTACACTAAGGTGCTTCCTTAAACTCAAAAAAAAAAAACTCATAGATCTTGAAAATCTGGAAACTTTTTCTACAATGTCAAAATTTTAATGAAATTAGCTGCGCATTTTTTCTGTTTCAAATCCAAAACGTTTAACAACTAAAAAAAGTTATACAACTTTTATTTATACTAAGTAGCTTCCTTAAACTAAAAAAGTCTTGAAAATCTGAAAACAGTTTTTAAACTATAAAAATTTGAATGAAATCAGCTGCGAATTCTTTCAGTTATTTTTAATAAATGCCTTGGTAAAGGACGAAAAAAGTAGATAACAGGTTTGTTGAATAAATAAAAAAAAAAATTTCAATTTCTATAATCAAAAAATTATATAAAAATATTTTATGCCGAATTTCAATACTTGAATACATTCTATTTAAAGATTTACTGAACGAATTTTAATTTACTTGTTAAATTGGCTTCAGAGATTTTTATTAGTGTCAAAAGGATATTTTCATATTCATACAAATTTTGATATATTATAAACCAAAGGAAGGCTGATTTTTAATTAATTTTTCTCAGCTCTGTACTGGCACGATTTAACTTCTTAACCTCAGTTGGATATATAAATTCAATTAAGGCATATATTATTTATTACTATATTTTTTTTTTTAATTGTATGTCCTTGTCATATACGCTATGCCACTGCGTACACTCAACATTATTTCATAAATTTAGGCCCACTTATAGCCACACAACACTCACATAATAATCCAGTGCATATCCTGGTCGGGCTAATGCTGAGCTCGCGCATAACACAATCGTTAACACAATTATACACTTCAGGCTTGCCATCTCGATTATATTTCGTAAATTTTTTCAATGCAGATTCACACCAAAATTGCACTTTTATGTTGTAAGGATAGCCTTTTGTGAATTTTTTAAGAGCTTCTAAAAATAAAAGGAACGTTTTTTTTTAAATAAAATTTGCATTTACACAGTATGTAAATATCTATATATTTATAATTTTGTATGAATTATTTTTATTTAAATTTAGAAAATATTCGCACTTTTAGTATTTCGACGGCACCACTGATTTGCACACTGCTGAGTTGCCCGGAATACTGTGCCGATTCTAAGATCAAGTTTCCATTAAATACGCCAAACAAACGCACGACGGCAAAGAAAATGCGCCAAGTCGCAGCAGAAAGCCGTCAGCCCCAGCATAGCGCCGCCGACAACGAAGAGTTGTGCGCAGCCGCAAGCTACAGTTTTGGCGCTGCTCTCGGCGACGATTGCTGACTTTGACGTCGTTTCAATTTCTTATGGGCAACTTACGCGTGCGTTCTATTGTCTGCTGTGCCGGTATTGCCGCTGGCCGAGGTAGTAGTGCCAAGCGGCTTGCTTAGCTTACGCACCGCTGGCGCTGACCGTTTGTCAAGCGCTCAAGCGTGGCCATACGCTCTCAGTTTGTACGCAATTCTGCAGACGCTCAACAGCAATATTAGCATATGGTATTATTCACCTCGGTGGTGTGGTGAATTATGCGGAGACTGTTTTTCTTGCAGTTAAGCTTCTGCTCTGGCTGCTTTTGCAATTTTGACATTGTTGTTGTGGCAACATTTATTGCGATATGCTGGCGGAAAGGAGTAAGGGAAGCGGTGGACATATGAGATCTATAAGACGTTGCTACATTGTTTATGAGCATGGTGATATTTCATCGCTGCCACTGCGTCGCTGCTGGCGCCGGCGCTGCTCTACATATATGCAACATTTTTAATGGCTTTATTTGTATGACAACATCGGCTGGGTCATCGCGCACATGTTCCCTAAGCCTGCTTGAGCGCGAACTTAATGCTGAGGTTACCTATAAAATACATATAAGTGCAAACATATGTACAAAAGTAAGTATGTAAATACCTTAGTTATTTCTGTTGACATTGGAAAAGGTGGCACCATTTCATCGCCAGCGGCTGGTAATTGATTAATGTTAATTAAGCATTTAGCAGCAGATTTTTGTTTGGCATTGATGAGTAGAGAATTTCCAACACAAGTTAAACAGAGACATTACTTATTTGGACATACATACATATGTAAGTAAATAAATTCATATGCAAATAATCTATTCAAATTTTGAAGTTGGAGGATGACTTTGCAGGTCGTAAGCAACTAAACTTGTATTCTGATTTTGAAAAGGATAATAACTATTTTACACATTTGCTAAAAGAGAGTTACAATAAAAAATAAAACAAAAATTTAGTTAAGTATGATGAAATTACCACCACCCGTTGCCTATTTTTTTGATTTTTTTTTTGGATTATGACACTTTTGCAGCAAATGTGCTATATCCCGGATAACACAAACTCTAAATGTGAGGAACTATTGGTCTTAATAAAGAACATATCGTCATTAGCCACGGATAAAGACGCGCTAATGTTTTGATCGCGAAAAGGGACGCGTGAAAAGAATATGACGTAAAAAGACGCGTACAAAAACTTCGGCGAAGAAAGAGGCGTGAACACAGATTTATATCTGTCCAAGGATTGTCGCTTCAGCATTCTTCCCCAAAATCTCTCTGGGGAATTTACATACTGTTACACCCGCAAACAGTGTCGACCGCGAAACTAAGTTACGCGTCTTTATCCGCCGTCAATTACGTTAAGAATCTTTCTTCTTTTCTTTTCTCTCTTGAAGTTTTTTTATCATCTTTTTTCGCGGTCAACTTTTGAGCTCGCGTCTAGTGACGATATATTCTAAAAGAGTTTTATATGGCTCTGCATGTAGGCATATTTTTATAATTCTCTTCTTTTATACTGTTTTCTCTTCCATTTCATGATGAGTGCAGGTGCACTACAAATTTATGCTTTTAGATCTCTATATGTTATCTTCATTCAGAGCGATTAGTCAATAGCTTTTTGTTGAGCCATTAGTCAACAAAAAGCAAATTTATATAGTTCCATAAATTTGAATTTTTTGAGAAATTGCGCATTTTCGTTCGATGTAGGATTTGTCTTCATTAAGATAATTAATGCTCTTCAGTGATGCGGGTTCGATCCCTGCTGAAGGCTAGAAAAAGAAATCTGCTGAGAAGATGTGGTAATCTTCGATATCGCAGCTATAGCTTCTACGGCTTGGACTTTGTTGACAGTCTTCCTCAAAAGCAAAATCGTGGAGCAAAGCTCAATAACACTATTATAAAAAAAAAAATTATGTTTGAACTTACACCATTATAAATTTTTCTGTGTAGACTAATTGTCCTTCCTCTTTGCGAAGTTGGATTCCTCTTCAAAAAGATCGTGAACACTTTTTATGCAGAGGGACTACACTATTTAAAGCTCTTCAGCTAGACTATTTTTAGATACGAAAATTTATGATTTGAGCATTTCGTGTGACCTTTCTCTATTCAAGGAGGAAATACTTTATTCAATGCTCTTCACGTAGAAATTTTGGCATTTGGACATTTAGCATTTGAGTATTTTGTATGATTTTCCTCTGTTCAAAGTGGAAATAATCTATGCAACGCTCTTCACTTAGACTATTTTGGATTTTAGAATACAAATTGATTTTATAAGTGCCTTTGTATAGACTTTTGGCTGTGACGCTATATTGTTTTCATTGTGATTCATTATATTGAATGTCACATTTTCACAAATCGTTTATGATTTAGGTGTTTAAATGAGTTTTTTTTTCAAAAATACGATTTTTTAATAAAGTAAAAAGTATTTTGCATTCATGTAAATTTTGGCTGGGTAGCGGTCCCGAATTTACTGTAACATTCGTTGCGTTCATAAAATTATGTTCAGGAGAAATGCCGAAAAAGTTAGACAAAATATTTAGATTATTATTTACTTGGTCACTTCATTACATAAAAGTTTTATAAACTCATGTTGTGAACTACTATAAGATCCTTATAAAACTACCAACAAACAATTTGTAAACTAATAAAAGAGCAACATTTTGCACTAAATATGAAGCCCTTCTGGGTCCCTTTTGGTCTTATAAGGGTTTTATTGACTATTTATAGAGCAAAATGGTATAGCTTGATTTTTAGTTTTGCTCAAGTAAACCATTATAAAACCCTTATAAAACTTTGTGTGTCAAAATCACCTATAGCACGCCCAAATATGATATAGTACTTTTTTTTAGTGTTTTGTTTGTACCTTACTGTTGTTTGTGAAGGAAGGCATTTTTAGAAAAATTACGATTTTTAGCTCTGTTAAATGCAAATATACTCTTGATATGCCATCTCGGCGGTTAATTACTTTTAATTAAGTTTGAGTGGAAATATTGATAACGCCTCTCCTTTTATGAATGAAGCTAATTTTAAAGTCTTTAAAGAAATTGTAATTTTATGTTATATATACATATTTATATGTATCTAGGTATTTAATATGTATATGCATATGTAGATTAGAGTTAGTAATTTTTTTTTTGAAAATTCATAAACGCTGCCTCAAATTATTGTTATTTGTGATAAAAAAGAGAAACGTATTTTGAAAAAAAAAGTTTTGTTAAAGTTCGCGGTGGTCGGTTTTTAATAAAAACGCCGATGTTCTTAATTTTTTTGTTTATTTTCGTGACATGTTAAAATGCTAATACTAATACTGCTATTATTGGAGAACATTCCCTTAACTACGACAGTTAGAATGAGCCTAACTAGTTCCCGAAAATATGCTTTCGAAAAGAGGCTACTAAAATTAAAACATTGATACCAAACTATTTACGCATTGTCATTGGTTGGAACTTTTTACCACGGAGTTTCTGGGGTTGGTAATTAGGAATCCGAAGTTAGTTTTTCAAAATTCAAAATGGTGGATCCAAAATGGCGATAAATTTTTTTTTAAATTTTTTATTATTGGATTTGTTCGAAACTCGGCACTCGGGATCGCTGGTTAAGAATCTGAAGTAAATTTGTAAAATTTAAAATGGCGGATAATTTTTAAGAATCTGACATCAAATTTCAACCCCAGAAACCCACTGGCAACGAGATTAAACCCTTGACAATGCTTAAAACGTTCAGAAGAATTTGATCGCCATATTGGATCTGCAATTTTGAGTCAAAAAATTATAGTTTGACTTCAGGTTCGTAATCAGCGACCATAAAAACTCCCAAGTGCTGGGTTTCGAACAAATCCAATCACTTGTTTTTTTAATTAATCGCCATTTTGGATCCGCGTAAATCGTTCAGTATCGACGTTTTAATTTTAGTAGTCTCTTTGCGAAAGCACATTTTCGGGCACTAGGCCGATTCTAACTATCTAGGAAAGGTATGTTATTAAGGGAATATTTCCCAATAATACCTGGGTAATTACATTCAAAAACAACTAATTTCGCAGCACTTTAACATGTCACGAAAATAAAAAAAAAACTTAGAACATGAGCGTTTTTATAAAAAACCGCCCAGCGCGCCCTCTTAAAAAATATTTTATTTAACAAAAAAATACGTTTCTTTTTTTCACTAATAACAATATTTTGATGTAGCTTTTATGAATTTCAAACAAAGAGTATTTTTTTAACCACTCTAGTGTATGTATTTCTTTTTACTTAACTGCTCAAGCACACCGTCTTCAGACAGTTTAATCGCATTGTAACAGGTGACAAAACTTGGACAACCAATTATGAACCAACAAGTAATTTCAATCAGCTCTGTGGATCCTCGAAAGTGGGAAAAAAACTAAAAAAAAACACTTAAAAATGAACTTTTATTCGGAAATTTTAATTCCACTGGTTTACATCAAAAATGTTATATAGATGCCACTATCCGATTCCTATGTAGAATTTCTCGGTGAAATCAAAAATCGAGTTATTTTTTTTTTGGGTACGTTTTCGAGATATTTTTAATTTACCGTTATTCAGCTTAAAGCCAAAATTGGTTCCTTTTAATCACGTATATCTTACGAATCAATTTGATTTCTCTCATTGAGAAATTCACTATATGTTCTACAACTAAGTGATACATAACAATCGATTTTTTGTTTTCACTGAGAATCAAATTTGAAAATAAATTTTTATTTATAATTTTTATGCAAAAGAAGGTTTTGGAGAGCAAAAGTTTACTACGACTTATACAAATGACTTTTATAAGTATGATTTAAAAATAAATGTCACTGACTGATTTATATTGATGACTTTTATAAATAAATATCTTCAATAACTCTTATCTAAGACACATAAATTGAATATCAAAAATTACAGCTATTTGCAGACTGTTTAGATAAAAATCAAAAATAATTGTTATTTTGGATTTGTGAGTTAAAAATCAGAAAAAACTGTTAATAATTGAATAAATAAAAGTCAAAAAAATTATTAAAGAGCGCTATTTTTAATAAAAGTTGTAACTGTTACGGCCCTGATCTTACATAAGTACACATTCTTTCATAATTTAAGGGTATTTATCAGTTAACAAATTTTAAGCCATTTGTTTACTTCCAGTGATTCTCGCTTCCTCACACTTCAGAGAAAAAATGTGTGCTCTCCTTCCCCGCCAATTGACCTTGAAGGCATTTCTGCAATAAAGAAACCAAGTAGCGACAGTCAATGAAAAAGTAGCCTTCTGACATGTGGTTACACTGGGCCAGTAGTTTATCAAACCCCAAGGGGGCATCAATTTTCAACCACTCTGGAAGATTAACTGTGGGACGTGTTCACTCACAACAATAACAACAACGCCAAAGTCAAGGTCGACGCGTGAATGAAAATTTTACTTTTTAATTAAAATTCATGCTCTTTGTATGGGAACAAAAGACTTAAACAGCGAACTTCACTTGCGTTCGCTATAGCATGTGCTCGTAAAAGTGTTTATATGTATGTGCCTATGCCCGCTCTACTTTAATTCCTTAACGCGTATCTAATAAGATTAATTAAATGTCGAAGTTTACTTTCTAATTCACTGCTAATCAATTCGATTATGACGCAATGTAAACAATCACCCAATTCAATTACTTGTACAGTGAGTTACTCGTATTTCTAAGCTAATTGTGCGTTCAAATTGTGTGATTAATTTGAATTCTGGCAGACTTGCAGCGACTTAATGGAAAGTGGAAATGTAAAGTAATTTACTAGCCTTTGTATGAGTGCATGTTTGTTTGCAAGCGATAAACATATTAGTAAATAATTGATTTCACTTAGCAATAAACTGCAACAAAAATAGAAAGCAATACATTTTTTAAATTCATTTAAAATATCATACGAGACTCTATTAACGAGCATCAATTTAGTTCTAGTTTGTAAGTAGTAATGAGTTTTGCGGTTCTATTTAACTTAAATTGCACTCGTAACTTTGGTTTCAGTAGAAGATATTTATTAGGCTGGGTCGATTTTGTATGGGGGAAAATAAAAGTCATTTGACCGCATTGTAATAGTAATATTATGATGTTTTAGGCCTAAGCCAATTGTTATTGGCCAAGAAAGATTAATTTAAAACTTATCTTTAGCCCGCGCAATTAAATCAAAGTGTATGAATTTCGAAAATGAAGTTTTGGCTTGTAATATCTATGGAATGAGTTATTGTTATAGAAAGGATGATATATCAAATTAAGGGCTATTAAATTTAGTTCCTCACGTTCATATATCATTTTTCAATAAGTCTACAAGTTTTTAAGATATCAAGATAAAACTTACAAAAACTATAATTTTCCCTTATGAATATTAAATTCTTCATTACCTCAGCAACCAAGTGAAAAATACAAACAAGTGAGACGAGATTTATTTTAAACGGTTTAATGTTTTCGGATGTTTATGTAATTCTAGAGGGACCATAGACTTAGTCACGCCGATTTGGTCAGTTTTCAAGATCGTGGTGAATGAATGTATTGTCAAAGATTAGGAATCGTTTGACAAGTTATTAGTAGTTTCAAACATATAAGAATTAACATACATTAGCATACTACAATTAGGGTGAGAACCGCCCATTTTAAGTCCATTTTTGCAGTCTTGAAAACTGGTGCGGAATGGTTTCATTAGTAGGGGACGTGCAATAAGTTTTTAGATATACATAAATATTTTAGTTAATTCCATTATGTGAAAAAGTCCTGGGAAATCCTTTTGAGGACTCTCCAATTGGACGATATTGCTTTGCATTCAGCTTGAACGAAAAACGTCACTCGCTGGCACAGTTTTCTGTAATCCGATTCTTTTATTTAAAGGTTATTTATACAATTGAAGATATTTTTTTTTAGAAAAAAACTGGAGAGCCATTTAAGTTTTTCGATATAACTTTGGTAAATGTTACTCGATCGGTACGTAATAATTAACAAATTGAAGGCGAGACTTACTGTTACTGATTTATGAGAATAATGTGATAAAAATCGTTCAGATTATAAACCAGTTATTTTAATATAAAAAAAAGGTTAACAAAATTTTTTTTGTCATTTTGCTATATTTGCAATTTTTAAATTGTATGCATAAACATAAGTAAACTAATTAGTGTTTCGAGAAGTTGTGCCTGTTCAGTGTTTCCATACTCATTTGCATACACAAAAGTTTTCCACGATGATGGAAAGTAATGGCTATTCTATTAGGGCTACCGAAATTGATCCTAAATTTGCAAAAATTCGCAAACTATAGCTAATATTAAAAAAAGATTAGAATATTTGGAACCTTGAAAATAGTTAAGTTTCAGATTAACGATAAGCTAAAGTGCTACGAGAAATGATATTTGACTTTATCTTTTGCGTTAACGGATTCATTATCTAATAATATGCACCAACCCTTTTTACTGAACCCAGAATTTTTAACAAGAATTGGTCTTATTCGACTAGTGTGCTGTGGGTCTCTTGGCGGTCGATGCGCGGGCTCTCACAATTAAAATAAAATACTAATATTTTGCAGGCTTGTTGTTGACTTCATAATACAATATATTTTCACTATTACCAAGGGATTTGAGAAAAATTTGATTTTCGACCCGCCCTAATATTTATATCTTCAGTCATACACGTATGTACTTACATATGTGTACGTAAAAGTTTGTGTGTGCACTAGTTGGAATTCTTGTGGCTTTGCTTGCCAAGTTCGTATTTAATTTAATATAGGGTTTACATATTATAGGTCTTCACGGGCGCTCCTGTGCGGTTGATGATTTGCCTCCCACGGTGAGGGTTCAAGGTTTTGGTATCATGATACACCATTTGCGATAGTTTCTATGCCACCGATTGGTGGTGTGGCCTGGTGTGGTGTTGTTGTCAATGTCACCAGTAGTTCTCAATTATCCAAACTAACTAGATATTTGAAATGGTGTGAAGAACGTTGTAGCAAATTAAGCTACAGCAGAAATTGTGCAGTCTTATATACATACTAAAAATAGGTATAGATTTAATTTAGAAATCAGTGAAGTCAAATTAGTGGGATGTATTTTGGATACCAAATAAAGCGGGAAAAAAATTGTGAAGAATTCACACTTAGTGGGGTTCACCGATCTTAACCTTCCTTCATAGGGAAAATCTCGAGCTTGTAGTACCGATTATCTTGAGAATGAGAATACACCATCCGCTGAACCAGGCGATATTATAGACATACCGTTCGTCATCTCTCACCCCGTGAATAAAATTATCGTTTTTTGTAACAACTTAAAGGAATCGTGATAGATATAGTCAAATGTTTACGACAATGCTCAGAATGCAAAAGGAAATCTATTATGCCGTGGCTGTATGTCCGTCCATACGTCAATCTGTCCGCCAGTGTACACGACAACTCGAGTAAAAATTTAGATATCTTAACTAAACTAGGTACGTGTACTTATTTCGGGCGTAGGACGGATGGTAAAAATAGGCAAAATCGGACAATAACCACGCCTACCTCCCATATAACGGTAGTTTGCAGAAATACGAAAGCTGCGAGACTTTAGTAACTACGGCAGCTTGTTTACTCAAAATAAATCTTTACAATGTTCGTTAGGCGGAAAATATATAAGAATATTATAAATTTTTGAATAATGGGCGCTGCCCCGAATACTTATGACTACATGTGTATATCTCAGTAATCGCTACAACAATATCTCCCAAACTTGTGACAGTTGTTGGTCCTGGCAAAATATACTAAATAAACGGCTAAGCAAATTTAAAAATCGGAAAGTAATCACGTTTTAATCCCATACAATGGTAATTTAGAGAAATACAAAATCTTCAATAATTCCCATCGGTAATTCGTGCTGATTTTGGCGGGACAGTACCGATTTGAAGGAAATTGTCCCGCTGAATATTTTTTAAAAGTCGGGAAGTATAAGTGTCTGGAGTTTTTATATATTTATACCGATTAAATCCCGATTTTCAGTATTTTCTTTATGAAGATAATTAGAGTCTCCCTGTACTCTGATCCAAAAACAATTTTCCATTGATCTTTGATTATGTTTTATTCCGTCAAACTGTTACTGTCGTTACATTGCAGTCTATTACCCTTGTCTGAATTTTTTTTTAAGGTTTTTACAATTATTAATTAAGTTTTAAGTTTTTTTTTCATGAAACGATTTCAACTTGAATTTAGAGAAATTATAAAAAATAAGACTAATTTCAATTCTAACAAAGAGGATGTATTTAAGTCAAAATTTCAAACGTTGTACAAAAATTAGCTAAACTAGACAAAATTTCAACAAAATGTTGAGCTTTTTACTAAGATTTCTTAGGAGTATCCTGAGTATTCAGTTTTCCATTCAATTCAAAGTGCAAATTTTAAGTAGCTAGGACTTACCGTTGGTTTTTGCAAAACTCTTTTTGTGGAAGGTGTTGCTCCTTTCCTCCATATAAAAAAATTGTCGAACATACTTTGCGAACATATGTGCGAACAAAAAATTTCCAAAAGTCAACGGTAAGTCCAAGCTACTTCAAACTTGCTCTTTGAATTGAATGGGCTACAAAACTCAATATAAAAACAATTCGAAAAAATCTGATTAAAATGTTAAGCATTTTGGTCAACATTTGTGAAAATTCGTCGAATTTTTATAAATGTTCTACAAAGTTTTCAAATTTTCATTTACATGGTTGTTTGAAGTGAAACTTCTTTAGCGGCAGTTGGTTGGTTGGGAGTAAAGTGACAAATTCAACGGAAATGGTGCAATGGAAATTGCACATGGAAATGGTGCAACGGAAATGGTTGGTACTGAAACAAGTGCTTCTTGAGTGTATGCACATGGTATTAATTTAACAAAAATTTGCTAATAAAAGGTTAAATAATAACACATAGAAAAAGACCAATACAAGAATAGAAGTAAAGGTGAGTACGTACATAGATAAAGAAAAGGATGAAGACAAAGGTAAAAATAAAAACAAAAAAAAAAATGCGTAAAGATAAAGGCAAAAATGAAGACCAAGGTAAATTTTAACACTTTACTTATATAAGGGAAAAGGTTAAGGGGAATATGTAGATGAATAAAACGATAAACATAAAGTAAAAACAAAGATGAGTATAAAGAAAAAGATGAGGAAGTGGATACCGATAAATCTATAGATGAAGATAGAGGAGGAAAGATTAAAACAAAGGTAAATATAGAGAAAAGGATACAGATAGAGACATGGAGATTCAATATAAAAACTAACTTGGGATTTTAGAGATTTTCGGGATTCTCGGGAGGTATCTTTTTATCGATTTTGCTATCGAAATTTTGATAGATTTTGCTATCGATATCTTCGGAACTTATCGATATAATAATCGATTTTGTTATCGATATTTTTGACAGTTTTGTTATCAATATTTTTTATCATATTGTTATTGGTTTTGTTATCGAATTTGTTGTCGATGTTTTTATCGATTTTGTTATCGATATTATTATCGATATTGTTATCGACATTTTTATAGATTTTATAATCGATTTTGTTATTGGTTATCTATAGATTTTGTCATCGATAGATTTATCGATTTTTTATCGAAATTTTTATCGAATTTTTCATAGATTTTGTCATCGATATTTTTATCGGTTTAGTTATCGATATTTTGTTGGATGTTACCATCGATTTTGTTATCGATAGAGTATAAAGATAAAAATGAGGATAAAGGCAAACAGAATAACGTTAATATATGTAATTAGAACGAACAGGGGCAAAGGTAGGGATCTAGTAAAAAGAGAAAAGATAACTTTCAGCAAAAGCTGATGTACATACTATGTACATATCTGTGTTCTTTAGGAATAGATGATTATGCTGAAAGGTTGGCTTTAGTATAATGCGGATTTCGCAGCATACGATTGCGAACGACTCACTGGCGCCAAGCCGTTGAAATACTTTTGGCAAATAGTAACTAGAAAGTTAATATTCTTATTAAGTCTTATCAAAAAATTCCTTGTGGTTTAAAGTATAAAGGGAATGCCGCATTATACTAAAGCCAGCTTCTCGACATAAGCTACTATTCCATACAAACACAGATACATATGTATGTAAATTGGTTATGAGACAAAATAGATATTTAACGTAAGCTTCACTTCTCCAGTGTGGCCCAGGCGCGCTTAATTTTTTTCTAGTTAGTAAGCTATATTTTCGTAAAAAAATAAAAAAAATTTTAAACAAAGAAAAGTGGCCAAAACTTGCCACCGTATATATTGTGTGTATAAATTCTTGCGATCATTTTTCAAGTTTTCTCTTTGTTTTGTTTTGTATTAAAAGATGTTATTTCATTTTATTCTAAAAACAAAATTGTATGTTCGGAATCGATGCTTTAAAAATGTCCCGATTTTTATGCACATATATCTGGTCACCGTAATTATAAACCCACGCAAAATAACTGTAGCTGTAATAATTGTTATAATTTATAGATAACCAATTTTAAACCAAATGTACAATTTATTTCTATATACTTACATATTTCCAATTTAAGGGAGCTAACAGTGACCAACACAAAAAAAAGTCTATAAATAGTAGCGGACTTCGACACATTTAGATTTGCGGCCATAAAAACGCTACAACTTAACAAATAATTATTTATTATTGCGCGATATTCGCACGAAGTGCATGACTTGTAGAGCATTTACATTTGAAATCTATTGTAAACATTTTGCAAAAGAGTCCACTTATTTGCAGATTTTTCATTGTCAAATGCAAGTTGGAAATTTTTATTGATGAACAATTCAACTATGACACTCGGCAATGGGACGAGTAAATTGGCTGAACAATTTAAGTTTTGCAACTTGGCAGCTATCAAAATTTGTAATTGGAGTAACGTGGAAAGAGATGCGTGAATTGTAGTTTTATTATTTTCGGATCGCTTGCTAAATAAAATTAGCTTTGTCAATTTGAGAAATGAATGATTGCGATTGGGCCGCTGGTAATTTGTGGGTTGAAATCAAAAATGTCTCAATCTCAATTTGTAAAATGTAATCACTGTTAGGCAATTACCGTAAGGTCAATGTATTTTAGCGAAAAAATAAAAGTGTGAAGACCGTGGGTAGTTATGCTGCACGCAGCACGTATGTGTTTATGTATTTATATAAGTATATATTATTGTTGCTCTTTTTAGGAAATACGTATGTATAATTTTGAACGATGAATGATCTGCGTGAGCTTGCAAAAAATAGTTCTTAATCCGATTTACATTTCACTAGTTCAATTAAAATTTATGTGTTTACTTTGTTTATCAAATGCAAGCGTTGGTAGCAATTTTTAGAGAGTTCTTAGCTATGATTCCTGCATTGCGCCATAATTATTGAGCAAGAAACAAATACTCCCCAAAAGGCCGCTAGCTAGCCCACTCGTTGTTGACACCTAATATCATGACATAATAGTTTACATATATGTATATATTGAAAATAAAATACATATCTCCACGGTGAAATATTTTGTTTGCAAAATAGAAAATTATTCGCAATTTATTTTATATGCAGACAATAATACAGTTTGCCTTAGTTTTTACCAGTAAACAAAGACTATTTCTAAACAGTAACAGAGAAAAATTTGGAAAGTCGAACAAAAACTACCCCACAATAAACTTTGAAGATTTTTTGGCAAGCTTCTTCTTTGGAAGAACTTTTCATTCAGAGCTTTTAGAAAATTTTTGCATATGCAGTTTCGTAGCAAAGTGCAAGTTTCAAGAGACTAAAAATTACCGTTGATTTTTGTTATGCTCAGCATTTTCTTCCAATTAACGTATGAACAAAATCTGGAAGAAAATGTGCAATATCCAGGAGGAAAATCCTAAATCAAGGGTAATATTTAGTTACTTTAAACTTGCCCTTTATCCTACTAAAATTAAATGAACTAAAAAGCTGCATACTCGAAAGTTTTTTAAAATTTCAAAAATTTCTGAATAAAACCTTTGAAATGTTGAAGAACATTTTTGAGTTTGATTAACTTTGACTTTTTGTGAAAGTTGGGCAAGCTTTGAAACCTTTATTTATGCGGCTTCTGTTACAAAATGAAATACATTTTAAATTAAATTTCTTAAAACTAAATAAATAAACATAAATTGCAAACAATATCATTTTAAATTGTTTACCTATTTCAACAGGTAATAATTACACAGGTTAATAAAAAAAAAGTTTATGCATATTAAACCAAACCTATATATCCCTACACTGAGGGAAAAAATATTAAAATCAAATGGAAATGTAATTGATCTTAATATAAACGTCAACGAAAGTAATTTATATTGGTAAATATTCAATTCAATTACGCGCATATTAAAATGACCGCCTTCGTTCTGAAAAAGCATCCGTGAAGTGAATAATCAAGACAAAAACTAAAAAAAAAAAAATATTTAATTTGCATGGATTTCTACGGATATACATGTACTATGTATGTGTGTGTGTGTGTTGTGTCCCCGCTCGGCATGCTTGGGATGCGTATGTGCACTTACATATAAATACTCAGATGTGAACAGTCAAATACGTGAGTAATAAATTTTTGTATGAAAATATTATTTTTAAATACAAACATTTTTAAACGATAATCAAATATAACGTATTCATTTTACCTATGCATTATTTCCCTCAGTGTATGTTATTCGACAAACTGAATACGAATCCGAGGTCTATTAGCCTCCACCTCGTCAGGTTTGTGGTCAGTTGAAGGTCAAGTAGGGAAAAATTCATTGAATAAACCTGAAAATTCAATACAATTCTTCTGAATTTGACCTTAGGATGGCCTTGACATGACTTCTAAATGACCTTGAGAAATCAAGGGACCCCCATATTCGCATTCAGCGTGTCGAATAACATAGGGATATACGGGGGTGGTCCCAGAAGTACCCGAACTAACAAAGAAATCACAAAAATTTTGGGGAAAAATATATTTATTTTTCAACATAATCTCCTTTCAGCTCTATACACTTTTCCCAGAGATGTTCAATAAGTTCGAAACCCTTTTTATATTAAGAACTGTCTTGCTCCTCAAAATAGCCATTAACTGCCGACATCATTTCTTCATCGTTAGAAAATCTTTGACCACGGAGTCATTTTTTGAAGTTGGGTAACAGAAAATAGTCCAAGGGGGCTAAATCTGGCGAATAGGGAACATGAGTTAGCAATTCAAAGATTAATTCGCTAAATACTCAATTGAAACCTCTTCACTACACTGCTTTTGGTCGGGTGTGAGCAAACGCGGCACCCATCTTGCCCACAGCTTTTTCATTTCCAAATCATCAGATAATATGCGATGTACCATACTTTTTAAAATGCCTACTATATCTGCTACCTCGCGAACTTTCAGTCGACGATCATCCATTACCGCTTTGTGGATTTTCTTCACCATTTCTGGAGTAGTCACCTCATTTGGTCGACCACTGCGATGCTCGTCTTGGCAGCTCGTAGGACCTCGTTTAAACTGAGCTACCCAATATTTTACTGTTGTAAACGAAAGAGCAGACTCGCCCAAAGTAGAATCTATTTCAGCTTTTTTATTGGATGGGCTGAGGCCTTTCAAATATAAGTATTGTTGCACATAACGATGAGCAATTTTCACCATTTTCATAAATTCACTGAAAACGTTCACTATTGACGGCTGCCAAGCAAATACTAAACAACGTGGTGTCTTCAAACTTGAAACATATGCTTTATAGATTGTGTACTTTTTAATACAGTGATATTTTTCAAACAACTACCGCCATCTCTAGCTTAGGCCGGGTACATCTAAGACCACCCCCGTACATATAAGTTTGGTTTTATATGCATAAACGTTTTTTTTATTGAAACCCTGTGTTATTATGAGTGTATGTATGTGTATCGACAAAAAGGCGAAAATATCGTGCGCCATTCAAAACTGAGGAGCTTTTCATTGCTTAAATGTTTTAAATGATTCGTTAAGTAAAAATAAAAAGATGGACAGGTAGCACAAAAGATCGGCAGCAAAAAATTTAAAAAATCAACCGGAAATTTTTTGCTACATATTCTTGGTTATACTAAAATTCCATGGTCTATAAAACTACTTAGCCAAAAATGTTCTTAAGCGTCGGAGTAGAAAACTCGAAAATTAGACGAAATTGTTGGATTTTTCTAAATGCTCAAGCTCAAATGCTTGATTTGTATGAGTTTGGTTAATATTTTCTTAAAAAAAAGAGGAATAACAAATCAATGTTTACTTGAAAAACATTGTGAATATGAAAACAACACCGAACGATTTTTTGAGTCACTGTATAACTAATGTGATCAACCGTACTTCATTCGGGAGTACATTACTCCTTTTTGAGCCATTGTACTTCGCAGTACAGTCAAGTGTACTTGTATGCAATATTTTGTACTACTTTTTAAGTTGAGTTTTCTTTGATATACTCGCAAAATTATAGAAGGTTAGTAATTTCTGTTAAATAAGATACTCGTAGAACAACACATAAATTATGACATTTCACTTCTCTAGCTGATAAAATTCATTATGAATGACTACTCAATTAAGAAAAATTTAAAGGTGGAACTCTTAAACATAAGGTGTGCTTAGCTTAACGGTTAGCGTTGCTGGCTTTGTATTTACATCGATGAAGCGGGTTCGATCTCTGCTGAAGTTTAGAAAAACAATTCTGATGAAGAGATTTGGAGATCTCCGAAATAGCAGCTCCACCGCTAAGACTTTGTCGCCTTTTCCATTTTTCTCGAAAAAAATTTTTTTTACGCCACAATATTATCTATATAATAAAATACAAAGTGTTAAATTAAGTTTGTATTGTTATTGAATAAAGTTAAATTTTTAATTAATCAAATTGTCGAAGTTCTCATTACTTTCATACTACTTTAGTTCTCAGGTCCTGTACTTCTTTGAGCTATGGTCACAACATGTGTAACCCCAGTTGAAGCTTTTTCAAATCATAAAGTTTCGTAGTTGCCTCCAGTTTCATCACTTTCGCTTTTGGTTGAAGGAAACCGAGAAAATGTCATTAATATGATCTCAAATAGCATACCATTATTTAAAAAAATGTTCCTTCTATAATTTTTATTGAAATAACTAAAAAAATAGACAAAACTATAGTTTTTATTAAAATAATTAACAAAAAGCTATTGGTAGGTATTTTCCAGATTTGGTAGATTTCAAGTGGATGGTAAGTATTTTTTCGTCAGTGGCAACCCTAGTTTTTGAGCTCATATTAATCTTCTAAAATATCAGACAGGGTCGCCCGTTCTGAAAGCTCGGTGTGTACAACTTTTAACATATTTAGTATTTATTACAAAAATTTGAGTTTGAGTATCATTTTTCTACTTACACGTTTAACATTTAACGTAAAATAATCTAAGATTAGAAATACATTCGGCCAAAGAAAACTGCACTCGTAAAACCACGAGATTTTCTACCCCACTATGAGTTTGAGTAAGGTATAACTCAAAGTTATTTCGTGGTGGGAAGAAAAATGTGAAAATATTTTCAAAACTTCGCACCAAACTGACCTGTGCCAAATTTTCAGTGCCAATGCCCAACAGTTGAGCGGAAAGTAAAACGAGCATGAGCAACGAAATCGTAGTTGTTATTGCACTATTCCCTTTTCAAATGATAAAAAGGCGTGAATAATTAATTAGTTACAGCTGGTTTTCGCACATTTGACAATTGCCGGAGCAGATCTAATAAAATAAAGTAGTTGTAGTAATTGCCAAGTGATGACCGCAATAAGCAACGTGATGGGCAAACAGCTGACTACGAATGTGTGTTTATGTACATATGTATGTATGTCGTTAAGTAGGTGTGTAGCAGTTACATATTTTCTGAGATTATAAAGTTGCTCGTCGGGGCATTGCGTAGCTGTGTGACTTGAGGGGCTACATGCTTTTGATGACTTGTCTTACATGCGTTTTATTTACGAGATACACAATAGTTAAATATCCAAATGTTGAAGCACCTAGCGCCACTTATTCATACAATTAACACTAGTTGCATAAGTAACTAATACACAGATAGATTTTCACAAATTTTCAGTTATGTGTGTATATGCATGTATCTATTTTATATCTGAACTTACTTTTCAACAGAAAGGTAATTCGTAACAGATTAATACTTAGAGGTGATATAAGTATAGTATAGACATGCTTTAATCAAAAATATTTTGTCATCGGCCTACACGTCCGAGCGCTCTATAACCCAATTAAAAGTCATAATTATTATATACCAACTCCCAAAAATGGGTTTTGCCCTAGGATTGCTACCGGCCTCGTAAAACCCACTTGTCTGGCTTAGGGCCCAGCTATAGGGATGTCGGAAAAACATCGATGCATCGAAAATTTTCCACTCGATGTATAAATAGTCGATGTATCGATGCATCGATGTTTTTTGAAAACTGGCATCTTTAATACATTGAGCCATCGTTCCAGTTTTTCAATTCCACAAAAAAAAAAGTGAGTTTGACTATAAAATTGAAACGGCTCGAAAAAGTTCCGTTAGAAACATAACTAGCTCAGTTGCAGTAATTTATTTCAAATTTTGTACAATTTTGCTAATAACATATTTTATTGTGAAATATTATCTGAAAAATCCTATGCAAATTGATGCATCGATGTATGCCCTTCGATGCATCGAAAAATATCGATGTACATTTCGATGCGTCGAATCAAAGAAAAACATCGATGTATTTTTGCCACTGACATCCCCACCCAGCTAAGAAATATGTTCAAAATCTTTGAAATCGGGCTATCACCGCGCCTACCTCCCAAATTACGGTAATTTATAGAAACACGAGTAACATACACAACTTTACTAAATGTAAGGCAACATAACTTTTCACGTATATTCCTACATGAGGTTATTTTACTCGTTTTCCATTGGAATATAGAATTTCGAGGTGGGCTGGGAAGAATGATGACTTTTTCTCACTGCAGATTTCGTGCGGTTTTACGAATTAGGATTGTTTATGTTTATCCTACGTTTTTCTTTATACATAAATGTATGTATATGGGGCGTTCCATACCAAAACGGACGGGGTTCACACTTCATGTGTTTGATTTGTTTAAAATTTTTAGGTTTTTAAAAACTTAACAGCACAAAAACAAAAACAAATCGATTTAATAGTTTTCCAAATATCTCGAGAACGGGGCAAGTAAAAAATTTGAAAAGAAATCTCACATACACACATCAAAATTCCTTATGAAAAGAAATATATTTAAAATTTTTTTTCTTCAAAAATTTTTCACATACAAATTTTCTTATAAAAAAAAAAAATTTTGAAAATATGCCATCTCCAAAAAAATTTAAAAAAATCACAATGGTAGCCCTGAGTATTGCGCAATATTTAAGTATAGTATTATGGGGAGTACTCTACAATAATTTGAGTTATGAATTTTTTTTACACCGAAGTTGAGTAAAATGAGTACATTACAAATTTAAATTTATACTGCCGGCCTTTTGGACTTTTTTCTTATGGAAGAAAATGAGCAAACCCCTTTTCAAAGAAAATCAACAAAAATATACGGCGGTTTTGCAATCGGTTAGAACTTGCACTTTAATATACTAAAATTGAATGGGAAATAAAACTGCATACTCAAAAAAATTCAGAAAAACATTTGTAATTTTGTAATGTACCCATTTTGCTCAACTTCGGTGTGAAAAAAAATGCATAACTCAAATTATTGTGCACACCGTAATACTATACTTAAATACAACAATTTTTTTTAATTTTCTTTTGAGATGGCATATTTTCAAAAATTATTATTTTTTTCCAAAAATTTGTATGTGAAAAATTTTTCAAGAAAAAAAAAAATTTGTTTAATATGTCTTTTCATATAGAATTTTTATGTGTGTATGTGTGATATTTGGAAAACTATTAAATCGATTTGTTTTTGTATTTGTGGAGTTAAGTTTTTAAAAATTTGTTAATCAAGCTCAAATTTCATATTTATTTATTATTTATGTTTATGCTTCAACCCTAAAAATTTGAAACAAATGAAACACATGAAGTTTGTGTGGAATACAGCTACCTAAATGTTAATTACTTTCTAACGAAAAATGGTAAATACTAAATTAATTTTGTGATAAAATTATGGACATATGCTGTGTTGTTTATCAATTGAAATCTAGTTTTCAATGATATTAAAATATTACAATGGAATAATCACAGAATAATTTTTGTGATAGCGTTTAAGAGCCATTGAGCGTCTCAAATTACGCGTTTTAGGTTTGTGTTGACATTGCAGTTTTTTAGACTTAATATCGTCGTGTCATTTATCCTATGGAAATAAAAACACATAGATAGATACCTGTGCACAAGAAAATCTTCTAAACGCTACTTTAATTGGACTGATTGTTGGTTGAGTGTACTCAAGAATCGTTGACATTTATAGTGACTGCATTGTTGATGCACATGCGCTAGCTGACTTTGAAAATCGAAAGTCATGCAAAAATGCAAGCGGAATGACCAGCACGATCAGAAAACCTCTTGCAATGAGGAGCCAACAAGAGCATGATAACCAGTTCAGCGTATCTTGATCTGCGTCGAAAGTGGCTACCGTATGCGTACGACAATAATGTCATCAATTGCATAGATATGTATGTATTTAGGTATGTGAATTAGGGTGGCCCAAAAAAAAGTAAAGTTGGAATGCCATCAATTGCATATACATATATGTATGTGGGTATGTACATTAGGATGGCAAAAAAAAAATAAAGTCGAAATTTTATTGCTCTCACCTCCTAGGATTGTTCTCTATGGAAAAAATGTACCCCTTTTTTTTTTGAAATCAAAAAACATTTAGAAGTCGCTCAGAACTTTCCATATATTTTATACGGAAAAAAGCCAACTTTTCGTAGAAATGGTATAGAATTCTTGAAAATCAATATTTTTCGATCATGAAACTTTAGTTCTCTTCGGAAGACTTCCAGCAATAATACAAAATTGTTTATTTAACAATTTTTTAATAATAACGATTTTTTATTGGTCCCCCCGTTGCATTTTGTTGGGTTTTTGGCGGACCTATATAATATTGTTACTATAAAGAAATGCTTAAATAAACAATTCTATTTTCAAGAATTTCATACCATATCTACGAAAAGTTGTTTCTTTCTTCCATATTAAATACCTGGAAAACTTTGAGCGCTGTCAGCGACCTCTAAATATTTTTTGATTTCAAAAAAAAAGATGTGGGGTATATTTTTTGCGGCGTAGAACAATCCTAGGGGGTGCAACATAAAAATTCCGACTTTAATTTTTCATATGAATTTTTGGACCACCCTAATGTACATATGTATGTATGTACATATGTATATGCACGCGCCCGTTATGCTGTTTGAAGCTAAAAATACGATATATTTTAGTATTCACGGCATATATCATGTCTGCATTTACATTCTATGCAATAATTGATCTTCAAAGTCTCAGAGTTTTTCTGAGTAGTAAAATCCAGTTTTATACATAGTTTTTTTACACTGAATGAAAAACCAATTCAAATGGTTAACAACTCATTCATCTTCACACAAACACTTTATATTGAATAAAAGCTTATCCATACAGACTTACGCTGAGGTCCTAAGTACATATATTGTCTATCTATATATACATTAGGGTGGTCCTTAAAAAAATCAAATGAACGATTTTTTTTAGTCTCACACCTAATCGGTAGTACTACGGTCACAGATTTCACATATAAATATAATGGTCCCGATTGGAGATGGTTAAGGCGTGTCGCACAGGGGCGGCCAAAGTTCAGATTCCTCTATAGACTCAAAAAATCAAAATGATTTTTTTTTGCATTTAATACCCGAAATTGCTACTAGCATAGTCCAAGATATCACATATAAATTTTGGTCCCGATTGGAGTTGGTTAATTCATGTCGCAAAGGGGTCAAAGGCCAAATGCCTCTATGTAATATCTTCGACTATAGTAGTATCGATTTCGGGTATTAGATGAACAAAAAATGTATTTTAATTTTTTGAGTCAGAGGAATCTGAATTTTGCCCCTGTGCCACACGCCTTACACGTCTCCAATCGGGCCCAACATTTTTTATGTGATATCTTCGACTATAGTAGCATCAATGTAGGGGTTGAGGCTTAGGAAATCGGATGTAAAAATTTGCTTCCTACATTTAAGGACTACCCTAATATACATAGTATACACGAAAGTGGAGATTCTTTGTACTCGCTAATCTCGAAAACTACTGAACGGACTTTGACGAGATTTTCTCTAATATACTCTGTATCGATAGTAGAGTGACCTTTTTTATTTAGAATTTTAATAGGCTTGCCACCTGTCTAAAAAATTATAAGATCCGCGCAGTTCGTTGGATTACAAAAAATGAGGTGTCAAATAAAAGGGATTGGCCTCTAGATAAGCACAAATGTTTTATTTTTTTTGAGCAGGGTTGCCACCTGTTAATAAAATTACTATATTCAATTAAAATAAAGTCGCAGGCAGGCTCAATTTCAAGTCCGCTTTTTCTGGGTGAAGTTAGCCTTTATGTTCCCTCCCGGGTATCAACGCTCATTTGTTCGCTATTTCTGAAAGCTTTTAAAACTAATTTTGAATTGCACGACCCACTCCGTTGCTTATGCCAGGATTTTAACACTCATTCCAGCACGTTTGATATATCAGATTGAAATGGTATAGAATTCTTGAAAATCAATATTTTTCAATCGGAAAACTCAGGTTCCTTCAGGGGACTTTCAGTAGTAACACCCAATTGTTTATTTAACCATTTTTTAATACCAACAATTTTTTATTGGTCCCATCCTTGCATTTTTAGGGGTTTTTGAGGGTTTTTGGCGGACCTATAAATTATAGTTGCTATGAAAAACTGGTTAAATAAACAATTGGGTATTATTATTCCGAGTTCGAAATATATTCATTTTTAAAATACATGGAAAACATTGAGTGCTTTCGGCGACCTCTAAATATTTTGTTATTTCAAAATAAAAAATATGGGTATATTTTTTCAACAATTTTTATTGAGTTTGAGGCCGTTTTTAATGAAAAACTTATTGTGGAAAAGCAACAATAATTTGAAAAAATGGTAGAGCATAAAAAATACGACTTTATTTTTTTTACATGCATTTTTGGACCACCCTAATGTACATCGTACCTATTGCAATTTCCACATTGATAGTTTCTGCGTGCCTTCTATGTATAAACCGCGCGTCACTTTTATTCGATATGTCATGATTTTTGCTGTACTATTATTCTATCTATTAGCTATAGTAGTAAGAAAAGTCACCAATGATCGATTATAATGTTACATTTAGTACAATCATGTTTACACACTAACACACTGCTTGCCTTTTCTGCCATCCACTGTAGATGAGCTTGACGATCGATTTTCATTTGTATGTAGACTATTTTCAAAGCGAAGCGTATCTGGTATTTGGATTTTAATTTATTTTCATATGTATTAAGATATAAAAATATTTGATGCTCGTTGCGGCAATGACAGGCCATTTCCAATAACATAATTGAATTATTTTATTTTTGTCATAGTACATACATACCTACATACACATGTGTTCAAATAACTGAAAGACAATCACTACATTACATGCGATAATGTTGCTACATATTTATGAAGGCTCAGAATGGATTTGAAATTTAATTGAAAAGCTCTGTTTTGTTCAAAATTTGAGATCTTGGTTTTTCGTGTGAAACGAGATGAGACTATTTAACTAACATTTTTTAACTTTTATACAAAAATTTTAGTGTCTATATTTTTATACTGAAGCACACACTAGATGTCATAACTTCGGATTTTTGAAGTATGTACTAGGAATTGTATCAGACTTAGAGTTAGGAAAGTTATCCTAGGAGGCCTTAAGGATAATGTAGACAATTTTGATTTTTAACTGAAATCACTAGGATCATTGAAGCTAAAATACAAGATTTTAAAATTACATTACATCTTAAATCTTAAACTGTGTATAAATTTTTTTGATTATGGTGACAAATAATAAAATGTTGGTTCCCTCACGCATTTGAATTAAGTTTCCGCCATTTTAGTGCTGTAGGCGCAAATGTTCACCAGCAAACATCAATTTGACAGATAAAAAGGGTGCATAACTTTTCTAATACATAACCTAAGCGATTAATATTTAAACTACCTCTAAAGGTATGTAGCTAAAAAAAGTTGTGAAATATTTGTATAGGCCTGAAGTTTTTTATTCATCAATGCAAGTGAGAACTTCAGCAATTATTTGCACATTATAAACTCAATGCCTCTAAAAAATACTCGTAAGATGATTCTAGTATCTATTTTAACCTATCAACAATCGCTGAAATGCGCAACAAAATACTTGTACATAATTTATTTCATATCATTTTCACATACATATCTTCCGCCGAAATGTTTTGATTTGAACAGCCTAAATATTAACACAAAACATATAACTATAAGAGATTTAGTAAAGTAGTAACTTCTAAATTTAATTTATTTAAATTTTGGCCTTGGTGTTGTTGGTGGTTCAATGCATCATAATTTTGATACTGGCGCACGCAAGTACGCTTGGGCATTTTAACTTTACCTATGCAACGGTAGTTTAAATATGACTGCAGTAGCAACAACGTATTTTATGGTTTTTGAATTCCGTATTAAATTCAGGCATACCACATTGAAAAATCTTTAATTTCTCTCCTATCTTTTATCTACGCCAATGCGTAGGTTAGCTTGGAATAGCGGTGAAGCAAACTATTCTCCACACATAGACTAAGTATAGGTCTTTACTTACCACCCCATTTCAGTGTTATAAGCTCGGCTTTAATATAGCCGATTTATTAAAAAAGAAAATACAAAATATTTTGCAGGGTTGAATTGCTTAAATTTATAAATTTATCCGCATTTTTACATGAACGCGCCTTGGTAAATAATTGCATAAAATTGTTTATTATTTAACTTATATGGCTAGGTACATACGTTTCATTCTTACCTTTTCTGTTGTGTTCATTTGCCTTTTATGTGTTCGTAGCAACAGCGACCAGCCGGCAACCTATCGGGGTTGAATTTTGCTAAAATTTATACGTTTATTCACCAAAATCGTTTGATAAAGCGATAAACTTTGGAAAAAAGATTGACAGTTCATTTATTAAATTAATAAATTTGTCATGTTTTCAAGTTTATCAGCAGTTTATAACTTTAGATGAAGATCCCTATTTAAAATTCTTGTTTACACAATTTTCATTACGTAGATGAAATAAAATTATTACGCGTAGTAAAATCTGTCAATAAATTAAATAGAGAGGAGTTAATTTAACATAAATCAAGAACCAAATGAAGAAAAACCAATCTCTCAATTATTTTTGCTACCTCTTTTGACAAAATTTATAAAAATAACACCCAAAGGTATGCAGCCTTTTATCTTAAAATCAAGTAAAAACCCACACTCGTACATAGGCATGTTAATCAAATGTATATAGAAATCATGAAAGAACTAAACTGAAACTAAAACTATGTTCACATCACAGCATAAATTACCACCACCAACCACCTCTTTGTCGACTTCAAAGCCGCTTTCGACATCACTAGAAGGAGTTGCCTATACGCTGCGATATCTGAATTTCGTATCCCCGCAAAACTGATACGGCTGTGAAAAATGCCGTTGAGCAATACAACTAGCTCCGTCAGAATTGGGAATGTCTTCTCCGAGCCTCAAATGGGGTTTCAGACAGGACACTTCCTTTATCGTGATTTCTTTAATATGATGCTGGAGAAGATAATAAGATCCGCAGAACTGAACCGCTAAGGAACAAATTTTTACAAGAGCGTGTAATGGCTGGCGTATACTGATGACAACGACATCATCGGTAACAAAAACCGCGAAGTTTGTTCGGTTTTTTCCAAGTTAGACAAAGAAGCAAAGCGAATGGGTCTGGTGGTGAACGAGGACAAGACGAAGTATCTCCTGTCATCAAACAAACAGTCAGCACATTCACGCCTTGGCACCCACGTCACTGTTGACAGTTACAATTTCGAGAAAGTAGAGAATTTCGTTTACTTGGGAACCAGCATTAACACCGATAATAATGTCAGCATGGAAAGCCAACGCAGAATCACTCTTGCCAACAAGTGCTACAGTTGTACTGAGTAGGGATTAAGAAGTAGAGTCCTCGCGTCGTACAAAAATCACACTCTAAAAGTCACTCATAACGCCCGTGCTGGTATATGGTACACAAGCATGGACAATGATAATGAGGCGGCTGTTGGAGTATTCCAGAGAAAGATTTTGCGGAAGATTTAGAATGGACACCGACGCTCCAGCTCTGAAAGTATTGAGTTCGGAATCCGCTGGTGGTAGCAAAGGAAGAGGGTGGCCTCCATTAAAATGGAAAGACCAAGAAGAGAAGGACTTGGCTTCACTTGGCCTTCCCATTTGGCGTCAGTTGGCACAGAGAAGGAGCGACTGGCGTGCTTTGTTGAACTCGGCCAAAATCACATAGGCGGTTAAACCGCCAAAGGAGAAGTGAGTTTGATTGAAGTGTTTTAGTCTTTGTGTGGCTATTACTCGGCAGTCCCACAGATAAAGTTCTGGTATCGGTGTCTCTGTGGATAAATCAATACGGTACTTATGAGGATCAGATAAATAGCTAATGAGTGACCTGATGTCAGCTCGATCTAGAAGATTTCTATGCTTAGCATACCAGGCATTAAAATTTACGAAGTTGACTTACTGAAATCAGAAATTGGTCTTAATCCACACTAGAATGATCGCAGCTGCCAAAATTTGAAGAGGACGAAATTGCAGAAGGCGCAGATGGCTACAATGCAATGAGAGCTTATTTCAACTGAAAATTTAGTTTGGAGTCCATAATTGTTTAAACCGTATATGTATTTACCAATCTTTGCATCTAGATTAAAGCTAAGGGAATCCGTCTGTTATGCCACTAGGATTTTCTCCTAAGAAGATGTCCTTCGATATAAAACTCCCGAGGATGCTGCTGCTTTAATAGCTCATACTTCGATGACCCTAGAACATTAAATTCTTGCAATTCCTAAATATACACATTTTTTGATGTCTTGTAACTCTTAATAAAATGTTTAAATTTTTTTTTCGATAAAATTAATAACAAGGATTATTATGTTTGTCGCAAATTATTCTACCAAGATGCCAATACTAAAAAAATTTTGGTTTTTTGAATTCAATGATTTATTTTACGTTTTTCATAACTTTTTGGCGGTGAGCTATTGCGATTATTTGCCTGCAATTATTTCTAGAGTATTTCGTTGAAAATGTGCGCTGGTTATATAAAGATGGATTATACGAATACAAACTGTTTTTTGTTTTATTAATTTTAGAACTTCCTTAAGGAACCAACGCATTTAAATTTAATTGCGATCAGTTATTTTTGATAATAAATTTGTTGCCATAACTGAGCACATATCATTTTCAACCATCTTCCTTCCGGCATATTTTAATTTGCATGCGGAAAATAGTTTGAAAATTCCCACCAGCAATAGACTGTGCGTAAAAAAATGGGCGAATAACTAAGAATCACACAAACTGGTGACCTTTAACTGTTAAACTTGCCCGATGCTAATCACATGGAATGTGTTACAAATTAATTGCCGGCACGCAGCGCTACATATGTATGTGAGAGTTTTGGACATTAGTGGGTGGGCAGTTGGGAAAAAAGCTGAAAACAAACCAGGTAGTGGAACACACAGACAAGGAAATTGATGTTAGGGAAGCCAAGAAATACAATTTACATTTTATGTTTTGGGAGATGGAACAGATCTACACTGCTGCTACGGCGAATTTTTATTTTTATTTTTTACCCTCAGTTGCATTTATACGCTCCGCTAATTTTCGTTGTAGACTTAAGAGCAAGCAAACTGTAAGAAATATAGCACAAATTAACAACATTATGGATACAAACATACAAATGTCTGCTTAATTTGTACGAATTTGTTCAGTGAAAAGGCCGTGGTGAATATGAATGCTCGTAGAGACGACGTGTGGTGAAGCTTATGGACCGGAAAGCGTTTACTTGCTTTTATGAGTGATAAATTTTGTTACAATATGCCGGAAGAAGCCAAAAAGCTCTTTTTTTCCCCAAACATTTTGCCCACATTGCCTTATACATATTTATGTATGTATGTATGTATGTATTCAGTTAAACAGATTTGCATATGCAAACAATTGTTTGTGCGGAAGTTTAAAATCGGTTGTAGTCAGACCGTAGAGCAGTTACTATTTAAATACATGTTTTTATGGGACTGCTGCGTCAGTTCACAAAACTACCAAATGCATGAATGTGCAATACCAAATGTGTAAAACAATCTCACGTCTTACAATTCCAAATTAACCTACTCCGATTGCACTGATTTTTCTAATTTTCAAGTACAAATACCACCAAATGTCATTTAACTGCCGTCATTGCCACGATTACCACTGCCATCACCACCATCATCATTATCATCAACAGCAGCAGCATTGCATTTATTGAAGCCACTGTCAGTAGCGTTGTTGTTGTTGAAGTGTTCTCGAAGATTTGGTTATTCAAATGTTTGCGGTTTTCGACGGCTTTGACTTTGCGTTGGCTGCATTTTCTGCGGCTATCGAGTTAAAGGCTACTCGCACGCTCGACTTTCGGGCAAGTCATTGATGTTTGGCCGCAGAAGTGGTGCATGATCTGTACGTCACATACTAGTACTATGTGCATACATACATATGTATCTACGTATGTAATCAGCCATTACGCTCTAAACGTTGTAATAGTTATTTTTATGTTTGTTTTCAGTTGATTTATGCACTTACACACTTACAATGAGAAGATAGACGTTGGACCAGAAAAATGTTGTCTACGATTTTTTTTTTGGTTTAAAGTTAGTAGCGTTTTGCTATTGTCGCAACTATTATAAATACTTAATTGTGAATAAAGAGCAGAGATATTTACATAAATATGTGCACCTTTGTAAGTATGTGAGCGCATGTAATTAGTAATTATTTTAGGTACCCCGTAGGAATATTTAGCGCTTAATTTTTTGCTCCAGTTTGTTGTATACCTCTTGTTATTGTCTCTTGAGTGGAGATATCTACAACTTGACCCCGCTTCCGAATGGAATTTTATGAGCATCTCTTTCATAGCGGAAATTCGTTCGAAGGTTTGCTGTTGCCCGCCGGCTGGCGCCCGTTATTAGAAGCCATTTTTAAGAAAGTATATAAAAGTATAAAAATAAAGAATTACTCCTGAAACTTGTTCATTAGTTTGCGCCACTTAGCTGTGCATCCCTAAAACACGCTAGCTTTGGAAAATTCCTAACATTTTTTGGTGACCTATATAGAAAGTCCGCTGCTTCGAAAGCAAATGAAGAAAGTTGTGAGAACAATAGAGGAAAAATTTCGAAACCTCTGCCCTCGTCCCTAGTCTAGTGGCACAATATTTAAAGTGTTATATGTATTTGCATGTGTACATGCCACTTTTTACGTATGTAAATGCCAACATATCGTGTAAAGGCAAATTAGATTTGTTTCTGTACAAAGCAGATGCACTTACATACGAAATAGAAATGTTTCTATTTTCATCTGACATACAGATTGAAGCATTTGTGTTTGGTTTATTTCGATTTCAAAGAACGTAATTTTAAATAGTTAATTAAATACTGTGAAGTAGGCTGACAGATGCAATTACATATGTATCGAAACAGTCACATTTACAGATGGAAATACATATTGTGTAAACACACTTTTAGCAGTTTTAGTTTTTTTTCATAAACTGTTGAAAAATTCCCTGCAGGGTAAGTTTTTTCATTCAGGTTCTTATAAAAACGTTGAAATACAGCTCAACTAAGCGAATGAGAATGAGATCAACGATTTTCTCATGACCAAAAAAAAAAATTGCCCAAGGAAATTAATATCTTATGATTGACTAAAATTATTCACATAAATTTCTGTGGCATGGGTACATGGAAAGAAGCGCATAAGGGAAACATAAAACTGTTACATCATTGCAAATTTTCAATTGTAAAAAAGTTAAATATATTTTATGGTAATTCGATGTTTAGTCCTCAGCTCATGCGTACGTGCAAGCGTGCCTTCCGTCGATCATAACATGATCAGTTTAGTTTTGCGATTTAAGATCTGGAGGCTGCCAAGCAGTTGATGGATCTTTTTATGCTAGCGAAGTCAATCAGCCTAAATCAATTATCGGACGTTTCGCGGTGAATAGCGTGAGTAGCGTTTGAGTGTCAAAAGTTTGTACATATTTCGCTAGTGAGTGAGTGAAAACGTGAGAGTGTTTGTGTTTTCTGTGAAGAATACCTGAAATTTGACAATGACCCGCTAAAAGAAAAAACAAAATGCAAGTAATTGTTGTATTTGGTGAATCGATACCACCTTATATGAATTCGCCTTCCGCGTATTCATGGACTTTAGCACAGTTTTACCCTTTTTTGAAAATGGTAATTTTTTAACATACATATGTACATACCCATGTAGATCTTTTCTATAATAATAACGTCACTATTTAGAAATTTTCCAGGAGAAGCAAAAAATCTGCATGTTACAATAATTTGTTAACATAAACCGCTGTTACGACACTATACCTGGGGATTTTACTAATTATTTTAGGTGTATTTAACTGAACATATAAATACTTATAGACTATTAGACTAGTGCTGTGCACTTCTCCACAAGCCCCCGTCCACATTTCTCGTAAACACGGCAGAGCAGAAAATTTAAAATGCTTTGTTGATGTATCCTTAAAACCAGGTGTTGCAACAGCGATGGAAGCAGCAATTAATTTAATATTCGATTTTTAAATTAACAAAATTGTATTTCAAATTTTTTACCTGTGACTACTTGTGCGCAACATAAATGTTGCTTAAAGCAGTTCTACAAGATTAAAAAAAGCACACAATATAAATTATATATATATTTTTTAACAAAAGTATTAACCCAGCTAGCACATTTGCCAGACCATTTCTGATATCAGACATATGGGACAAATGTCTGAATAAAAAGTTGACTATTTAGACAAGTCTTACAGGTTTCGTACAGATTTCTGCGCGAAGTGTCTGGAGAATTTTATTTATTTCCTTATCCGATATGTCTGATCGAATCATGTCCGATTTTGGGCATACACGTCTGATAATTCTTATTTTCCATGATTATTTGGTCAGACATCTGTTAGATATCCGTCAGAATCGTCGGTAATTAAGCCAGAATTTCCCACGTCCTGTCAACCTCTTCACGCGCTTCTCTTACCGATATCGGCCAGAAATCATAAAGATTTCTGACTTTTTTTCCGACGAGTCTGGCGGATTCAAAGATTTCTGGCAATTTTGCTACCTGGGAAAATACAATAAAGAAAATGAAAGAAAAAACATGAAACCTTGAAACATGTTTTTGGTTTTTGTTAGGAAACTTTGTAAACATTTATAAGCAACATTTCGTAACGTTAAAACCAAAAATATTTTAGGATTAAAGAACCGTCAAAATCGTCGCTAATTAAGCCCAATCTTAATTCGGTCTTCAAAGGGTTAAAGCCTATTATAGACTTAAAGAAAACTGCTACTGATATGATGCAGTGAGGAGTGAACCCGTATGGCTGGAGATAAAGATTTAGACGTGAGTGCTTTTCAATACTCAGGATAGAAGACCACAACCTTTGCAGAAATGTTTCTATTCTGTTGAGCCGGAAAATGTTTCATCCGAGGTAATGTTGATAATCTTCACTTCTTTCTTTAGGAATTTTTTCCTGTGCTCCCAGCTGAGATATTTTTAATACTGAAGCTCGCTCAAAATACATAATTTGAGATGTGGGAGTTTGCGTATCTGTAGTGACGGCCAAGCTGCGGGCAAGACATTGGCCAACAGCATAACTACTTCTAAACTGGTTCCGCAAGACAAGGCTTAGCTAATGTATAAAGAACTTGATTTACTCTTGGTTCCAGGTCACACGGAAGAACGTGATACATGGGCGTATGCAGGTTTGCGCAGCCTAAATTCGAAAGTTTCATTGTAAATTTCTTTCTATGAATTTATAATCAATTTCCAATTCAAAAAATGTATGCAATAAACTAAAACTTTAGGAGTCTTTAAATCCATTTCGGTGGTTTGGTAAACTGCTGGTTGTTACTCGATAATCCTATCAACTGTGGACGTCCTTTTCAGCTTAATTTTGTTAGTGTGATATATTATGTTTATAAACAGCTGTTTGGGGTTATTTCTATAGAATACACAAATTGTAGCACAAAATTCAAGATTTTTACTCAATCACATCGGTAATTTACTTAAAAAAAGGTGAAATAATTAATATCTTTTAATATTTTCTACTTAGTTTGTACTTGAATTTAGGTTTAGGTATGCTTAGCGTTCACAGAGGTTTTGTAAAAAAAAAAACAATACGAAATCATCACTAAAATAATTTATCGATTTGCAGATGACCCTGGTAGACTATTATTTTTTAGCAAAAAACAAAACCGACTTCAATTCTCATGTGAAACTTTAATATTACCATTAACTTCTTCACGATAAAATAACACTGTGGAATAAATTTAGGTTAGAAAAAGTTAGGTCGATTCTGAGAGTGAGGGGTGAAAATAGAGGCTAAATTAGAAGACTCGTATCGCGGCGTTTGTTTATGTTAGTTCGAATTTTTTTTAATCGACCTTCGAACTTTGCAGTCAAATGCCGATTTTTAGCATATTGTTTATATGGTTTTTTTGGCTATAACTCGTCGACTAATTGATATTTTTTCAATCTGTTAAAGCCGAATTATTGCTAGAGACCTGTGCAACAATTAAAATTAAAAAAAAATTATTTAGAAAATTTTTGTAGTGCTTATGAAGCAAAATGTTGGAAAATTTTTTTCATGCTTTTTGAACATATTTTCCACAAAACTAAGTCTTTTTTGCTTTCTGTTGGATCTATAATATGCTTCTCAGTTTCTTCAATAAATTTCATTTGAAAAGAAAACAATCATAATACAAAACTTGCGTTTTCCAGCTTAATATTAATTTCTTATGTACCAATTTTTTCAGTGTTGGTTTTGAAGAAACATTGAAAAAGAAATTATAAAAATATGGAAAAAAATATAATTTTTAAATGTTAGTTATGAAAAGTTTTAAGTAAAAAAATTAAATAAATTAAATTAATGATTTGGCCAGTTGCCGTTTAGCAGGCGGCTGTGTATCAACATCACTGCTCTCTCTAATATCCTGGTCATCGTCATCATCATCAGAAAGGTCGATAATTTCGTCCAACAGATATTCTGGAATTTCATCTTTGTCTTCCCCTTCTTCCTCTTTTTCCTCGTCTTCCTCTTCTTTAAAGGTGTTTTTATACCACCAACAAATTTCAGCGAGTATTGCATCTGGAGATTTCTTTCCTCTGTACCTGAAACGAAAATAGTTTTCAATCGCTAACATGTTTAAATTGTGCACTCTGACAAAGATATTAGAAAAATCTAGGAATTCAAAATATGCACACTCTATAGTTACCTTATTTCAAATGGAAGCGCAGTTTGGTGATAACGTTCGCCTTGCTCATCAGATTCAGTTGGCAACTGTTGAGCGAGTTGATCAAGATGCTGATGCAAGAGATGAATTTTGTACGACATATTAACCCCAATTTCATCGAAAGCTGCCAACAGCGGCAACATATATGTGATATCTTCGACTATAGTAGCATCTGATGTAAAAATATGCCTCCTGTACTTAAGGACCACCCTAATGTACATACATATGTATGCCGTACAATATTAACTCTGTAGTGGTATTTTACAAAACTGTGTAGTATTGTCTAAATAGGCTTTACTTGTCGGTAAAAAAAAACACGATTTACTTTTTTAAATTTCATCCAAATTAAGACTCGACACAATTTCAGCTGACATTTGTTTTATGGACAAATGCAGAAACATCATGATTTCAAGCTGAACTTGAGAGTGGTGCCCAAATTACGAATTTTGTGGCTCGTGGAAACGTACTTTAAATGTTAATATTCTTTTGTAATTTTTTTATCGATTCTTTCCTTCTAATCAAAAATGTATATTTTCTTATGATGGATTGCAGTGTATAATGAACTTACTTACAAATGTACTCGATATACATATACGTATGTGCGTAGTGGTCTATTTGTGCCATATTGGATTACATACTTACAAAATACTCCTCTGTAATATAGTAGCGGATCAACTCGGTTCTTAACGATCGTAATCCCCACGATGTTTATTGGGCTGTGTTGTCAAGAGGTAGGTACTCCATGGAATAATACCTTAGATTAGTTTTGTGCTGGAGTATAAGGTTCTGACCTGGAACAACGCAATGTTAATTGGATCATTTTTAAACGCATTTCGGTTAATTTTGGACTACCCCTTGATCCTTCGGAAGCACTCTTTACTTGCGTGCATGGAGTAGCCGCGATTTGTGCAGGTTACTTATTCGCATCTACAAACATATCGTCGTTTAAAGTACAAAACCGCGTATCAACAAAATGCAAAACCGCGTATCAACCGCATATGTGAGGCTGCATAAATTATTTTCTCCAGAGTAGAAACACTCATATTTCAAAATGGTCCTGTTTTTTGTAAAGCTACTATATTTCAGGACGATTGGATAAGGATTGAGCCAAGAGCTTGTGTGAGCAAATCCAATTTTTGGCTGCAAAAGTTAGTTAAGCGCTTTTGCAGTATAACGATACGCGGTTTTGTACTTTAAACGACGATATGTATATAAATATTTAAACATACAATAATCATTATTGTACATATGAGATATGAGTATGCCTGAAAGTATGCTAATTTTAATAGTCACGGAATGCGCAAAAATGTGAAGTCGCTATAACTTAAAATAAATTTAGGCTTGCTTTGCCAAACAACATTTACTTATTTGCATGTACATTTGTATATATATTTGTATATGGTTATGAAAAATAGCATGACCCTGCAGGAAAGCTATCGCAGGTGGATTTATACATTCATACTTACTTACATGCAATTCCATGTCGCTACTAATTTAAGAATTAACTGTAAGTAGGTGTATAACTAGATGTTGAGAAAATTTAGCCATTTTAGTTTGAATATTTATATCGAATTCGCAAAAAAAAGAGGTTGGAGTGGGAGTTTAATTGCGACAAAGCAATACCTCAAGATTGAAGGTAAGAGGTTTCATTCAGCTATTGCAAAAACTCTCGAAGAAAGCTTCTTTGCTGTAGTAAGTATAAATATTTATAAGGTGTGCAGACGAAAAGTTATGTGTTAAACATTTATGAAATAATACTTCATTTTTGACTTTCCTTAATTTTCGTGTGGTGGTTTGGCTTATCGTCAAAGAACTCTTAACTATACAAATATATGTATTTAGAAATCGTCCATATAATATAAGTTTATTTGTATGATTGTAGTTTAAAATAATAATAGAATAATAGAACGACAAATATGCATTGTTTTTTCATACACCTCGAAAAAAGTTTGTAGCTGTTAGGTCTTTAGTCGAGTTGTAATCTATTAAAAGAAGTACTAAAAAACGAGCACACTTCCTTTTTAAACACTTGATTAGCCGGTAATACAAACTTTTAGATTTTTGGCTTCAACGTTGAATTTTTTGTACTGAAAGTGTTAAGGTGTTTTATTGCCAAAAACAAGTTTTAAAGAAAGGCTTTCCGAATTACAATTTATCTCTATACAATGATTGTAACAGTCGGCCGCGGTATGAAGGCCGTTTATGCTTGTGAAGTGCAAAGCAAGCATCCAAATGGCGATGCTCTGACATATGTAAATCTAGTGGTGCGCTTCGGGATGAGCTTCGACTACCTTTCGGATGCGTTTTGGAACAGTATCTATATGTGGGCAACAGTATACTTTGTACATATGTATGTTTGCACTGCGATTTAAAGACCGAAAGACTGCCCATGTATCACTAAACTGGAAGGCTCCTATGGCAATTACACACTTTTTGTTTGATTTCATTCATTTTGCTGGATTTAAAATCATTTGTCAATTCATTATAAAATTTTAATTCTTTTTTAATACAATTTAGGCTTACCTGATTCAGTTTTATTAGCAGGTGTGTTGAAATCTTTCCTATTTCGAGTATTTTTGGAACGTGCATTATCAACTTACACATGTATGTACATATTTCAAGAAATCGGGCAAGTTTTTATCTATATGGATAGCGTATCTCTGATAGATAGAATTTGACTATCTCTCATTATGAAAAACATGGTTGGACAGTATATAAAATGTGGATCAATTAGAGATCTATAAACCAAAGTCTTGTTCCTTTTTGTGTAACCTTTTGGATTGGTTTATAATAGATTTTGATTCATTGTTTATATTTACATAGACTAGTAACGACCAATTGTCGAAATTCTACATTTTTTTCATACATTTTTGAATTTTGCTTGTCACCAATATTGAATCCCTTATGCGAATGACGATTTTGAAGTCCACCACCAGGGGAATTTGCAGGAAAATTTAAAACCGAATTTCTATAGAAGCTTTCGAAATTAGATCGAGAAAGGAAGGCCATAATCACACTATTTCGAGTAAGGTTAAGATCGTTTAATTTTCAAACCATACAAAGGTTGATTATACCCAAGCAATGCCAATAAGCATAATTAATGCTAAAAAGCCTGGAAAAGCATTTATTGGAATGACTAGCGGTGAGATGACCATTTCCATTCGATTTGCTTCCATATTCAACTTGGATAAGGCCGATGATGTCGATATAATTGGTGTTCGCCAGTAACTGTATGCTCTTATAATAAATTTTACCGAATCGGTTTAGTTGTGTAGCACTTACTGTTGTCTCCAATATCATATTATATGTATACATTGTGTATCCCCGTTTTGTATAAAACGCCTCGGACAGCTCCTTTCCGAAAGTCCTCTTCGTGCTAACGAACGTGACTTTAAAATCGAAAAATAAATGGACTTCTTTGTGAGGGTTGATCCTCCGCTCACCGGTCTTTTCCAATATTTTATGTTTGGTGAACAACATGTTTATGGTGAATTTACGACGTCTAAAGCCACTCTGAAAAAGTCCAATCAGTTCGTTAATGGGAATTTATGCATGCAAATTATCGGCTCGTCGCCACCGTACTCGAATAACTCAGCGTTATGCGGTAAACAGAATTGCAGCCGATAGCGGATAACGAGCTGACGGGTACCCGATGTCAAAATTAGAACACATTGAATGGCATGGATTTCTTGCCGTCGCACAGTGCCGCCTAAGTGGGCAAAAATCGAAAAACTCGTTATCTGCATATAAGAGCATAGCCATGCGTATGCTCTTCACAGAAAAAAATGTCAAAAATATATTCTTTGAAATAAAATGTTGGTTTGACGTTTCTTATTTCCATATAGATAGTAGAGAATTACACGAATTAAAATTTTGGAATAAAATTAAACACAGAGTGTCCCTGCGGTATTCCAGAAAAACAATTTTTTAAAACAAAATTTCAAAAAAATTGTAAATTTAATGGAATGAATAAAAAATATATGTAAAAATAGGTTAATTTTTATTATTTTATTAAATAGTACAAGCTTTTAGCTTTCAAAAGAAGAAATAAAAACCTGCTAATTTTTTGCACTTTCTGAAGTAATGTGTTTTTCGCTAATGCATAAAATCATTTTTTCATTTTTTGTCATTGCCTTGAGATCTGCACGATTCGTTCCATTTTTAAAAATGAAGTGTCAGATTAAAAAGCTTGACCTGTTAACAAAAGAAGTTTTTTTTTAAGAGTTGCCACCTGTTAAAAAATTAGATTAAAATTTTTATAAGTTAAATGAAGAAAGTTAAGAGATGGGTATCAATAGAAATGTATACCAACTACATGCAGAGAGTTGCCACCTGTTTAAAAAATCAAATTCCACTTGAATTAAAGGAATTAGGTAATTTAAATAGATAGGTATAACCATAGGGAGTCAGCCGAAAGAGGTTTAAGAAGGTTTTAGCTTAAAAATATCACGAATAGGGTTGCCACCTGTTTGTAAAGTCGAATTTAGTTAAACTAAAATAATAATTACGTCAAACCATAGGATTACGCCATCGTATTTGTTATTTTATTACAAATACATACATTTACAATCAGTGATTTTTTCTGATTACATTCCTTTTAAATTACTGGACTCTTAAATTAACTCATTAATGTTTTTACTCTTCACTTATTTCTTTCTAAATATGTCAACTTTTTTCATTTTTCTGATACTCATATTGATATACATATTTCAGTTACCTTATTCCCTTAATTAAAGCGAATTTGATTTTTTAAACATGTGGAAACCTTTCTACCTGTCGTTTAGAAGTAAAGTATTTTCAAAAATAGTTCAATTGATACCCATATTGTAATATCTAGTTCATTTGACTTATTAAATAATTTTAATAAAATTTGTAACACGTGGCAATCCCAAGCCCTGTCATTTGACACTTTACTTTTGAAAATAGAACGAACTATATGTACATACCTATGTAAAAGCCACAATAACACAAAATTTTCTACTTCAAACTGCATTTACAGGAAAGGTATGACAGTTATCCAAATACAAATTGCATTTTTGAATTTAGCGTCCTCAATTTTACTAAGAAGCGAGTTTTCATTTAAATCCGTCCATAACTCTATTTTTGCCCACATTTTATATGGAAGGGAAGCACTGTGCGTCGGTTATTTTTACGGCGAGAAAATATTTAGATTCATTTCCGTTTTTCCCGCCGGGTCGAAGACTCAGGGTTGCTTTTCTGACCATTTCATGTCAATGGCCCAAAACACGCGAGAGTAATTACGTATGAACTATTTTTTGTTTTCTCGTGTCACCCGAGATGAATAAAAGCAGTGCAGAAAAATGTTAAGTGTGTTTTAGTCCAATTTCCGTCGCAATCATTTACCGTTCCCATCGCAATTGTGTTTACCCGACCGAATTTTCCGATTGAAATGGATCAGCAGTTCGCCACCCGTCAGCCCGTTACACGCTATCCGCTGCACTTCTGTCTACCATATTAGCTTTTTTATTTTTCGGTGGCGATGTTGAAATTCACCTCCCGTCATAGTTGTGTGGGATATCGATTCCGTCGCACTCGTCTATTTACTTGGGTTGATCTTCTTCACTGGTTTCAGTGATGTTATCATTCAGAAGGGTTTCTTAAAGGTTTGGTAGTTTGAATTTCAATAAAGAAACCTTGCAATTTTCTTAAACGTGTTTCAGTTGACAAAATTCCACAGAAGCAGGTCCAGTGATTCAAATATTTTTTTGTCTAGACCAGGGATGTTGCGAATGTGGAATTTTAGACATCCGCGGATGCGAATGCGGATGCGGATGTTTAAAACCTAACATCCGCGGATGCGAATGCGGATGTCATGTATTTTCAAGAAATAATTTGGATGGGTAAATAGGGTGATTTATTTAAGTAAATAAAAAAAGGAAGGGTTAATAATTTTTAATAATCTGCCTTATCCTGAGTTTCGCCCGAAAAAAAAATTCTGCCCAAAATTTGTATTCCGTCCATAGTAAATATGTACATGAAAACCAAAAGTGAAAAGTGAACCGCTTCGGGGAAAATTAAACTCATGATAAGACTGAATTTTTTTTTAGTACTTGAATTAAAAAATTGGAACATTATACTTAATAATTTTGAATTGCACGACCCACTCCGTTGCTTATGCCAGGATTTTAACTCTCATTCCAGCACGTTTGATATATCAGATCCGCTTTTCAGCATTAAGAAATCGATACTGTCCTCTCCCAATAAATGAATCATTAAAATAAAGACATAAAATCGGCTGATGAATTTAGTTCTGTAGCTGAACAGTTTTAGATCTCGACACTTAATATTTTTGTTCCGTTGCCGATAAGAGTTATTTCCCAACGTTTATTTTTTACGTTGCTTGATAAGTTATTTTACAACGTTTATTTTTTACGTCGCCTGTTAAACGTTGTAAGATTAGGATATTGATGAAGATGGAGAACAAGATAAAGATGATGAAATAAAAGTGAGAGAGTGAAATAACTCTTATCCGATAACGTAAAAATAAACATCGGGCAGTAGCTGTTATCAAGCAACGTAAAAAATAAACGTCGGGCAATAACAGTTATCAAGCAACTTGAAAAGTAAACGTTACGAAATAACTCTTATCGGCAACGGAAAAAATATTTCTCCTTTAATAACTGTTATGAAACAACGTTTTCGTTAAATTTCAGAATTTGGGCAACGTTTTCAATGTCCAAATTCGAGATAACAGTTATTTTTGTCCCTGGAAAATACTGGTTCCGTACGTCATGCGGACTGCGCCCCTCGTGCGGATGGGCGGGAATGGAGGATAAAAACCGTTGGAATATATTAAAAAACCTTTCGAAGGGTCGTAAATCAAACCTGCGCCTCTATATAACTATGCGCTCGAGGCGACAAAACTTGAAAAATTTGAAAATTGGCAAAATTGTAAATTCTTTTTGACTTACACTGCACCAGTTGAGAGGACTTTCAGTTATATTTATTTATTTTTATTGCGGTGCAATAGTTACTTTTTGAGAATTTCATCGGGGCTGCAATTGTCGGATGTATCCTCCTGAATTTCAGCTTCACAATCTAGCATCATAGCACAATCGTTGTTTAGACACCGTTTTTTCCAAAGAATTCTTTATTCTCATTCTTTTGGTTGTTTCGGAATTTGGAGAAACTGTCACGTCATTCGAGTTTTTCGATTTTAGTTTTTGTAACTCATTTTTAATGCTTTCTTCCGTGACTGGTTCGATATACGTCTGGGCACTTGCACAATATTCCAGGGACCGAAAATAACCAAATATCCAAATTAAACAAATTTGGTATCATATTAAAGAGGACTGAAATAGCTTTTAAACAGAAATAACGAATGAAGGTTACCACCTCTATTTAAATTTTTTTATAACTTAATACTAAAGAAATTCATTTAAATACATACCTGACCCAATGTTTGTTCTATGGTAATTAATTAACATTTTTTATTGAAATATTTTTCAATGTGTGGCTTTCCTCGTTTCGACATTTCAGTGTTAAAGCTATTTCAGTCCTCTTTCATTGATACCAAACTTGTTTAATTTGGATAAGCCGTTTGTTTATTATCCGGATAGGACGTTTATTTCGGAATAAAAAATATTTGGTCAAGTTTAACTCGTAAAAAAATAACTGCAATTTTCAGTCTCTTCAATATTCGCATTCGCAAAAGATCCGCATTGATGGTAGGTGCACCTCTAGCGCTCATAGAAGAGATCCCTGAACGCCTCATTCTACTCTTTCATCGATGCGTGGGCGCAAAATCTATGTGACAAATTCATTACCTAGTCAGGTATTTTTGAGAGAAATAAATAAACAATATTAAAGTTACGCACTTTTACTAGATCGCTCAAAAATTTTAATAAAGACGAATGAAATAAAACCGTTTGTTGGAAATGCTTTGTGGCGTTGAACCATCGTGAGAAATTATACTTACTACTTATATATATCGTTATTTTAGTTTTTTGCTAGATTCGAGCTGCTTCGACCGTTTTATAAATTAAAAAGTGTTAATTTTGGCTGCAAAATTGTTCCTTAACGTATCCTTCTCCCTTTCGTCTTCAATCTAATTTATTCCTTGTTCCAAGTCATTAACGATATGAATCGGGAAAAATGTTTTCCTTGATACAGGCATTGCGAGTTTGTTACCCAATGAGAGTAATAAACGTGACTCTTGTGGTATTGCGATGCTTGTCTTGTTGATGAACCAGTATTCCAATCAAACAAATGAAAAAATTTGCGATATTCGTTGAAATTTGCGCTTACAGTTTATTTTGATGGAGTTTTTTGGTATTTGTGGCGATCTTCTTCGAGAATTGCGTATGGTTGTTTATCCGTTTCGTGAAGTCTATTACGTAGTGTTTCTTGAATGTGTTTGACGGTTGTGATTATTTTTATGTTAATATTGAATTCTTTAATTTCCAAATTCAAAATTTTCAAAAGAAAGCATTGATCTAATATTCCTAACTCTCGTCGAGTAGTGTCAAATTTGAAAAAGTGTATTAGTATCCTCGTCTTACGCTGTAAATGTGGTTCATAAAATTGTTTCATGTTTATTGTTGTGAATGGTTTTTCCTTTCCGTTTTCTTCGGATTTGCTCACCGATACTTTTTTTTATATATGATTGGACGAAGATTCTATTGAAATTGTATGCTGGGTTTTTGCTTTCCAACAAAACCCAGCAAACAATTTCACTAAAAATTTGGCTCCTGTAAAAAAGCGATATACACTTATACGTATATTAAGCGGGGATGCGATATATTGCTGCTACAGTCGACGTTAGAAAATTAGATTTGTGAAAAATTTTGTTAAATTTAATAAAAAAAACATACACATTTTTGATTTTTAAATTCACTACATTTTTTATTTATAGCATTTTTCGCATGTATGTATGTAATCACTTAATATTTAACGCAGATACAAAAAAAAAATATAATACAATTAGAATAAAAACTTGCTTACATTTGTTTAACAGGGATGACATGTCCACTATTGAGAATTATTTTATATTCCATAGTGTACAGGTATCTCTCCAATATGCTTGCATTCAATTTTTATATTCTTACGGACTTCTTTTCTATTTGCCGACTTTTTACAAATTCTACCGCTTGGACTTTTCTCTTTTATATGCGTTTTTAAGGTACAATATTGTCGTTTTACCTAACTAATTTACAGAAGATTAATTATCGTGGCAAGTGGGAGTATTCTTTGAGCTTAAGTGAGCCTGTTAATCTAGTGAGAGAGTGAGTAATTGAGTAAATGACTGAGTGGAAATGAGTAAGTTTGAAGGTGGGTGTAGTGGCGGTGATCAGCAGCTACGTATGTCGATTATTTCGTGTATTCGCATTTAAGAGGTGGTGAGAGAAATGAGAGATGCCATGGAAATGCTAGCGACGTGGGGCGAAATGTTTACGGGGACGAAAAGAGATCTAAGTAATATTTACAAAATACATAAGGGTCTATCACTGATTCGAGGGACATATTTACTCGTATGAATGGCAGTGTTTTTATTGCCAAGATTACAGGTTTGCATGCATTAGCTTTAGAGAACGATAATGAAAAGAGCAGATGAAGTTATAAAAATACGAGAGTATTGAAAGCATATGGCTGTAGAGTATGTATTGTGAAGACATTTATGAAATCCCTATTTACACACACTGCGCTCCGGTGCCGAAATATCGGCCGACTTTTGGTAGATCGATAAGTAATCGCGATTTTATGATACACCATCTCGTCCTCTCCACTTCTTCTCCTTTCACTTTTTCGGTCGTCATCGTAGCATGGGATTTTCAATATATTAATATTAGATATTCGTTAATAAATAAATTCTAACGCTTGTTTGTTTGGAGTGGGGTCAGGTCCATTATTAGCGTGCGTTCATTTCGCTATCTTAGTAGTGAGAGACATGGGCGTGCGCATCGTGGGTGGCATATCCGTAGGCGGCGGGAGCGTGATGCGCCAATGATAAAGCTGGAGCGGCGGCAACATGGTGCGCAACTACTGGACCATGAGAGAGTACGGGAGCGTGCGCAACAGCAACTGGAGCGGCATGATGGATGGTGGGGGCGCTCTTGGAGACGACGGCATTGAAACCGTTATGGTCATCGGCGGTATACTCGACAGTGCGCACCGAACCGTCTGGTTCGACGAGCGAGTAAGAGCCCTTCACCACATCACCATCGCGAACTTCGTGCTGTGACTTCACATCACCGGTATGTGAGTCGGCAACACCGTAGTTGTAGTGGTATTTGGGGTAGGCCTGTCAAAAGATAAGAAGAAGATTGAAAAATATTATTAGAAACATTTTATGAAGCAATAAAATAAATAAATATTTAATTATACTAAGCTTTGAGCTATAGGAAAGCTTCAAACATATATATGTATATGTATGTATGTGCTAGTTGACGTAACTTATTCGCGTGTTTGGTTAGTCAAAGTGTTTGACGGCTCTAATGCATTGCCCAACGTGGGAATCATTCATTACACCTCTGTTCGCTGTCATGCCGGCTGTTGGCTTATGACTCAACCCTCCGAACCACTATAACAATGACTTGCCACATTAGCGTTTACGCCCGCGTAACCACGTCGAACTTGCGAAGGTCAGCGACATCGTGTGAATGAAGTCGTGTTCTCAGCACTCAAATAATGCAAATGTTCGCAAGTAAATTCAAATGCCATAGCGCTTTAGTATGGGAAATTCACTTTTTGGGGCGTTGAAGTAATTTAATTCGGGAAAGAGGTGTTGCTGAGAACATTTTTCAGTGCATTTTTGTTTTTTACTATTTAATTAAGTAAAATGTTGCAATGTCCAAATTACAAGTTTTCATTGTAGTCTTGCAACGAATGCGAAAAAATGATACAGTAAAGGGAATGGTGGTGAATTATGAAATATTATTGTGTGACTTTGCACACTATTATTTGTATAGCCCGTCAATGTTTTTTTAATAATGGGAAATTTAAGAACTAGGTATATATGTAACGAGAGAGAGAGAGAGAAATAGAGATCTGGGTATTGTATTTGAATAATAAGGAATTTATTCCTTTCTAACGGACTTCAAAAAAGAAGGAAGTTTATCAATTCATGATATAATATAACCACCTTCCGGCAAAAGCTAGTGCAGCATTCATGCTTTTGAAGAACGTGTGCGATAACTGTTCACTATTGGCACAGATATTTAGTTTAAAAATTATGGAGTAAAAGATGGAGTCAAGTGTAATCGAATGGATATTGGGTTGTCATTCGTGTTGCCATCCCCACAGTTTTAAAAGTAAATAACTAATTTAGTCCTTGCTGGAGTATTTGTCTGTTATTCTACAAGTAAATTTACCATTTCCTTAAATCAGTCAACACGTTGAGTGTTGCTGGCAGTTAAAAAGCCACATGGGTCTCACTTTCTTTTCGACTTGCGTGCAATTTTAAGCACTTTTTATTTCTTGCATATCTCTTCTTGCTGCAGATGTTAAAAATGAAAAAATTTTAATTTAATTTTCGCCTCAACGCCATCAACATTTTTCAACTATGAGATTGATTATACAATTTTTAAATACCACTTTCAAAGTTGTCACAATCAAAGCTAGTTTATAAAAGTATGTAAATGTTGAGCATGTTTATTTAGTTATCTCAACACACGCATACACTCAAACAAAGAGCATATCTAGTATTATGTATGACATATTAAAATTCGCGCAACAAAAGTGAAGCGTAGTGAAGTGAAGTGGCGATGTGGCATGTCATTTGTTTATAATCATAAGCGTCACTGAAGACTGTTACTCAACACTTACTCAGCAACAGCAGCAACAAGAGAAACAACAACAACCGCAAAAGCCGCCACTGTCACAGCTGCCAAATTGTGTGATGCGAGCAGCGAGCCACCACCGGCAAAGCATTGCGCCTGCTGTGGCAGACTTTTTGCACATACTTATGTATGTACATACATATGTATGTATGCATATGCAATGCATTGTGCATCGCCGCTCTCTGTCTATCAATTGTTTGTTTGTAGTGATTTCTCAGAGATGATGTCGTAGTAATTTTATTTATTTTTATTTTTTTTTTTGATTTTGTTGTTATTGCTACTGTAATTTGCGTGTCAGCGTGTCAGCGCATTGCTGGCGCATACATATCGGCAGCATGTAATCTGGAGCAATGAAGTGCTGCTATCCGAAATGGCACATCGCACAAAAACAACCAGAGCAACAAAAACAACCACAGAAACAACAATAACAAACGCAACAGTAACAACGATTTCTAGCGCACAATAATACTATTTGCTCTTGTAATGTTTTGAATTTTGCATTTGGCAGCATTTGCAAGCGTTTGCAAGCGATTACGTGCAGTTTGTTTTTGCTATTACTTCTGCTTTGAGTGCCTGCGGCTACTTGCTGCAACTGCGTTTTTATGGGATTTGATTTTATCATCGAATTGAAGGCGAAATTACAGCAGAATTAGGTGAAACGATGGCGCTGTATTACAATTGGTCAATTGGGCGCTAGATAAGCGAATAGAAAATTGTAAGAAATTAAGAAGAAAAAAAAGGGGAAGAATGGTGGTCACCCAGTATTTTAAATGTGTACCTAAATTTTTCATTGAGATGTGGGTGGTGACTATAGGAGCACATATAGCTGTTTGGGCAGAAATGCTCTTAAAAATGTTTGTTTTGAGCTTTAACCATTGTCTAGCAATGGCCATTTTTCAAATCTCAATTTTATGTTTAAAATCGTCTTTGTAGCAAACCAATCAATCAAATAAAGATTTGAGCGGCACGAATGATTATCAAGCAATAATTGAGTGACACTTCGAAACTGTAGTCGTTAATTTCTGTAGTGTCGGCTTTGATGCGTTAAAGTGTTTCTACATATATGTTATCTGCTAGCTTTGATTCAAATGTAAATGCAGGTTCGTTGCTTAAGTCTTTTGTTAATTGTAAAAAACTACTACAGAATTAAGTGCTCGCTGCCACTTATTAATCTTCGCTTTTGTTCATGAATTATGCAAGCGGAAAATATTAATTGCAGCTTATCAAGCCACAAATTTGGGAAAAATGCAGCAGTGTTGCCAATTAAAAAAAAAAAAGAAACGTTTCCACTTTTTGAGTGACCTTGTATCTACTTGTTTTGTAATTTATCTGAGGTACTAAATTTTTATATAATTTTGGCACAAAGAATACTTGTAATGCTTTAAGAAATAATAAATTTTCGCAGTGGCATTTAAATTGAAGGATAAATTTCTAACGAATTCCGAATCTTAGCCATTTATTTTAATGTTTGTACTCTGACATAATTTTTTATTTTTCAGAATTTGTTTCTCTGCAAGTATAACTTTTTTCTGAACAGAAACGGGTACCAATTCTACATACATTAGGGCAAAATTGAAAATTTTCACTGTTGCGCCCCCTTGTGGAAATTTTAAGAAACAGATTAGTCCAGGAATGGATTCCTCACCTTCTATAGCATATTTTTATACAAAATTTAAGCATTTATGACACTACTGCAAAATTCTGAGAAACCTATTTTCGCAATTTGGCAAACTCCAAATTGATTTTAGACCCATGCTCTCTTCGGCGAATCGGCTTAGAATTACACGCTGAATGCTTCTGTGCTATATGCGCATAGTGGCAAAAAAAAAAAACTCTCATACAAATTGACCCGGCCTAATATATAGTATAAAAATTAAGGAAAATTTATGAAGCTATATCAAGAATTTCTCCTAGCTTTCAGTGACGTGTTGAATGCTTTTATTTTATTTGAAATGCGCAGCACAGATAATTAAAAGTTCATTACTAGGTGACCTTATAGTTGCACCTTTTGACTTGCAGCCAATATTTCAAGCGAAAAAGGACTATTAGATTAGTGCAAGCACCATACAAATAAATGTGTATAGATTGTATAAGATTTTCTTCAAATATATTTGCTTTCCCTACATTGAGCGATTCTTTCTTCTAGAGCAGTGCTGTTTAACGTCAGTGTATTTATTTGATGCGATTATGTTGAGGAAGCCTTAAAGGCTCTTTTCGTGAACCCATACATTGGGTCAATTAGTAATAATTTTATATAGAATTTAACATTTTATCAAAACTGATTTCACCCGCCTCCCCTGCGTAGATTTAAAAGCACAAGAAGCGTATCTTACATAATCGGATGTTCTTTTATTTTGGCATCGAGTTAGTTATTCTACGATCGTACAATGGAGACGCCAATCTTCTGCAGGCTTGTTGAAAACTTTCTTAACTGGCAGATAAACCCAAATGCCTTTTATGCAATGAATAGGATATTTAAAGGAAGAATTTGCTTTACTGTGACGCGGGGAATTGGATTATTGGCGAAAGGTGGTGGTTAGATACATCAAATCAATGTCGGAAGTGACAGCCAAGCTCAACTGAAAGCATTGAAAATCGATCGGACCCGTTCAAGACTTACTATGGACTATAAGCTGGCGCTTAGCTACTACTGGTGGTGTTTAATTTTAATAGCTTATGAATTGACGTTCTGTTTATGTGTTAGAACACTAAATCTAACTGAAGCTAATTAAGCAGGAAAGTATAGCAGGGATCGAGTCCAGTACAAAAGAAATATATGTTGTTGTCGAGGCGAACCATAAGCCCAATGCAATTTAATTCAAGACAAACGAAAATTTGAAATTTTGATATACCCTTTCTATCGAATAACCCTTTCCAAGCCACAAATTTTAGTGGCAGTAAATTTCGCTTTAGGTGTTTCTGAGAGCAAGGTATAAGAATTAAATTTATGTATGTAGCTATGTAAATGGTTTTAAATTTACTATTTGATTTTGAATAGAGATGGAAATCGGAATATTAAATCCAGTTACCACTGATCTTAGTTTTAAACATTTATATTCCTTTGTGTCCTTGAGCATTTAACTTGTTTTTTGAAAATCTAAATTTTAGAACTAATTTTGGCCATGTATGGTTGCAAAATCTGATTGGAAATTCGATATAAACTGTTCCTATTTTGCTAAAAAAAGGAATTTAATCATTAAGAATATTTTCATATAACTTCCTTACTAATTGAACTTGGTAAACATTTAACACTTTTTGTGAATTTTCTCATATTTTTGGAGACTTTGGAAGCACATAACGCCTATGGAATGCTTATAAATGTATGTGGTCTAGAATCCTCATGCAAGATTATGGCAAAATGCCAACTATCTGCCCGAAAGCATAGTAAAGCCAAACATTTCCTATTGTGGAATCGAAATTTCTCCTCCAACGTTTAAGAATTAATTAAAAAGAGCTTTTTGTTGCTATTTGCAGTTTTCTCAACACACTTACATAATAGTCGAGTCCTTCATCGTGGGCAGGTCCATGTGCAACCGCCAGCGGTGCAGCAGCGTATAAACCGGCACCGTGTCCACCATGATGCAGAATGCCAGCAGAGGCAACGCTTAACACAGCCAAACACACCAAAGACTGTAACGAAGAATAAACAAATTAATAAAGTAATTAATTAAGGTGCGAAATTCCACAACTGTGCAGCACTTTGAAACGGTATGCAAGTATGTTTGCAAATGCACATGTGATATGTATGTGCTGTGATAATGGTTTTATTTTATTTTTTTTTTTAAGAACAAGGATATTATTTTACTTCAAATATTTCAGAGTTTTTTTTTAATAACTACAATTCATCCTTTGATAGCTTTAATCCTTCTCAATATTTTCACAGTTTTACACAGTTCATAATTTATATATCTATATATATATTTTTTTTTATTGTAAGCCACTCACTTTGAAAAAGGCCATTTTTGTATTAGGTTTTATTTTGTTGCTTTATTTTGAATTAAAAAAATTACAGTTAGCTCTTGACTTCCCACTTTACTTCGGTCTATGCGACTTGAATTGCTGCAGTCAACTGATAACTAGAACCAAGAAGGAAGCTGCTTTTATATACTTGACTCCACCCGTTTGCCAGCGAATGCGAATGAACGAACTGTATTACTTTTGAACTTAGCTTTGCTCAGTCAAAGAGCTGGTGGCGCTCGAACTCAAACCGAACCGAAGCTTTGTGCTGCAATTGTGGCTATTTTTGATGTTGTTTGATGTGGTTGTTATTGTGGTTGTTATTGGTGGTGGTTTGTTATTACTGTTGCTTGAGTAGTTGGCTCGCTAGTTAGTTAGCCACAAACTACGTAGATGGAGGTGGAGGTGGAGGTGGTGGTGGTGGTCGTGGTGGTGGTAGTATGGTTTGTTAGCGACGCGAGACGTCGCTCTGAATTTGTTTGCTTGGTTTCACTATTCGATTTATTGTTGAAGGCATTTGGCGCAAATAAAATAAAGAGTAAACCTCTGCGTTCAAAATAAAGTTTCTAGGCAGTGTAGTGTTTTTTTTTTGTAATAACACAATCTTCACAAAAGCATATACATATATCGATATAGCTGCACTAGTATGTACAATATGTACTACATTAGCTTAACTGTTTTTTTTACATGGCAAACTTCTGCTACTGTAAATTCTACGTAGTTGTTGTTAAAGCAGCAGCCTGAATCTTGTTTCCCTTCTACTCAGAATTGCTGATCATCCTTAAAGATAGCTTCCATTCATAAGTAAGTATAAGTATGTATATGTGTATGTATTTCAAGCTACATATAACAAATAAATTGAATTAGTATTTATATATATACAGCAAAACAATTGTTGTTTTTGTAAATGATCGCTGCCAAATTTTGTGCTGAAATTTGTTGAATTCTCGCACCACCTTTAGCTTTCTTCACTTCAATACGAGTATGCTCAGCTTGCTGTATTAGGCGGTTTCGTTTTCATTTATTTATGTTCTAAAAGTAGCTAGAAAAGGGGTAAAAAAACAATCGTTGCTATTGTTGTCTTTAATTTTGTACTTCATGACCATGGATATTGAAGTCAATTTAACATGGCATTAATATTAACGATTGGCGTGGCTGCCACAAACACTTTCGCTCTATAAGTACAAGAGAGGTGTGTGTTTCGCTTTTGCCAGATTGAGGGTTAATTGCGTTTTTAATTTGAAAATTATAGGATTATTAAAAATCATTTTAAACACTTGCTTGATTAATTAATATTTGGTGTTTGACGGCCGTGTCACGTGTGTATAGTTAGTTAATGTGTTAGATTCGAGATTTCGCTTAAACCAAATAAAACAATTTTTTTCGTTTTGTTTCCTCTACGCTTTGATACCATTATCATACATCAAGCAGTGGAAAAGGAATATAAGAAGAGCGGGGAAGGAAAAAGTTTGAAAAACAGTGGCTATTAACATTTGCGAGCGGAAAACAATGGGGTATTTATACAGGGTGTCCAAGAAATAACCTGCCAAAGTTAAGGAGAAGGTAGGTGAGGGGTGAGCGGTGACAGGTAATAAGATCAACGGAAATAAGGTCAATTGACTTTATTTCCCACCCTGGTGCGAAATAAAGTCAATTGACATTATTACCATTTTAAAAACGAAATAAAATCAATTGACATTATTTCTCTTTCAAACATTAAATTTGCTTAGCTTCGCGGTTGCCCGCGTCAGCGCGCCACACCGCGCTAGCGCCAAGCGTACCCCGCGCGACCGGCGCGCACACCACGTCACGCTACGCCGCGCCCCCCGGCCCCCCTTCCCCTTCTCCCGACGTGCTGTAACGCAGGTAGATTTATTTTTTGTATACGCTGAAATAAATTTTTTATATATTTTAAACATCGAGGGCTTATATTCAATAATACCCCCTATCTGCACACATTTCACAAAGATTAGATTCTGATATAAAAATCCACCTAAGCTTTAACTGTCATCGGTGATATTAATGCTACCTTATATAACGACAGGTAATAAGTCCCAGATGGTTTCTAAAATCACAAATTAGTTTTTGTGCAAATTGCAGATAGAGGGTATTAATGAATTCAAGCCCTCGATATTTCACATTTTTATATTTGTAAGTTATTGGAAGCAGGGATGCCAACTTGGCTCAAACCGTGCCATTTGTTCCTATTTTACTTCAAATGGCACTTAATTTTTTCAATTTGGCACAAAATGCCAAAATGGCACTTTTGTAAAAAAAATTACATTTCAATACATTTTTGTGAAATCCTTTGCGTGCACTTCTTTTTCTCAACTAAAATTTTCTAATTTATAAAGGCTATTCAACTGGTTTATCTTATTTTATCATTGCACTTTTGTTTTGAAAATGTGGCCTTATTTTATTGCTAAATGTGAATGATTAAAAGGAATTACACCTTTTTTGGCACTTTTATTTTTCTATTTGGCACTTTTTTTATCCTCAATATGGCACCTCATAACTAAGGAGAGTTGGCAGCCCTGATTGGAAGATTTCTGCTGTGTTTTTGGGCAACAGCTTGTCTGCAGTAAAAAAGCATATAATTTGTGTTTCAAAAGTGTGTGAAAACAAATCAATTAACTTATATGATCTCGGTTCCGATATTAAATAATCAATAATTGTTTATACCCGCATTTTGGCACATTGGCTCGTTGAATGTGCCATCTAATAAATAGTGTCGTCGTTCTCCTTAGCTGCTTTTAAATGACTGCTGGCGGAGACATGAATACAGTGTAAGAAAATTATTTTTCTATAATTGTTTCCTTATAGAAAGGTTGGGTTCTTTTCCACCTTAGACATTCCGAATGCGTTCAAAATATGCTAATCTAAAACACAGAAGGCCTTCAGTGCTCCTCCGGGGTTTTTGGACATGGACTGTTTCTTCAATTTAATAGTGTTCGCTTTATTTTTGTAGAAACGAAAAATGTTTTGCAAGTTATGTATCATTTCTCCACTCTTTCTTCAAATATTTGTCGTATTCCAGCTTTGCGCAGGCGTTTAGTTTTTCGCATCGTGTTTTTACATATTCGTAATTTAAATTTTTTTAAAAGAATCAATTGGTGGTAGTTCATGATTGTGTGTGGATTAATATCACAAGACTGAGGATTTGGCAAAAGCCTTTTTCATCTATTAAAAAACAACACTTACGGGGCAATGTTTATTGTAAGAACAACATTTTTTTTTATGAATCGACATATTTTAAGCATTGTTGACGCTATTTCCATTTGAATGGGAAATAGCGTCAATGACTTTATTTCCAAATTTTTGTTGACTTTATTTCGCTTTCGAAAAGGTAATAATGTCAATTGACTTTATTTCGCACCAGAGTGGGAAATAAAGTCAATTGACCTTATTTCCATTGACCTTATTACTTGTCACCGGGTGAGCTAATTGAAAAAATATCAAGATATTTCAAAAACGGTAACTATTTTACCTGAAATATTTTTGCTTATGAGGGAGCTCACCCCCACCTACCTTCTCCTCAAGTTTGTCAGGGTACTTCTTGGACACCTGTATATAAAAAAACCGCACCGATGGCTTGTAGGTATGGTAACCATCCGTACTTTATGTCAAAGGACAGTCCTCTTTCTAATTATGCTGTCTTTATTTTTACAAAAAACTATTTGGTCCTTTATTCCAAAACGAGTCATTTGAAAGTACTTTTTTATACGAGTTTGACACTAATGCATTTCATATCGAGCCCTAACCGCCAAAAGGGCGTAAGCAACAAAATGTTTTTAACAGAAATCGATTACTTACTACCATACGCACCAGCTGTCAAAATTTCAAAGACCTACGAAGAACCGTTACAAAGTTAAAGCAAAAGCAATTTTGGCTTAAGTGCTTAATTGTAATCTGTTTAAATTTTTTTTGTGCACGCAGTGTCGGTTAAGCCTTTTTCTCCGTAAAAAATTTTTTAATTGCAGAGAAAAAAATTTTTATTGCCTCTATTTTTCTTTCAAATATGGACTATTTTCAAAATAAACGTAGATACATATATTTGTAGTAGATTAAGATTTAATCAAAAGTATAAAAATATAATACATGTATCTGGTGTTAAAATACTTGGTTGTTGCAGAGCTTAATTAAAGGCGTACTCGTAATATGAAGCGACACCGATTGTTCTGGAGAGTTAGTTGAAGCGGAAAATTATGTGTTCGTTTCTTAAAATGTTGTACTCTAGTAAGACAAAAAAGGCTCACCCTATGCTCTTCGAAGCTTTGCCAGAGGAGATAGTTGCCCTGAAAGGCAAGAAGGTTGCTTAAAACGACAATATTATGAAATGCGTGAGCCCGACAAGGATAAGTAGGCAAAACATGCACTTTTACTTATCTTAATAACACGAATAAAAGGAATGAAGTAAAGGCATCAAATCGCCCACCGTCTTCAAAAGAAGCACAACTCAAAATTACAAGCTTGCGAAAAACTATTTCTTAGCACATGCTAATCGTATAGGTACCTTAAGTTTTTTTTAACAAATTATAACAAAAACTTGCTCCAGCTTTTGCTGAAAGGTAAATAAAAGCTCTGTGCCGCAATTGCGTGCTGTAGCCTTGCAGCTGATAGCGATTTGAAAGCGTCAATGATAAGGAAGAAAATCAGCATAACATTAAATTCAAAGAAAACAATTTTGAAGGTAAACTCAGAACTCCATATAGAGTAAATAATCCGAATTTCAAGCCGATGGCATCAAAAACAACAAAGTTCATGTAGGTACACCAGATCGGGTATATGGCGCTTGTATGATAGAGTGCCTTGAATTGAAAAAGAGATTCGTAGGTGAACTCAGGACTCCTTAGTACGTATACAAACCGAATTTCAAGTTGATAGTATACAAAAATCGCATTTGATGGCGGCTATATGATATATAGCCTCGAACCGAACAAAATTTGTTAGATCAACTCAGAACTCTATAATATATATCTAAACCGAATTTCAGGCTGATATATTCATATGCCAAAACAATGAATTTATATAGTGCAATGTGCGCTTCGTGGCCAATTTTCATTTCTGTAGGATCCGTTTTCGGTTCGTTTAGAACTCCTTGTCAGTTCGAGTTTCGGTCGGTCCTCTAAAGGATACGGTTCACTTGTTGCGGTTTCTCGGTTCACTGCATCACTACTATACACAGAGCTTTTTGGTTACTGATTCCTTTGCAATAATTCTGCAAGCTAGCTCTAATCGATCTGGTTAATTTTTTTAAAGGGTTTCGAAATAGGGGTTTTGATGACAGCAACTAATTCACTTAGAATAACTGCAATTAATAGGACCCAGCAGTGTGGCTTTGCATTTTTTTCAGTGGTTCTCATTTTCGCCTCACTTGAGCATTACATAAATACCTGCTCACATATCGCACACCCTACTCAAAAGGGTCACAACTCGAAAAAATGTAGGACAATTTTTTTGCATAAATCAGTTTGTGAAATGTATCTCAAATTAATGCAAATATTTTTGAAGTGAAACTTCTTTAGCGGCGGCTGGTTGGTTGGGAGTAAATTGGCAAATTCAACGGAAATTGCACACGGAAATGGTGCAACGGAAGAGCTTCTTGAGTGTATGCACACGGTATTAATTTAACAAAAACTTGCTTATAAAAGGTTAAAGAATAACACCTAGGAAAATACCAATACAAGAATGAAAGTTAGGGTGAGTACGTACATGCATAGATAAAGAAAAGGATAAAAGCAAAGGTAAATATAAAAACAAAAACAAAGATGCGTAAAGATAAAGGCAAAAATGAAGACCAAGGCGAATTTAAACACTTTACTTATAAAAGGGGAAAAGGTGATCGGAATATGTAGATGAAGAAAACGATAAACATAAAAGTAAAAACAAAGATAAATATAAAGAAAAAGATGAGAATGAGGATACCGACAAAAGTAAAGGTGAAGATAGAAGAAGAAAGATTAAGATAAAGGTAATTATAGAGAAAAGGATATAGATAGAGACACAGAGACTCAATCTGGGAACTATTTTGGAGAGATTTTCGGGATTCTCGGTACTTATCGATATAATAATCGATAATTTTGTCGGTTTTGTTATCGATATTTTTATCGACTTTGTTATTGTTATTGATATTATTATCGATTTTGCTATCGATATTTTCGGTACTTATCGTTATAACAATCGATATTTTGATCGATTTTGTTATCGATTTTGTAATTGATTCTTAAGTTGTACCTCATTTGAAGAGGGTGAGCGATATGCTAAGCTTATGTTTTTACCATTCTACTCGGTTTCTCTACTCCCAATCCTTCAACCTTGTTTATTGTAATATTTTGTACGTACATTTTGGCTATTTAAAAACTTATGCCCAACTCACGATGGATGCATTATACATATGGTTTGTATGTATGCAGGTATGCGTGTTGGCAAAATTTATGAAATTCAAATATAATTCTTGCATTAGTATTTATTTGTCTTACGAATTTCCCGCATTCTTGGTATTTTTCGTTGTAAACACATTTTGCTATTACACCAACATGAATTGCCCAAATAAAAGTAAATATGTAGATATGTACGTATGTATGTATGTATTGTACATCATTGTAAGTACGCTAGTATGTATGTACATACATACATACGTACAATTGCATATCTTTCAAGGTTATCACGTTTGAGTGAACCGTTCGAATTGCTGAGGTAATATTGTAAATGAAAAGAGTGGAAAATTATAAAAGCGAAATCAACCGCAATACGCCCGAATACTTGCCTACCAGCAACAATGCCGGTAAGCACTGGACGCAATGCAATCCGGCAAGTGTGTTTCTATTTCTTCACTCAGACATCTTTGTGAATGTGTATGTTATTTTATGTATACAAATGTACGTCTGTATAAACAATTGCGTATGTGTGCGGTCTGCATGGCAAAAAGTTCAACATGAATCAGAGCACGATGCGATTGCGGCGACGCAGTCAATTTGTGACGCAAATGGTTTACCACATACATACAGACCATACTATGGCCCAATAATGTAATGTAAATGGAGGAAATAGAACAAACGCATATGAATATATCGACACCTGAGTGTAAGATCGACCTATCTCAGAAATCTTTTTAGAATTTGATTGAAAAACACCTTATCTCAGAACTCGGTTGAAAAAGGCCCAATCTCAGCTGAAAATCTCAAATGAAAATGTGCTGAGATAGGGCGTCTTTGAATCGGCAGCTGAGATAGGGTGTTCTTCAACCAAATTCTGAGATAGAGTGTTTTTCAATAAAGTTATGAAATAGGGCATTTTTAAATAAAATTCTGAAGTAGGGCGTTCTTGAAAAGTTTTCAGATAGGGCGTTTTCGAACTGGCTGCCGTGATAGGTCGACCTGCCACTCAGGTATCGATATGTACACATGTATATTTTTAGCTTAGTTAAAGTTGTTGTTATGAATTCAAATCTCTTTAACCGACTTCCAAAAAAGGAGGAGGTTATCAGTTCGTCGGAATATTTTTATTTTTTTTAATTTTTTTTTTTATTTTTTTTATGTATGTTACCGCATAACTTTGGACCACGTCAACCGATTTCCGATCAGTGGATCATGAGATATATATATATATATATATATTTTATATGGGAGTTGAATTCAGTTTTTTTTTCTAAAAATTACTTGTTGATATTTAAAATTTATATATTTCTGTTTCATTTAATTTTTACAAATAATTTCACCAAAACAACCTAGTGTGCCTATGAATGTTTATTTTACTGTCAAACTGCCATGATTAGCCAGAAAATGATTTAAAAGAGCATATGCTAATCCTCAACGCGGAACACTTTGAACGGATACTGTAAAATCCGGCTAACCAGATGGCCGGCCGACGATAAATGAGCGGTCAAGCACGACAATGTCTAGTTGTGCTGAGTAATCACTTAAAAGGTCAGCATTTCATTTGTAATTTTTTTTTACCGTCTATGGCGAAATGAATGCGGGCAATCCGATGTTAATCGATTTGTGAGAATTAGAGCATTTGCACAAATTGTGAAAGTAATTGAATTAGTTTTGATCCGGGCGAGGAGAAGAATATATAATTCGTTTAAGTGGCATTTTCGACTACTCTAAACTCTATTCCTTTATATACACACACAAAGTATCTATGTATGTATTATTTAGTTCGAAAGGAAATAGGCAGGAATTCTTGTTTCTTGTTATGACGATAAAAATAAATCTAAATTTCGTTGTTGTTTTTGTTGTAGCGGCTACAACAACTCCGCCCAGATTCGTTAGTCTCTGAGTCGTTGTCGTCAAGCTCAACTAAGGGAGGCCCAAGAAGCGTGCAGATTCTATAGGGTCTGTCCATAGGGACAGAGGTGTTAGTTGAGTGGGGTTTAGTGGGCATGCGAAGAGATGTCTCTAATTGGAGGAGTCTCTCCGCATACCGAACACTTGTTTGGCACATCTGAATTTACTCTGCTTAGGTAAGAGTTTCACCTGCTGCAGTCGCCAGAGCGAAGTTGGGCTATTGCGGTCCGAGTCTCCCGAGGCAGATGAAGCTCTGTGTCTTCCACGCGTGGTGGTTGTGTGCCCAAAACGGCATTCACAGGTCGAGAGTCTATATAACTCGAGACTGACTCCCTGTGAATGCCGTTAAAGGCCTGTCGGTATGCTATCGGGTCTAGAGGTTGCTTTATGAACCCCTAGACTTCGTCCGCCAGCTCGAATAGATACTTTCTGACGTGCCGTAGCGAGGGTTCTTCCGAAAGCAAATGTCTGTTCGTATGCCCACGTCGGTGACACGCTACTAAGAGTTTCTTTCAGAGCTCCTTAACTGGGAGAATTAGAGCCTCGTCGTGCGGCGACTTCAGAAAGCATCTGGTCGCTGTCCGGAGCGCGGTGTTTTGGCAAGCCTGTAGCTTGATCCACTGCGTTCTACTAGTCCTCGATGACCACACAGACAGCATAGTTCAAAACCGGCCATCCAATTGCTTTGTACGTTGCCAACAACGTATATTTGTCCTTGCCACTGGTGCTGCTGGATAGCGGCTTGAGGACCTTGTTGCGGCTTTGTACTCTATTGACAATTGCGATTGTATGCGCCGAGAAGGAGAGGAGACTTTTGAAGGTTACTCGTATGATTTTTGGGTCGGAATTGGTTCGTCATCGACGTGAATACACAGCTGTAGTCTGACGTCCTTCCTCCAGGTGGCAAAAGGGGTTGCCGAGAATTTTCGAATGAGAGGGTTAGGCTCCTTGCAGTGAAGAAGCAAGAAAGACCGGATAGATAACCATTTAATTTCGAGCACAAGTCATCAATTCCATTACCAGACGCTATCATCGAGCAATCGTTAGCGAAGAGACAATCGAGACTCCCTCTGGTTGGAGAAGCTTTGATATGTAGAAGTTAAACAGCAGCGGGGAAAGGACACTACCCGGTTGAACCCCCTGTTTAATTCTTGCCGGTTTGCTGGCTTTATCTCCAAAAGTGACTGACAAATGTCGACCACTCAGATAATTCGCCGACCACCATTTGAGTCCCTATGGGAGGGAGGAAGCTTCAATGTCTTCTAGTAGCGTGGAGTGACTGGCGGTGTTAAATGCCTTTGTCAAATCTAACGCTACTAGGATTGTTCTATCACAGGGGTGGTTTCAGTTTAGGCCACGTGTTATCTGAGTGTTTATGGCACATTAAGCGCTGTTGTTGTGCTATTCACTTTACGGAATCCATGCTGATGCCTCGCTGGGGTCAGGTGGTTTGTGTACACCGGGGAAAGGAGAGTTATAGGCCGATAAGATTCTTCCTTATTGGTCGGTTTCCCCGGTTTAAGCATTGGGACCACCCTCTCCATTTTACAGATATCTGGAATGATGAGGGTGGCCATGGACAGGTTGAGAACCTTGGTAAGGTAATTCATGCCCGCAGGATCCAATTTTTTCAGCATCATCATGCATATTCCGTCGGGACCAATGGCTTTGGAGGCTTTCGCCATCCTGTTGGCTACCTGAACCTCACCGCTGGTGAAAACGAGATGAGAACTTTGTGTTGGCAGTTTGTGCAACCTTCTGGTCACTCGACGTTTGGCTTTGTTCACCGGAACTCGGACGTGACTCCACCCGTTGCAGAAGTTATGGTGTAGACGTCTCTGGCACACAGAGCAGGTATACGTTTCTGGCCCATGGTTTGACTCGATGCCAGCCCTGAGCAGAAGTATGCGAAGCAGGTGTAGCCCTATGGACGAACCACTTTTGAGAGATTTCGCCAACCCAAACGGGGTTAAATCGCCGAAACAACAGCCCTTGGTTGGGTAAAACCCTAGTCATTCCGATACGTAGAACCAGCTGCCGTGGAAATGTGCATATGTCCATGCTGTCGTTTGTCGTATTTCCTCATGCCATCTGTTGTCCAGGTTGAGGAGAGTTTTCATTCTGCAACAGTAGTGAGTCAATCTACAATCAGCTTTATTTACCTTTGTTTTTTATTTATTTAGTTTGGAGCGAATAATACCTTATCTAGTTGACGCTCGTTAGGTGATCCATATGGCACCGCCTACAGTAAGCAGAGTCCAAGCGATCTTCCGGCGTCTGTCTGACTTTGAGTAGGTAATTGTTTATGTTATCTGATGAGGGTGATTTGTGGGCTTTAATTTATTTATTAGAATTTACTACTTAAGTCTTAAGAGAAATCTTCTCCTCCATTTAGTGCCGTGCGTCTCCTTGGTGTCACACACAGCAAAGCACATTTTTAATCCGCCACCGAAGAGCAGACAAATTTTTATATTTAAAAAAATGTCTTCATGGTCGGAATTTTGCTAAGTTAATGCCTGTTTTGGATATTTCTCGAAACAGGAATCGAACCTGGAGTAATATTTTTATGTGAATACAAAGGCAAACTGTTGACGTGGGTGCACCTGCACGAGTGTTAAATTCACTCGCAGCAGCCTGGCGACTAATACGGTGTTTACATGAGGCGATTTTAAAAGCGATTAGTTGAATAAAAAGTTGTGTTCCTTTCAACTTTATTGAAAGAGTTGCGTTGAAAGGCCGTTTACACCAGACGATTGTTGCTTTCAACTAAATTTCCTCTAAAATCTCCCCATGTAAACACCATATAACTCCAACCTCTGCATAACAATCGTTCCTGAATAAATATTGCATAGCGACACCTTTGCCTGAATCACATTTTACTTATCTACAATGGGAACTTAGCTGCCTTTCACTTTATGGTTTTTAAATAATTTTCGTTGCATTTCCGCTGCTGTAAGTCTAATATTTCAAGCGTCACCGAACATTAATTAAATACATATCTCGGTGTTGAATTTTTTGTTTTTAATTGTAATTAAATCAGAATACGCAGAACAGCTGTGTCATTTACTATACTCTATATATATATATGTGGGTATGTATGTATATGAATGTATTACAACACCAGCTTATGACTTCTTTTATTAAAAGAGTATCTACTCAATAATGTATGCAAACACAACTGTAAAAAATAAAATAAAAAAATGCAAGTGTGCAATTTTAAATGATAACGCTTGGTCACAGACATAGCCCCGCCAGCCAATTGATGGGACCTGGTGCGCAGCATACCCACCAACCGAGTAGCAACGCCAGCTGCTCCAATTCATAAACGAAATTGGCTGAAATTAGTGAGTGGCAAATTTAATTGTAACAACGACATGCGGTGCTGTAAATTTTCGAACGTTTTACTGAATGATATTTATATATATGTATGTATGCATTCATGCATTTGAACAAGGCGAACACATCGCCAGACATACATATGCATGTACATCCACTGGACGTTACCCGAGCCTTGTTAGGTAGCTCTAAGAAAATATGTTGTAGAACGCTTGGCATGGCCGACCATTTTCTTGGCATTCGCACTGACGCCTGCTGTTATTGATAGGCAGCCGAGACGAAAGACCATTACAAAAATTCGATCGCTAAAATTTACTCAAAATCTATTACTTTTAATTAGAGGCGCACGTAATTAACAAATTGGAGCAGCAAAGAGTATGCAAAGTGTACTACGGTCGGTGTGCATTGGAGTGCGAGCGAGATTGTTAAGCGGCGTAGAAACGGATCATGTTTGCTGGAAATGTTAATTACTATGCGCCGGCAGCTAAATATGTGATGTGTTGTTATACATTGCGTTGCTGAATTGTTAACAATTACCGGCTTAGCGTATTTGTTTATTTGATTTTTCCTTCTTTTTTTTTTTTGGTAGTTCTCCATGTATTCAATTTGCGTTGCACTGCTGTTGCACTTAACCACTCGATATAATAAATATGTATATATTTAGGAAATTCCATTGTACTTGTGAATATTGGTTGAGGAACATTAAATTTGATTTGCTGATATGTTGTATATGGACGAATGGAAGCGGAGTTATTGCAACTGAATTGATATTATGTTATTGTCGTCGACACAATAATTTTTGCAATGTAAAAAAGAACTGACTGACAGAAAAGTATTGTTTTAAACTTGGTTAGACTATTAGCGAAAAATTGCAATTGACGAATCGAGTCTTTTGTGGAGATTATTTATGCCGCAGCTGAGTTCAAAATGGTAAAATAATAATAATTGCTTACCTTTGTTTGAACGCAGGTCAAGAGAATTTATTAGCACATATACATATGTACATATATACATGTATATATGTGTTTGATAATAACGAGTAGCATTTTGGTGAATCGATTTAGCGATACCAGCAAATTCCATAAAAACGATGATTGTATTCTTCAAAGATAATTTAAAAATTTCATTGAAATACATATGTATATGGCATTGTAACTGTCCAAACATTAATCGAATATTTGGTTGCTCTATAAAGCATAGCTGAGCAAGAGCCGTAAGTTTTTTGTCCTTTATTCGACTTTTCGTATAAATTAAGAACCACTTTAATGTACATATCGCACGTTTAATAATAATCGGAATGATGAGTATTTCAAAATTCTCATTTTGTGGGAAAATGCAATCTAAGTTTGAACAATTCATATAGTTGGTATACAAAAAACAGCTGGACAGACGCATAGATTTGCCATTTTTTTGGAGTTTAGTATTCTGTTAGACTGAACATATTCTCCTTTTCAGGTTTATTAATTGTATGTTGAAATCTTCAATAATACAATTTTTCAATTAATTCTCTTTGTTATTAAATGTACGATATGTATTTTGATTAAACAAAAAAACTAATAAATCAAAATCAGCTCCATTCGGTAGAGTTTGTTCTCCGGGAATTTATTTCTCTCGAGAACTAAATCCAATAATTAACTCCAATAATTAACTCCCAGGGAGTAGCATTTTCACCGAAAATTTGGGAGGACACTTTTCGTTTGACACTTTTGTGACAGCTCAACTACGCCACTTAAAATAAAAAATCCTTAGGAAATTATTGTTCATGATAGGAGGAAAGGGAAAAGAGCGAAAACTCCCAGGGAGTTTCTGTTCAGAATCACCCAAAAGCGACTGGATATTTTTCAATAAAATTGGCTACACAGATTGGTTATAGCCCGGATCATTATATAGGGAATTTCTTTTTCAAAAGTTAAAATCGGCTAGTGAATAATTTAAATAAAATATACCAACAATGTGAGTGTCACGAAGAGGTATCAATAATGATTTATATCGAGGTGCGAAGAAGGTTGCCATCTTTAAAACAAAATTAAAATTATTCTTATTAACAAATTAAACAAAATATTTCTGTGTGGTTAACAAGCGAGAGGAGTTTAAAAAATTGTATGTCGAAACTATTTTTTAAAAAGGTTGCCACCTGTTTAAAAGTTCCATCTCATTTTAAGGAGCGGTTATTTGGAATAACACAATACTGGTGTCAAAGAAAAAACAAAGAAATTAGCTTTTTCTTCGAAATGAATCGGCCTGCTACCTATTTTAAAAGTAAAATTTAATATACTAAACTAGACATTTGAAATACTATATCGAGGTATTTTACACCAAATTAATTTGAAAGTTTTATAAGAAAGTTGCCACATTTCCAAAATTTATGTACTTAAAATTTTCCGCGTATGTTAAACAAATGGCATAGATAGCACTTACATATATAAATCTGAAATTATATTCATTTATATAAAGAATGAAATGATGAAAGAATGAAATGGCTGGTTTAGATAAAGCTTGGCACAAATATTAATAAAACAAGTAAGAAAGTCTAAGTTCGTGCGGAGCCGAACATTAAATACCAGGCGCAAGTATTAAATATATGTTTTTTCACCTTTCCGAAACTTGCCGCTAGATGGTAAGCCGGGGTGTATCAATTTTGAGTAAATTAGCGTCCTTAAATTTCGAAATATTGCAGTTCCAAGCATTTCTGAAATTTACCGTTATATGAAAAGCGGCCGTAATTTTAGTCCGATTTCAATAATTTTCAACATTTTGCTTTTATGTGGCAAGCACAATAAAAATACCGAGTTTGGTACAAATTGGTAGAACGGTTACCGATATACATATATGTGATCATAAGTGGGCGGTGCCACGCCCATTTTCCAAAATTTTACCAGAAGCGTGTTTCTTGGTAAAGAATTGTTGCAAGCATCAATTTTGAATAAATTAGCTTTAATATTTACTGATTTATCGAAGATTTTGTATTTCTCTAAATTACCGTTATATTGGGCTGTGGGCGTGGTTATTGTCCGATTTTTTTAATTTTCGGCCATTTAGTATGCTGTACCAAGGCCAACAACTGTGCCAAGTTTGGAAGAAATTGGTGCAGCGTTTACCAAGATATACACATGAAACCATAAGTGGGCGTGGCTACGCCCATTTTCCAAAAATTTATAATATTCTTATTTTTTGTCTGAAAATTATTGTAAATATCAATTTTGAGTAAATTATCTACAGTAGTTACTAAAATATCGCAGTTTTCGTATTTCTGGAAATTACCGTTATATGGGAAGTGGGCGTGGTTACAGTCCGATTTCGCCCATTTTCAATACCAACCTTGGATTAATGGAAACCTACATACCAAATTTCGTTAAGATATCTCAATTTTTGCTCGGGTTATCGTGTACACGGACGGATGGACAGACGGACAGACGGACAGACGGACGGACAGACAGACATGGCTTAATCGACTTCTCTATTCATTCTAAGCATTTATGTATACATTTGTCTATATCTATCTCGATTCGTTTTGGCTGTTACAAACAACCGTTATGTGAACAAAATTAATATACCCTTGTGCACAAGTGCGCTCGGGTATAAAAATTATCGGCATAATTCTAAAGCACTTGGAAAAACAGATTGACTTAGTTAATAACGATTTTTTTACAAAAATTAACAACAACAGCAGAATAAGTAATTCTTATGCCAAATTTCCAGTAGGCATTGAAATGAAAAAAGATTGGTGCCATTTAAAAAATGCCGCTTGGAAATGAACTTAATTTTTATTTTATATCGTATACACGAATATTTTTCAATGCCCAACTTTGTCATTTAATGCCTAACGGACATCCAGCATTACATAGTGTGAGAGCCCTTGGTACTGATAATCTCTTGTTTTCCAACTTATTGTTTCTATAAATAAAATATCTTTTGTTTCCGTTTTTGGTGTTAATAATATAAGGCACACTAAATTTTAGCAGCGGTAAACTCGTGGCATTAAATACGGAAGTACATTTATATTGCAGTCGAACTTCTCTATAGTCTGAGACCAGACAGTTCCTTCATTGTATAGAAACTTCTTTATAACTAAGGAAATTATTATATGTATGTTCTCTGTTTTTATATAAAACTAGCAAATACCAGTGGTGCTTCGCTGTGCCTTCAAAGTACTTTTTTTGTCTCGCTACTCCCTCTGACTATATCCAAAACTCTTAGTTAATATTGTTTTGAAAGTCTTTATAAAGCTTTTTATCGTAGACAAACATGTGTACGTTGTTTGAATATTTTTTTGCGCACAGTATCAAAAACAATCCTTTGAAGAAAGTACGGGATATACATATATAGAGTCGAGTTTTAAAATCATAGATAGATTGAATTTCCAGGAGAAATTCGATATTTTATGATACCTTTAAAAAAATATTAGCCAACACTCTGAACCGGAATTTTTTATGAAAATCGCACTTAAAATCTATTTTATTTCCTATGAAAAAGGCCATATGAGTTTTGGAAAATATTCATTGGAGTGTTTAATAAGAATTGACAATCAGCATAAACATTTGCAGGTGACCAATTTTCAATCTTAATTTAACTATTATTAATTAAATTCAGTTTTGGCAAAAAAAAGCAGGTGAAGCCTTACACTTAAATTCACAAAAAATAAAGAAGACTTTAACTGCTTTATGAATCGAAAATGTGTATGAAAATGTAATTTTATAAAACTCTGTAAACCCATTTTATTTTTTTATGAATAAGGCCATTAACTACTTTTGTGAAACTTTTTTGTGTATTTGCTAATCAAGCAATATTACACCTACTAAAATTTCTATTCTTGATTCAGAGCACAAGTATTTATGTTTTGATACAAATATGAAAAATAATTTTATGATGTTTTTTTTTTTATTTCTGTGCTACATTTTTTTTAAGCGATTTTAGGTATTTAGGCCGTTTAAAACTATGATATTATAAAATCTCCTCTGCAAGCTAGGCATACGAAAGATATCAATCCCTCTAAGTTTACCTTAAAATGTTTCCAGGGATACGCCGCGTGAACGTGAGGTGCCACGGCGGGTTCTAATATTTCCAACTCACACTTCGTAACCTGGCCTTGATAAAATATCACTTCTCAGTACAGTAGCTAAATGCCTCAAGAGGTATGTATCATCATGAGAGCTTTAGATTATATGGCCGAAGCCGGCTCTCCCTTTCCCATTAAATGAAATGTTTTCTGTCAGCACGGCACTTATTAAATAAATCTCCATAACAAATTTAAAATACTTTCAGAGATTTTCTATCCTTCCAGACATATGTATTAAGAAAGTTTTAGTATGTACCCAGTACCCTCAACACCTCTAGAGATATGCAGTATAATATAATAAATTTGTACGGGAGGTACCACGCCCCCTTTTCGAATAACGCAAATTTTTCTCCATGAGTATGCAATTAATTTTCTATACACATCTCGGTGCCAAGTTCCAGTCCTCTGCAATAAACACCTCCAGAGATATGCAGCATAGAAAAATTAGTTTGCATAGGAGTTTCCACACCACCTTGTCCAATAACTCTGATTTTTCTCCATGAGTATGGTATTAGTTTCACATACATACATACATATATATTTCCACACCAAGCTTGAGTACTTTGAAGTACTTGAAGAGACATGCAATATGAAACTTTCAGTCAGTATGGGAGGTGCTACGCCTCTTTTCCAAAAGCGTCCATTTTACTCTGTGAGTATGAATTTGATTTCACATACATACCTATCTCCTTACCAAGTTCCAGTTCTCTCCCACAATAGCTTCCAGAGATATGTATGTATTATAAAAACTCCAATTTGTATGGGAGGGGCCTCGAGCTCTTGCAATTACTTTCAGTCTAAGACCATCCTTGTGAAATCCGTAGCAAGTGTGCCAAATTTCTTTCTGATCGGGAAACCGGTTAAGGAAGTAGCCTATTTTTCAATCCAGGTCATGAACTATCCGAGTGCAAAATTTCATGCAAATCCCTTCAGTAGCTTCCGCGTATTAATTTAATTAAACTTTTTCAACAGGTGGGAACTCTTCAAAAAAGTAACCTATTGTTCAATCGAGGCCATAAGCTATCTGTCAAAATTTCATTCAAATCCGTTCAGACGTTTCCACATATTAATTTAATTAAACTTTTTTAACAGGTGGCAACTCTTAAGAAACGTAGCCTGTTTTCCAATATGGGCCATAAGATATCTGTGTACGAAATTTCATGCAAATAAGTTCAGTCATTTGCGCATATTAAATAAATTAAACTTTTTTAACAGGTGGCAACTCTTAAAAAAAGTAAGCTATTGTTAAATCGAGGCCATAAGCTATCTGTGCAAAATTTCATTTAAATCCGTTCAGTCGTTTCCTCATATTAATTTAATTAAACTTTTTTAGCAGGTGGCAACTCTTAAGAAAAGTAACCTATTTTCCAATATGGGTCATAAGCTATGTGTGTACAAAATTGCATGCAAATAATTTCAGTCATTTCCGCATATAAAATAAATTCAACTTTTTTAACAGGTGGCAACTCTTAAAAAAAGTAACCTATTGTTCAATCGAGGCCATAGGCTATCTGTGTGCAAAATTTCAATCAAATCCGTTCAGTCGTTTCCACATATTACTTAGATTAAACTTTTTTAACAGGTGGCAACTCTTAAGAAAAATAGTCCACTTTCTAATCTAGGCCATAAGCTATGTGTGTAGAAAATCCCATGTAATTCTGTTCAGTCGTTTCTGCGTGATGGTTTCCCAAACATCCAAACACATAAACATACAAACTTCCTTAGTAGGATAAGTAGGGTATCGGAATGCTAACATTTTTAATTTGCCTATGTAATTTTCAGCGGACACTGTGGAATGAGTAAATAAGTATAAACAATTAAGACGATATATGTATGTAACTAATTCGTCCTTGTGGTATAACCTTTTACACTTATACGATTATTATTATTTTTGTAATCTTCAATAACGGTTTCATTTTTGATAATTGAAGTCATCAGGCGAATAGCTATGATAATTGATTTTCCACTATTATAGATGTCATTATTTTTAAATAATGTTGGCAATTAAGTTACTTACATATATGTAGCTATAAAACGTTATTGAAATTCCATTGTTTTTTATTAATTTTAAATTAAGAAATATCTCAGTACTTATTCATTTCACGCTATAAGTAATAAATTTGCATAATTTTGGTTAACTTTTAACAAAGAATAAGTGATACATACATATATGTATGTAAGACAGCATAGACACAATTATGTTGGTATGCAATTTTGGTGCATATATATTTGTTTGCATACATTTCGCAGTTGGAAAATTTGGTTTTATATTTGTCGCAACGAACTCATTTTTGTGATTTTTATAAGAGAAATAAATGGAATTTGACTCAGCGGTAGTAATTTTATCGATTTAATATATCAGTCATAAATATGTATGTAAGCACATATGTATGTATTAAATAAACGTGATATAAAAGTGCATTGTCCATATGTACATACTATGTATGTATATGTATATTTCTACGTAGTTGTCATCTTTGCGGGTGAAAAACAAAAAAAAAATATGTAATGTACCTATTGGCCTTGTAACTGAATAAACAGCGTATAAATTTATGTGCACTTAAATGCCCACATTTCTTTACAATTGGCTTGGTAAAAAACAATTCAGCTCAAAAGAGATTAGGCTGTACGGTTGCCATTTAGTTGGTATGCTGTGATTTTGTGAGAGGAAGTACGCTGTAAGACCTTTCTATTTCTAAGTAAACCTGATACATACAATAGAATAATGAAAATTGGCTCTATAACAAACATGCGATCAAACTTATTGGTGGTAATCGCTTCAAGGTCAAATCTAGCAAATACACTGTGCGGGTGTTTTACTAAATAACAACAAACACACGCATAGTTATATGCGAATGACTGATTCGGTAGATATCTATTTGTAAGAGTATTGTTTAGTCTTACAAATTCGCTGTCTAACTTTAAAAAGTGGGTCAAGTATGGAAAAAATTACGTGCTACTTACCCACTGAAATAATGGAAGAAATAATCAATTTTATGACATTTTATATACATACGTATCGTCGTTTAAAGTACAAAACCGCGTATGAAGATAATGTAAAACCGCATATGTGAGGCTGAATAGATAATTTTCTAGAAAGTAAAAACTCTCATATTTCAAAATGGTTGTCTTTTCTACAAAGCAATAGCATTTCTGGCTAGTATAATTTAGAACGAATGGATAAGGATTGAGCCAAGAGCTTGTGTGAGCAAATTAAATTTTTGGCAAAAAATGTCAGTTACGCGGTTTTGCATATTAGGGCGATATTTATGTATACTAGGGCGCCCATTGAATTTTTTTTTTTTTAATTTCAAGACCCTGCCCCCCTAATTTTATTAGTTTTTATGTGCAATATTATCGCCTATTTTTACATATTTTTTAAAGGTCATTTAGAGGTTTTTTATAGACTTATGAGTTTTTGAATGACTATCTTTGATTCGATTTCAAAGATCGAATATGAAGAGGATATACAGGCATTTAAAATTGTATATACTAATCTCTTTTCGGACCTGACTTGTTGGGATTTTTTATCGGATAAAATAAAAGAAAAACATATTTCTCTTAATTTTTTAAATTTTTACAATCGATAATTTTTACATTAGGCCAAACCAAAATTTTAAATATGTATATTCAGAGTGCCCATCGAAAATTCTTTTTTTTTTAATTTCAAGACCCTACCCCCTTATTTCCTTCCTTTTTATGAGAAATATTATTACCTATTTTTAAAGATTTTTTAAAAATCATTTAGAGGTCACGACTTTTCATTTTAGACCAGAAAATACGGTTTTGCAGATTTATCAGTTTTTGAATGACTATTTTTCATTCGATTTTAATGATCGAACATCAAGCGGTCTGGTTGAGACAAATTGTCCCGGTGTCTTGGTCCACACTTAAATTGTCCTGGTTTTTTTTTAATTAAGGCCAATGCAGACTCATATTTAATTTTTGGAAGATTTTTCCTATGAAAAGAAGACTAAGCTTTTTGTTATTAGTAATTAAAAATCGATAACTAAACGCTTTTTCTAGCATATTTAACAATATCATGCTACGCAACAGATAATTTCAGGAGCTTAAGTTTCTCCCTACAGGCTTTTCTGAAAGGCATTTATTTCCCCCGAGGCATTTACGAATTTAGATGAATTGCCCTAATATAAACATATACTTAAGCATATTCGCGTAAATAGTTAAAAGGAAAACCTTTTTAGGAGGCACGCAGGGAAACACTTTTTTCAGCCCTTATTAGGTAAGTCTTTTAGAAGGTCTTCACTTAAGATAGCTTACCTAAATTATCTTCCAGTTATACATATGCAAGGTGGCAAAAAAGATCTCGAAGCGCATTGTGGGATATGTCGAACTTTGCTAATGGTGTTAAGGCAAGCATTCAATACCAAGTTAGAGGCGCTAATCATTTCTCCAATTTACGTCAAAGTCAAGAGAAATTCGTTCTTTTATCATGAAGTCAAATTTTGAGCGTTGGTTTGAGACAATGAAAAAGTTAAAGTTTCATCTCAAAAAATTTGGATTGGCCTATTTATTCCTGGTCTTGAAATCTGGTTTTAGCTTCTATAGAATGTGAAGGAGTCACATACTTGCATGGCTTATAATATAAGAAATTACTTCAGAATAATGCAACGCCAGAACCAAGGCAACTGTACTTATAAGGAATACATTTATTAACACCATATTTACTAGCATATTCGTCTTTGATAATATGTAAGTGTTCTGGCCGATGGGCTTAGGTTTATGGCAGCCCTAATTTACACTGGTGGTTCAAAGATGACGAAAGGAACCAATGCTGGTCTGTAATTGGGCATCATGCAGATCAGTCAGTCTTTTTGCCTGCAGCGACTTCCAAGCTGACGTGTATACTATAGAAAAGACAGCCAATCTTCTATCAAATAGCACCGCTCCAGCTGGAAAAGACTATCTTCGTTAGCCAAGCGGTTTAAAAGGAACAGCAAGTATTTCTGCAGGTTATTGCCTTGATTTGAATTTCTTTTGTCTTTGTTAAGGGCCCGGCTAGGGCAATTTGCCTCCTTTTGGCTTGCTCACTCATGTATTTAAACGTTTGTACATATCCATACATACATAAATATATGCACCATCGAATAGTGCTGTTCCAATAAGTTTATCCATACAGCCGGTTCAACTTACCAACTCAGGTCATTCAACCAATACTATGATCTGGTTAAATATTGCTATTTGTGTGGTTTTGTTTCGAAGTACTTTGCCATTCAAAATGTTTTCATATTTTCATGATTCCCCCTTAATATAATATGGTTACTTGCAACATATGTAAATGTATAAAACCGCTTGTCTTCAATAATGTCGCTGGAAGTTAGTTGGGAAATACCGTGGTTGAAGTCATCCATTTCGAATACAACTACACCATCGCTGAGAGGCATAGTATGCCTGTGAATTTTCGCGTTCAAACATGCAAAACCATATTAGAAGCCTCAAATTACATGCAACTTTTTCAACAATGCACCGGTGGTTAGTTCCGCAGTAAACAAAAAAAAAAAACTTTGGTTCGGCAAACTGGAGTTTCAAAGTCTGTAAACGGATTTGCGTCACCATTTAGAAAAAAAACAAATGTTAAGAACTCGTGAAAGACTATGCGCAATTTCGTGGCTAATGCTTGGGTTTGGCATCGATTTCAATAAGTTTCGAATTGAGCGTAAGTTATATCCGGTGTATGCCACTTAGTACTTGTGTGTACGTGAGTGCATATTGGCTTCAGGCTTTGCTCAGGTGCTCGCATATTCCCAGCCACATCTAAGCTAACATTTGGTTACTTATATTTCTTTGTTGTACTTACTTCTATTGCAGCTTGTATTATGTATTGTATATACAAGCGAACTTTATAGGCGGCTATGTTTTTCCACCCAACTGGAGCTCGCGCAATCGCAGGTCTCTGTTGTGGTTTTAATTGATCTGCCACACAATTTTTTTGTTAATTTCTATATAATATATGTAAAAACAGACATGTCTGAACTCTTACGCTTATATGTACAACTTGATGTATGTACATTAGGGTGGTCCTTGAAAATTAACTGAATGATTTTTTTCAGTCTCACCCCATCAATCGGTAAAACCACGATCACAGATATCACATATAAATTTTGGTTCCAATTGGAGACGGTTAAGGCATCTCGCAAAGGGGGCAAAGTTCAGATTCTTCTATAGAGGCTCAAAAAATAAAAATAAATTCTTTTTCATCTTATACCCAAAATCGATACTACCATAGGCAAAGATATCACATAAAAATTTTGGTCCCGATCGGAGTCGGTTAAGGCGTTTTCATAGGGTAATCTGAACTTTGCCACCTGTGCGACACGCCTTAACCGACTCCAATCGGGTCCAAGTCTTATATGTGATATCTTCGACTATAAGTAGTAGCATCGACGTAGGGGTTGAGGCTTAGAAAATCTGATGCAAAAATTCGCTTCCTACATTTAAGAACCACCCAAATGTACATACATATATTTGCATGGGTACGTAGTATAATTAGACGGAATTGTCACCGTTTTACTCATTAGGTACCCTATCTCATTTTGCTGACTCAATTCTTGGCACATACATAACGTCCTTCAATTGATGTAATCAGCGTGTCAAAATTTCATGCTATAACCAGAAATTTAGCAACTGTACAAAATTATTATTAAAATGTACATAAAAAAAAAAATATCCCAAAATACAACAGCATCGGTGAGAAATAATTATTTTTGCTAAAACTATGTTAAAGAAATAAGTATTGTTCTTTTAAAAAATTAGTACGTAAAAAACTGTCGCCAATCAGAAATGGTAATTTTTATGGCATCTGCATAAAAAAGCATACAAATTTCTTTTCAGCACAGCCAAATATACAGCAGGGATAGAATTATTATGTACATACATAGGAATATGATGTATGTATGTATATACTAGGGATGCCAATTTGTCTCGTTGTTACAACTGCATATAAATGCGCATCTCCAACTTTGTACAAATATTATAAACTTTTTTTTTGTGCGGGACAAAACCTGTGTAATATGATTTGAATTTCATATGGTAAAGTCAGAACTTCATTTTATTATTTATAAAATGGTGTTACACTGGGCAGGAACTTTATAAGTGACCTAGTACAGGTCGTAGGGCTGGTTGAGTAATTCACGAAACTTCGTTTAAAATTTTTGTAACACCCTCAAATTCTCAACCTACTCCTAAGAAACCATTTCGCATGACTTTTGGCACAAAACAAAATTTTAGTTTGTTTATTTTAAGGAATAATAAGTTTTGTGAGGACATTGTAAAAATATGGAAAATTTTTTGAATAAATCTGAAATTTACACAAATTTTTATAATTTTTTCCAATTCTACAACATTCACTTCTTTCGGAAGCCATATAAAAACTTAAAATTGGTTTAAAAATAATCGAACTAAATTTTTTTGTGCTGAAAGTCATACGAAGATGGTTTTTTTAAGAATAAGTTGAGAATTTGAGGGTGTTGGAAATATTTTGAGAACAGGTTCATGAATTACTCGGCCAACTCTAAGACCTGTACCAAGTCACTTAAAAAGTTCGTGCATTTTTATTTTATTTTGTAACATCGTGTAATTGAATGGCCGGTTTGATACAAGACGAATATTTTTATTTCAGTCTTTTGAAGAGTTTAACATTGAACATAAGAACCCCCGCGTTGTAATCGCAAAATGATTTTCAATGTTGCTTTTTTGCTATAAAAGGAGATTTTCCTGTCTATATTTCAAATGCTTTGTAAGAAATTACAAAAACCCGAAAATCCCGGGATCACGAAATTGACATCCACGGTATGTACGTACGAGAGCATGATTAAATAAAAAACTTGCAGGATAATACTCGCCAACTCCGATGTTTCGAGTTCGCGCTACGTAACGGTATGTTTGTCATTATTACACATTTCGTAATCGCGCGTGGAGAAAATAATGTGGAATGGATTTTTCCTCGCTTTAACAAAGGTTTATTTTGGGTGCATTTGTGTTAAATATTTTTGAAGCGAATTTTCTTTGCCTTCGGTTGGAAGTAAATGCAAACATCGATGTAACAAAAATGCGACACACCCGACGTTATGTAATTCCAAACGAAAAAGCAACAGGAAAAAGTAAGTGATGACCGGTGTGATTGGTCACGATTAATATTAAGACTAAGATGAAGATTGGGATTTAGATCAAGATTAAAATAACTGTACAATATTATGCAGAAAAGGACTCAAATGATTCTGGAAGGCATTTTCTGTTAACGTCTGAGGTCTTCACCGCGAGTTCCATTTTCAAAACTAAGGTGTCGAATTAAAGGCTCGGCCTGTAGATGTATAAATCTAAATGGGTGTCAGGCGAAAGAGGTTTAAGAAGGTTTTAGTTTGAAAAATGTTGAAGAGGGTTTCCACAAGTTATATAGAATCTAAAAATATATGTGTCAATCAAAAGCGTGGTAAGATATCTTTAATTTGATTATTTACAATATTTTTGGTATATCTTAAGAGGGTTGCCACCGATTTAAAATATTGAATTCAAATTTTTTAATAAGCTAAATGAACTATTTTTTCTTTTTCATTGGGCGGGGGTTTAACCTGGCGGGAACGCGTGCGCTAGGTTTTACGCCTTCTCACTTCAGCCAGAGGATACGTCGATATAAATATCTGGACGTTGTGAGCTGCAATTTGAACGCTACGTACAAGAATCGCTTCTGACAACTCCCAGGTGAATGGCAGTAAAAATTTGTCCCACTTGTGTGGACTCCTGCGCAGAAATCCATCCTCATCCGATGAAGAAATGAATTATTAAATGATGGTAACAATCGAAATGGGTTTGGCTTTATTTCGAATTTCTACTCAGAAGGGTTGTCACGTGTATACATATATAAAAAATCAAATTAAACTTAATTCACCAATTAATTTTAATTTAAGGATATCGGTAACAATGTCAGACGAAAGAGATTAAAGGACATTTATCTATAAAAAGTTTTCAAACAAATTTTTAAACTTAAATTTTCTAATAAAATAAATACACAAGATATGTATCTACTAGGATTGTTAATACCGGGATCTCGGCCTTTCTTAGGTTCCGAAAATCCCGGTATGCTTGGCAAATAATCCCGGGATTTTCGGAATTTGTTATTACCACTGATGGCAGTAATGTGAGCTCCTTAATATTCATATTTTTTTATAAATGTCTAGTTCATTGCACATATAACACCGTGTGACAGTAAATTTAACACACAAAAATCAATACATTCGCGAAACCATGGGCCAAGTATAGTAAAATTGCGTTTTTAGTTTTTCACTCTGAAGTCAGTAAATCAAAAATGTAAATTGTGCTTACAGCCACTTTCACGAAAGCAATTTAAGTGAAAAATTATTTTAATTTTGTATGGAAATTGACAAAAAAAACATTATTTTCCATTTAATTTACTGGTCAAACCGGCTGTTGGAGAAGAAGTATGGGTATCAAATTAAAGAGGAAATTCTGTAGAATTTAAGCAGATTCAATTTATGGTGACTTCAGCTCCAGCAGCTTTGTTGGTTTTCAGCTGCGTAATTGCTATGCGGACTTCGTCATATTCACCTGATGGGACATCGCTTCGCTCTTCATCGACTGTGGGCTTGGGTTCGTCTTCTCCACTACCTTCATTGCTGCTTCCATTCAGTAGAGTGGAAAAGTGTTCCCTGCATAATTTAAGTACGCTCTGGACATCAGTCACTAGGTCGCCATTGTTGTTTTTACAAAAGTTCACCGTAGTCTTAAAACCTTCCGTAAGTCGCCTAACTTATCTTTGTTTTAGCTATGTAAATATTACACTATAACTTAACATATTTTAACATTCAAATATATTTGCTAAAGAAAAGCACATCGTCAAAATATAAGCGAAGATGCTGGATGACTCAGTTTTTTTCTCTATATTCTTCAAGTATTTAGTGTGTCTCATCTGATGTTACTGCTTTGCATACAATGTACAAGCATGTATGTTTGTATGCATGTAGCAACTTGCCACATCTTGCACATTTGCCAATATGTTGCTGCCCGCATTCCTAGTTGACACAGTCTGTCTGCTAGCCGCCGATTGCGCTCCTATTATGCGCTTAATTTACCACATTTATTGAGTGCAAATTTCAAAAGTCGTTACTGCCATGTGGCTGCTGTGTTACAACAAATATTGCCACCGCCACATCCCAGCTGAGGGTCCATATCTGCAGACGCCAATTGTGCTTCGGTGGTTTTACATACAACAAAGGCGATTTTTTGCTTGCTTTCCTGCCACAACTTCGACATGCCATAATGGACATAGTTACATTATGTATACATATTTGTAAGTATTTCTTTTAACATTTTGCCTTAATTTTCTAGTGTTTGATTTGTGTGTTATAGTTTTTGTGGCACACGATGAAATTACAACGATAAAAGCGTTCATTGCAAACAATTGTTTAGCCTAAGTATGACAAAGCATGCAATTTAAATTTGCTTAGCTCCATGTACGTGAATACGCTAGGAGGCAGACGCAGAAATCTAAAGCGGCTCGATCAGCTCGGAACTCGTGTGGCGGGATTTGACTTGAGCGAAGCTAAGCTAAAAATTGACACGCTTATGCAAGAATGACCATTGGGCATGGGCGCGCTTTTATTGTACGCCACTACTAAGGCTATGCCACCCGCACCAACACATTCACCAATAAATTAAAAAAAAAAAAAATAACAAATTCGTATCCCGACAGCCAAGAGAATGTTCGATTTAGATATTTTGGGTTATTGGGTCGCTGGTTTCATATTTTTATTTGTGGCTGAATATATTCCACCCACTACTACGGTGATGCTTGGCAGCAGCAGATTTGGGGCAATGTACCGCACAAAATGTGCAATTTTGAATGTCCGATGACATAATATAGTTAAGCATTGAAATGTGGAATATTGGCATATTAATTTGTATGTCATTTATGCGAATGGGTGAAATTAGAAAGGGAAATCGCGGAAATAAATTGGTTATGTTCATATGTAAATCGTCGTTTAAAGTACAAAACCGCGTATGTGAGGTTGCATAAATTATTTTCTAGAGAATAAAAACACTCATATTTCTAAATGGTTCTCTTTTTATAAAGCAATCTCATTTCTGGCTAATATATTTCAGGACGAATGGATAAGGAGCTTGTGAGAGTAAATCCAATTTTTGGCAGCAAATGTCAGTTACGCGGTTTTTTACTTTAAACGACGATATGTATATATGTATGAATATTCTTAATAATTCGATAGGCCGTAGATGGGTTGACTGTTTATTAAGAAAAAATTACAAAAATTGATAGTACAGATTTAAATATGTAAGCAAACATATGTACATATACGCTGGCGTGACGTTACAAAAAATTTTTTTTAAAAAAACCGAAGTCGGTTTTGACTTTGGTTACGAAATTGCAAAACTCTGTGAATTGAGCAAGAAAGTTTGTATAAAATTGGCGCTGTAATCATTATAAGTAAAATCATTTAAATCAGTATTTGATTTGAATATTTTCGTTCAACGGAAATAATTATTCTTTGTAGGCTTTTGATCTAGTTTTTTTGTTATATGTGATTACTGTTATGGACTGGTCGATCTACTTTTCCATGTGTAAGAAAAAATACTTCTCCACTTCTTTGTCCAACATTTCTCTAACTAGATTAGCATCATCAGGGGCGAGTATGTACACTTAGAATAAATTTGACTTCACATTAAGACCCATACATTTAAAATACACTAAAACATTGAAAAACATAAAGAACATTACCACCCATACATCTGTGGTAATTTCGTCAAACTCAATAATTATTACTTGAGTTTTATTTTTTCTATCAAATACTGAATATGTTATGATTTTTATTTTTTCGCTCAGAGGTAATAATTTTTATTGAGTTTTATTTTTGCAAGTAAAAACTATGAGTGTTTAAATATAAGATTCAAGCAAATATAAGATGCAGCCAACTGAAATCTTGATCTGAAAACTTAAGACTTATTCTTTTTATTATGGTGTATCTAACTCTGAAAAGGGTATCCCTTCGAGATTCTCAAGCCTTTTCTGGAAGATCCCGCTATCAAGCCCACAGATATCATACGATCGAAATTATCTTTTGACAAGCCCTACAAAATCAGAATTTCTGAAAGGGACTGCTGTAAAGCGATAATATCTATAATTGACAAAGGGTCCCAAGTATGGTATACCGATGGTTCAAAGGTGGAAGACGGGAAAACTGGGACAGACGTGCTTGGACCAAGGTTCCAGATAAGTCTGCCAATGGGCTCATCGTCGAAATCGAAGTCTGTGTTCGAGAATGCCTTCGGAGAAGGACAAACGGGGCCATAATAAATATTATGTCAGATAGTCGGGCAGTACTAAGGGCCTTTGACTCTTTTAGAGCGACATAAAGGTTTGTGGACAGTTGTAAAAGTCTTCTGAATAGCCCAGGAGCCCATAATAGAGTTACGCTGTGGTGGGTCCCTCGGCATGAACGGTTTGAAGGCAACGAAAGGGCTGTTTATCTCGCAAAACGTGGAGCCCAAACGTGAATGCATGGTCCCGAGCCTTTCTGTGGTACACCTAGAGTATACACTGCAGAACTGCTTAGGAGTTGGGAGGAATCTCAGATTGCTGCCCACTGTCATAAGTCAAAGGGAATCAGACAATCAAAGAAATTCATAACTCATTCCAGGAGGAACTCAGAAGGGACTCTTACAGGCTACCTGACAGGACACTGCAAGTTAAGGTACCATCTGAACAAAATGGAGCTTTCTGTAGAGACGTTTTGCAGGTTCTGTGGGCTGGCGGAGGAAACCTCAGAGCACATTCAGTGTGATTGTCTACGTATCATGAATAGCAGACTGATGCACCTTGGGGAACGATTGTCATCTCCTTCCAAGATTTGGATTTTTGTTTCTTTCTTTCCACTCCCAGAAAACAAAGTTTTAACTTAAAAAATTAATAGGTTTAAATATTCTCTTTTCTCCCAACGTTTGGTGTGATTATTCCATTGCTCGAAAAATACTTTTGGCGAAATTATGCAAAAAGAAGCTGAAACCCGAAAATTAAGAAAATCCAAAATTAAAATTTTTTACTAATAATCTTTAGCATCTACATTTCAAAGCCAATCTTTTTATAGGAAAAATAGAAAAATACCAAATAAATGATAAATACTTTCGTTTTAATATTCCACGACACTCAAAGAATTGATTACAGTTAAAAAAGAAACACTTGCTTTTATGGTTTCAGCGCCAAAGGTAATCAAAGTGATTTGTCGAAACACTGTGCGATGGAGGTAACAAAGGTGGGCCCATCTCGTACCACTATTCCGCTCTCGGTGAATTTGACAGAATCGCTGTTTGTATGACGTCAAACTTGGGCAACTTGTTTACGTTTTTCTTGCAATCAACTTCTTCTTCTTCTTGCATTCTTGCTCGTGTTTTGACATTTCTCTCCCGCAATCAGTGTTGCCACCCACATATTCTTCCCCCTACCAAAAAACGTACCAAAACGCTTTTGAGAGTAACAAACAGATTTTCTTGCAGTACTAACAAATGGTTTTTTCTCATTTCATATTTTTCAATAAGAAAAAAATTTAAACATAAATTAACTTCACTAAATTAATGTTTAAAAAAAATTATTTAAAAATTAAAGCTTAAAAGCACAAGAGCTCAGAGGAAAAAAATATTGGCACAGAGAGCTTTTCACAATGTCAATATGCAATTTTTTTTTTTAATTTTTCCGCTATTTTTTATAAAAATTTAGTTCATAACATAAAAGTATAATTTCCAAACTCTGTTCAAAACTCAGGAAAATTAAGTAAATGCTCATGCAAAGTTTTAATTTTTTAATAAGATTTCTTAGAACTTTTCTGACGATGCAGTTTTGTAATTCACCGCATTATTGGTGAGCCACTCAGCTCTAAACCTTCTTTATTTTCAACACAGAAAAATATGTACGTACATACATATTTCAAAATAGAAAAATTATTGATATTTTATAAAAATCCGCAAATATTTACATCTTTGACATGCCTTCTTCGTTTGAGGTTTCCTGCGGTGAATTTAATAACGAATCTTCAAACAAACCACAAATCGACGGCTTTGCGATAACTTTCGCGTACTGATGATTTAATTGTATTAAATATCGTTTAAATTATTGGATTTTTAATTGGCGAATAAAAATAGGGGTATAATATGCAAAAATGCGTTAGAAAGAAGAAATTTGCGAATACCCGGCATTAAAAATGTAAGTTTTCACTTTGACGTCTAACCATTTTTTATCCGTTTGTTTAATAAAAAATATTCTTGATTTAAAAAATGCATGTGTTGGCTGCTGTGATGTATTGGTTAGCAGTGCTCGCTACCACTCCACAGGGCCTGGGTTCAAGCCCTGGTCACAGAACAATCGCAAAAAAATATGGAAAGGATCAGTCTAGCGCCTTCGTCTTGACCTGCAGGCCTCCGACACAGTCTCTAAAATTAAACGTAGAATACGTGATATTATTGAGATCACATTCAAGTTTAAAACGGTACCCGAAATATTCGTTTTGATTGTATTGAATTTAATAAATCAATATGAATTGCAAAATATTAATACTTAGCAATAGATAAGCGGATCCACATGAACTGCAATCATATGTACACCATCAGCTTGCGTTTGATATTGTGATACCTACATATTTCAAGTGCCTGATGAATTAAGTTAAACTTTATTTTTTAAAATCGTGACATCGCTCCTAAATTCGGTTCAGAAATAATGCCTTTTTAAACCCATTTTATTTGATACACATATTTTTAATAATTGCATTCACTTATTAAATAACTTGAGTTTACCTTTTTAAACAGCTGGCAACCCTCTTTAATATTATTAATATTTAAACTAAGGATATCTCACCACCTTCGTTTCACGTCATGTCTTAATATTTCATTTAATTAAATTCTAATTTTAAAACAGGAGGTAACCCTATTTAAAATATTTTAACACCAGAACCTTGTTAAACACACATTTGGGATACATGTTTAGATTGTATATATAATTCCCTTAATTCAAGTTGAATTTAATTTCTAAAACATATGGAAACCCTCTTAAAAAAATTAAGAAAAAAACTGTTTAACCAATGTCAATTTAACTTTTTACACAGGTGGAAACCCTCTTTAATGTTATAAATGCTGAGACAAAATTTTTCTTAATACTCCTTTCTTTGACGCCAATATTTCAATATTTCATATAATTTAATTTAATTCGACTTTTTAAACAGATGGCAATCCTGTTTAAATTATTTTTAAACCAAAACCTCGTGAAACCTTTTTCGCCTGACACTTGTATTGTGATACATACTAAAATTATCTAAAACTCTTAATTCAATTTGTATTTAATTATAAAATCAGGTGGCAACTCTCCTACACGCAGTTTAAAAATAAAGTTTCTTCTAAGCAATTTTGATTTATATTCACATTGAAGTTATTTACTTAACCAATTGCTTATATGGAATCTAACTTTTTAACAAGGTGGCAACCCTCTGCAAAATATTTTCAAACCATAACCTCTTTCGTCTCACCTGCGTATCAGGATATACATTTCAATTTAAATACATACGTTACGATTAGGTTATAAACATTGCGCCATCTGTTACTCAAAAGCCGAAATATGTACCTACATACACATACTTTTCGTCCCCTCCTCACACTGCCTGCGCATGCACATGTTTGCAAAATGAGAAGTGATTTTGTATGGAAAATCATTTATGCCCATATATTTGAATAAAATAAACATGCTTAGAAGATATCAACCAATACTGAATTTTTTACTACAGAAAACAAAAACAAAATCATTTGAGCGGTTTTCGAGAAATCGAAAAATTTGTACACGATAATATTTCCACTTTTCCAAGGAATCTATATCCCGAAAATGAGAGTTATATCTGCAAATCATAAGTTGCCAGAGCACTTTAAAGGCTCAAAATTTACCCCAAAATAAGCCAATATTCACCGTTGTTTCTAGGACAGACACTGAATCGGTTACTTACAAAAATGTTTCTGTCGATAGGCTTGCAACTTTTTCTTTGAAACGCTATGCATTTATTTGAAATCGCTTCACTAGTTCTCGTGCAAGAAATGTTTATGTGAAGCTCTAAAAATTACAACTACAACATTTGAGCATAGCCTCCATATCGAAACATAAGACGTATTATACGTCAAAAAAAGGGTTTTTCTTAGCAGCGGTTGCCCCTCGGCAGGCAATGGCAAACCGTCGACCGTATTTCTGCAATGAAAAACAGCTTCTCGGCGTAAATGTGTAGATCCCCCCCATTTGTGTAACAACATCAAGGCGTATGCCACAAATCGGAGGAGAACCTCAGCCAAACACAAATATATGTGTAAGCGCCAATCTATTATTATTATTAAGATGGCATGTGGATCTCTAGTATGTGACAAGACTGCAGCCTAGATATTGGCAAGAATATAAATAAATAAGTTTTTTGGCATAAATTTACGAAAAATATTCGCACGACGCTGTTAAATCGAAATTAAGTTCTTTTTATGACCCGCTTTCCGATTTTGTGCATAACTAAATTTGTGCGTGGTATTGCACTCTCATATCACCATTCTACTGGACTAGATTTTAAATATAATTTTATCGACGTTTCACATGCGTAAAATTAATTTAAAGTTTTCAGAGCATTAGTTGTCAAATATAAAACTTTTACTCACTCTTTGGGGTGAGTATTATTGTCTGCCCCACTGTTGCATACATTTTTCACGCATATAAAGACTTGAGTAAAATCTGTGATGTTCCAAGGAAAATATTCGCAAATATTGCTCGTGATCTAGGTTAGGTTAGTGATATGTATATTGTACCATATAGGGTATCCACAAAGTCCGGTTTAAAATGTTTAATAAGAATCATTACAAATTACCTAGGCCACTAATAATTGTAATTTACCTGAAATTTGTGCGTGTTGCTTCCTTGTGTGTATGTATATCAAACATTTTACAGCAACTTCAGCTGGTGCAATATTATTCATACTAAAATTCAAACTTTTCTATATAACATAACCATTAACTAGAGTGCAGTAGGCAATTAAATTCGATCGTTTATGGGTAATTAACTGCATCAAGAATGTGCTTAGATAGAGAACAAAAGACTTAAGCGACAAACTTGCCACTACCGCATCTAATGTGGGTTTATACAGTTTAGTGAAATACTGCTTTAACTAAGCAAACGGCTTTCGATTTCAATCGTAAAGAGCTGCATACGCATTGAATTAACCAGAAACATGTTTCAACTGCTTTGTTGAATTTTACTAGTATTATTTCTCAATTCCCTCTTAGGTTTAAAATACCCGTTTAAAGATTTTGAATAATGATTAACGCATGTCGGTTTTAAATGCATATATGAACTTGCTTATTTGCACACACATATGTGTAAATATATCAGCTACCCGCATACGCATAATCTACATATGTATATGCCTACAACAGCAACGGCGACTACATACTATATGTAAATATGTATACTGACGGCCGGCAAATTACATAACTTTACTGTTTTATGCAAACTTAATTTTTGTTTTTGTCGTTCGTCGGCGAAACCTTAAATCCACCAATGGATTGTCGATTTTTGAAATTCTCACGGTAGATAATGTGGACGGCGATTAGATTATCTGGTGGCTACTGCGCACATTTTATGATAGATTCATGGTGGATTTAAAAATTAAGTGCATGGAACTCCCACAGTACCGTCGCTATGTTGTAAATTATTTCATTAAAGTTTTCCAGTAGTTTTTTTTTTTTTAAAATCAAATAGTTTGCGGTGTTTTGTGAGCAAAAGTCAAGGGCAATACAAATAGAGTGTAAAATGATTGGCGTTCGTAGCATTATAGGTAATTTAATTGAAATTAAATGTGCGGCAATTAAATAAATAGCTTTATGTTGCTTTCATATGAACAGGTAAAAAATACGTAACGGAATTCGCGCATTGATGCATTTACTTGTAGTTTATGGCTGAAATATGTACGACATGCATATGTATGTATGTATGTATGTATGTATGTAAGTATGTATGTATGTACTATGTACATATGCACGAGTATACCTGCTGTAAAAATGGTGTTGCCCAATTTGTACTTGAAAACATTCAGAATAGGTATTGTTTTCTGGAGCATGTTAATTAAGTACTTGTTCATTACTTAACAGTTTAATGCTCTCCATTGCATGCTTCTTTTTATGTTTTATTTCTTAACATAAATTTGTTACGGTCACCATGAAATTCGCGGCGAAAATACAGTAATAAAGAATACTATGAGGTAAAAATTTGTGCAGCTTTAACAAAAAATAATAATAAAAATAAAAACTTCGCAGCGTTAAAGAAGCAACATATGTACATACATATGTACATAAGGATGTACATATGAATGCACAATAAAAAAATTAAGGTGAAGTGTTAATTTTGTTTTTGCTTAACAACAGAATTTGGCGCAAGTTAGTAGAATAGAAAATGTTTAAGTCGGTTTCTATTTTGTATTCGAATATTAAGTGAAAGTTTCAATGTGGGTCCAAGTAAAGAGAATTTAAGTAAAATGCAAACTGAGATTCTATCTGAACTATAGTTCTCGATTTTGTACGCACATTTTCAAACAGCCCAGGCATATGAGCAACGAGTACTCGCACACTTGCTCAATGCTCATTACTCTAAAATTTTCTTTGCCGAACTTTCGGAAATAGCGTTACATAATCCGTCAAAAAAATAACGGTGACAAAATTGGTCAAAAATAAGTAAATTACAAAAAGTGCTTTGTTTATCTAATCAAAGATTTTTTAAATTTCGTTATATAAACTTGTTAGTGGTAAAATTTAGTAGTATATGCTAGACTAGTTTAGGATCGCTGATTTCTAATATATTTTCTGTTAAAAAATGTAAAAAAGCTGTTTGAAAATTTAGTTTGTGCAAACGATATTAGCTATAATTAAAAGAGGACTTAATCACTAAAAGAATATCCCGACAAATATTATGCAACGAACATCTAAAGGGAGTAGTCTCGGCTTAGTCTTCTTCGGTCACAGTTGAGTATTATTTAGATACAACTAATCTCATACGAGTATAATTTAAATTAATAAGTCCTAAACTTAACCTTTATTCGTACAATTGCAGACCAATTAGTTTGCAACCCCTCCCTTTCTGGTACTATTGAAGATAAAATAATATTTTCCCACTTAAGGAAAGAAATTTCATATGCGCGACACAGTGTACGATTTGGGAGTGTCGATAGATAAAATCGTAAATATCTCGATAGGAATAAGACAAAAATAGCTGACATACTGGCATACAAGAGAAAAAATGTTCCATTATATAAGCATTATGTAAAACCCCCCAAAAAATTGGCGGAAAAATTTACATTCAAAAACAAATGAATACTTTGCTGGCCAGCTCCAACAAAAAAAATTGATTTTTGGTTTTATGGACTTTTCTGGTAGATTTTCGACCGAACTAATTTCTTATAAAAATGTATCTTATTTTATAACATACGCCATATGTATAGGTCAAAGTTTAAAACTTTGGAAAAAACTCACAAAAATTCAATAAATTAAAAAAAACATTTTCATCAAAATTTTCAATTTTTTCTCGGAATTTTAAGAAGACCGTTAAATTCTAGTGGCTAAAAATTACAGTTAATTTTTGCATTTTTTTTTTTGCTTTGGCCATTCGCACTTACTTCGCGGCTTACTTGAATTTATATATTATTATTAAATAAATATTAGCAAATAAAAATAAAATATCACATATTAATAAATGAATAAATATTAGCATTATTTAATCTGCCTTATCCTGAATTTCGCCCGAAAAAATAGTCAACTGAAAATTTTTATTCCGCCCATAGTAAATATATGGAAATCAAAGTTAAAAAGTGAGCCGGTTCAGAGAAAATGAAACTCATTATAAGGCTGAATATGTATATATAAATGAATATACGTATGTAAGTAAAATTAAAAAACAGCAACTTGAAGCAAATAGTTCATTTACAATTTCGAGCTAGTTTGTTCGATCAATTCAATGACCTGACACATTGAACTAACTAGTTCGTGAACTTCCCAACTCTACTGACAAGGCGAATTAAATTCACCTTGATTGCTGACATCAATTTTTTTTTTAGTGTTGCTAATGTAAAACTGGCAGAGTTTTAATTGTGACCAAAAAATAAAATTTTACAAAAAGTAATCTGCACTCTAGGTAAGTTCTTTGATGATTTAAAATTAAATAGTCAAAATTCCTCGCAAAAGGCAGCACATTCCCCAAATCTCCGCAACGAGATAAATTACCCGCAAATCGGGGAATTCCCCGCAAGTTGGCATCGCTGGTGCATACAGATCTACATATAATTGAATTCATCGATAAACTGCATTTATTAAGGGCAATGAATGAAATGAAAATTATTGTGGAGGAAGTCGAACCTTTCAGCCTTTACCAATGCTATTCATAATTGTTTCAAAATTAATGGCTTATTCAAACTTCAACGAATTTTCGATGAAACAAATTCACGATCTATTATTATAAATAAATACATGTATGTAAGTAAATATGGTATGTATGAATGTGCATGTGGCTGCCAGAGCAAAGAATAAATTGAGTGCATTGCGCAGGTGTCTGTAGCTATGACTTAAGATTTGTTTCAAAGCGAAGTGGTACGTGCAACACGACAAAGACAATACGTACGTGATTTGCAGGAACGTGAAAACATTCGGACTCACACAAAATATGTACATAAGTAAATAAGATTTAATCTTTCTTTAACTACTTATTCATTGATATACAAATATGTGAATACATATGTACATACTTATCTACGTATGTACATAACTACATGCTCACATGATTGGCAGTATAAGAATTCAATTGTGTGAAACGACATTGACAAGGCCACTCGGCTAGTTTTGTCGATGCGATTGTCGCTCGAATAGCGCCGATTCACTGCCTCATACTTGCCGCCATTCACTCTACTTTACACCATTATTCGTTCAACCATAGGTGGCAAAATATACGTATGCACATACAAGCATACTCGTACATCAAAAACATATCTTACTTAATGCATAGGAAATTCTTGTGTGAAATACTTTTATGTAGCTAGATTAAATGTATGTAATACTTGTAAAGCTATCAACCGAAATCTCTGTGGGGCATTTTTTGTATCCATTTGTGCTGTGTATGTTGGAGGCGTTGTTCACTCACCTGTAAGTTTTTGACTTAATTATTTAAGTTTTTCGTAAAAAATTTGTGAAATCAATTTCAAGACTTATTATCTTCTTTACTCATGTGTATAATTATTTTGTATTTATTTATGTTACAAAATTTGATCATAAGAATATAATAGTATCGGTGCTTTGTTGCTGTGCCGCTTTAAGCTCATTTGTGTACGTTTGTCTCAACTTTAGGTCAATATGTATGAACTGAAATTTGTTTATATTTTACATTCACTCAAACGCACCGCGCACAATCAATTGCAAGCTGTTTATTGTATAATTAATTAAATTTCGGGGTTGGGCTTATGTGATTGAGTTTTAAACTAAATTATGTTCTATTGTGTTAGCGGCGTTTTGTTTCAACTAAATTAAAATAAAAGGTTGTGCTTATTAATAGGACTTTACTAAGAGACCGGTGTTTAAGAAAATTAATACTGATACAATTACTAATTTCGCTGTTCTCAAAAGCTGGCCTTCTTTTGACAGAGTTTATTTTTATTATTAACTAGCAAATACCCGGCTTGCTTCACTCTTAAACACACACTTAAAAGTATATGGGCGCTGTTTGGTACCCGTATTGTAGTATTGCATTTATTTTCGTAATTTAATATAACGCAATTTTTCAAACAGGTGGCAACCCTCTTCAAAAATATTTTCGGCAGTAAATTTTCGTAAACCTTTTCAGTTTGATACCCATATTGCATTATTCAATTAATCTTATCAATTAAATAGAATTAAAGTTTTCGAACAGGTGGCAACCTTCAACGAAAATATTTTCGGCTGTAAGCCTCGATTCCGGCCTCCTTAAACCTCTGCTGTTTGCTGGCCATATTGCATGATTTACTTTATCTTAAGGCTCAAAAAGTTTTAAAGCCGAAAATATTTTTGCCACGTGTTTGAAAATTTCAATTTAATTTAAAAGCTAAAACGAATATTGCAATATGGGTATAAAATTGAAGAGGTTAAGGAAAGTTTACTGCCGAAAATATTTTTGAAAAGGGTTGCGGCCTGCCTAAAATTTTTTATTCAACTAAATTGAAAAAATAAGTTAAATATTGCAATACTTTTAATGCGCAGAGAAGCACGCCGGGTATTTCCTAGTTTTCAATAAAACTAAATTGAATAGAATTTGGTGAAAATGGAATGATTTTCTCGAATGCTTTGATTTCTTTCATTTTATTTATTTAAAATATGTTCGATATGGACTATGCTTCTAGGTAAAATAGCATATTTCATGTGTTTTTCTCGGAGGTCTGCAATTATCGCTTAATTTCATACATGTTTTTCTTACTTTCTCTTAGCAGCTTTAGTACCTCCGTGACTCAATAACCATTTCTTCGAAAAGCCTAAATTCCAAAAGTGTTTCTTAATTCCCTCTAACCTACTAGGTGCATGCTTGAACATATTTCGAAGAAATGTTTCGAATCATTAAGGAATTCATAAAAGTATGTGTATTAAGTTGGGCTCTACTGAAGTCTTACACCTTTTTTCCGAGGATCGATCGCTATTGGAATAAAACTTGTCCTATTATCGGTCTGCGTCATACCGAGTGGTAGTACGAAATACACAAAATTAAGGAGTTTTTCAGGTGTTTGATAACAAAGTTTAACTTTTGCCACTACGCACTACGCAAATTCCATTTAAATTAATGGAATTAGGTAATTGAATTAGATAGGCATCAACATATGGAAGTCAGGCGAAACAGGTTTAAGAAGGTTTTAGCATGAGAATATTACGAATATGGTTGCCACCTGTTTGTGAAGTCAAATTTAGTTAAACTAAAATATCAATTGTGTCGAACCAAAGGTTTACGATATCGTATTTGTTATTTTATTACAAATACATACATTGTCCACCAGTAATTTGTTCTGATTACATTACCTTAAAATTACTGGACTCTTAATATAACTCAGGAAAGTAAATTACTTTTCACTTATTTCTTGCTAAATATGTTCTAATTTTTCTTTTGTCTGATGCCCACATTAATATACGTATTTCAGTTACCTTGTTCCTTTGATTAAAGGGAATTTGATAGTTTAAACATGTGGCAACCCTTCTACGTGTCGTTTAGAAGTAAAGCATTTTCAAAACCATTTCAATTGATACCCATATTGTAATATTATCATTAAATAATTTTTATAAAATTTGTAACAGGTGGCAACCCGTTTTAAAAAAATAAAACTTTATTGCCCATCAACAGGCAAAGCCCTCTCATTTGGCACCTCACTTTTTAAAATAGAACGAACTATATGTACATACCTATGTAAATGCCACAAGAACCCAAATTTTCAACTTCAAACTGAATTTACAGTGAAAGTATGTCCAAAAAGAAATTGTATTTTTGAATTTAGCATTTTATATGGAAGGGAAGCATTGTGCTACGTCTCCTTGAGAAAATACAAAAAATTAAATTTAATAATCATAACCAGGGAACGCATATTGCATATTTTATTTACCATTCTCTTTAAATATTTACGATTAAAAATAATCGGGTTTTAGTTTCTTCTGATCCCAAATATTCACATTTTAAATATATTCTTTTTTGCTTTTTCAGGAAATTCGCCTTGTGGAGTGGGTCAAACACCTGGTTAATTTTTCGTCCATTTTTACTAATTTTGTAAATTTATATTATCAAAGTTTTTATTGCCCACATTAAGGTTTTTGTAAATCACGAAACGTATAAAGCTAGGTATAAGTCAGCTGGTCATCAGTACTGCTATACCATCCCAATTAAAATAGGAATCCAATTTAAGTGAAATTGGAAGCCTTTAGTGCCTCACAGGATTGCAGGGATTTATTGCTAAACAGATTTTCAGCTAACAAATGGCTGCAAGTATTAAGGCTGGTTAATAAGATAATAAATAGACAGTTTTGAAAGTTTTTGCTCATTCCTCTTGATTGGCACCGTAAACGCCTAAGCGATTTGGCCGCGTCCAACAAAGCACGCCATTCGTTTGTCTTCGAATCAGGTCGTTGACGGTGGGCTTCAATCTTTCATTCAATATACTCAATAAGACCTGGTAAGATATAGATATACTTAGAAGGCGTTTGGAGGGTTCGCCTTTCTTTGTGGATTGGGCAGAGCACAATAAAATTCCAATGGTCGGGTATGCTTTCATCTGACCATATTCTGCATAAGAGTTGATGCATTTAGCTTATCGGCTCCTCGCCGCCGTAACTGAATAGCTCAGCTCTCTCAGCTTTGTTATTTACCAGCCGCGTAACAGCTATTCGTACCATTTCATAGTCAGGGGGTGGGACATCGACTACATCATCATCGACTGCGGGCTTGGGTCCATATTCTCCAGTACTTTCAGTATTGCTGTCACTCAAAACGGTAAAGAATTGTTCCCTCCATAATTTAAGTACGTTCTGAGCATCGGTCTCTGGGTTGCCATTGTTGTTCTAATAGGAATTCGTCCTGGTCTTGAAACCTCCGTAAGTCACCTAACTCTCTTTGGAGCACTTATCACTCCCGTATTTCGGCCTTTCTCTTCTTATTCCGGCAAATACGTATCGCTTCCATCTTCAGCTATGGTCGCACATAGCTCACGTTTTTCGCTATCGTAGTGATCCTGTAGGCCGAATCTTTTTTGTCTAAACCTTGGTGACATTCCTCATCGTATCAGTTGTTCCTTCGAGCTCGCTGAAATCCGACTTTATCGACTGACTTTTATCAGTTAAGCGTGAATAGCTTCAATTATGGGGCTGATGTTACAATTTTCAACCTTAAGAACTTTGTGGCGATTCTACTGTAAATAAAATGCTTAGGGTGATAAGCTTCTTCTAAAGTGTGTCATATGCCCCACCTAAGATAATGCGAAAGATAGTAGCAAAAATAAATGTCGCAGATGACTAACATTTCTAGCAAGAAACAATTAACTATTTGAACAACCTATAAATTCGATGTCGAATATTTTTCTAGGATTAATTCCGATTGCCGACATTTCTGAAAAGACTCTAGAAACTCCATAAAAATTTAAGACATATATTTTTAGGTGTCGATTATCCGTTTATATGAGCAGCCAATAATAAATGGGTAATAAAAAAAATTGCATACTAATATTTTGAGTTAGGCAGTCAAGAATTACGAAGCTCTTGCTATTTAACTAAAATGTTAAAATCTCCTCCCCTTTGGATGTGGGCTCTGGAAAATAATTTATCGTAATATTCAACCTCTAAAATTTTTCTTTCAGAAATTTTTGCCTCCGGAGAATTAAATATACACACACAACTGATCGATGTGGGAACTTACATAACTAAGACCTCTAGCGCAATGAAATTTTTAAACGCAGTGTAACCGAATTGGTCACATCTTGCGGAAGCCAATAGATGTCTTTACAAAAAAAGCCATCGAATGCAATCCATCTGGTCGAAGATGTGGTGGTAGACCCGCCCATATTATGAGAAGACAATTAGGCAACTACGTCAGCACAATTGAAAATGAATTTAATTATTTTACAGCCCTTACATAAAACTATGCATATATATGCACATGCATACTAAAATTCATTTTATGATTTTATTTTTAACATGCAAGTACACTTAGGTCTATTTTTATGCGGTTTTTTTTTATGCAGATTTGAATTAATGCGGTTTTTCAAACCATTTTTTGTGCTGTAGCGATTTCGTTTTTTTGAGAGTTTTTATTGATTTTTTTTCAGTGTGTAAGAGACAATGCTTCTGATAAGTAATTTGTCTTTGTATTGTTACATAATTCATGCTGTGTTCCTATGGACACTGTAGTCAAATGTACTAGTTGTAAACTACCTCACAACTAGTATGACCCGCATGCCCAACTAGTCAGCCAACTATCTTTTTTCCATGCAATCAACTGGTATTTTTAATATAGGGATGTACTACGAGATGGCAATTGTCAGATTTCGGTCAGAAATATACCAATCTTATACTAGTTCAAAATAGACAGAAAAATACTAGTTCAATTAGGGACCAAAACCACTACTTTGGGAGTCAAAAAATAAAATGAATTCATGAATATACAATAAAAAACTTTTGATTAAGTACACTTGGCCTTAGATTTGCCAATAATTAGTGTTAAATTAAAAGCAAAAATAAATACATAAATATTTCAGACTTTCGAACATAAATTTAAATGCATTTTTCATTAAATGTTATTAAAAGTAAAAGATTTCACGTACAATAAATACTATATGTTTCATCTTTTTTAATAATATTAAAAAATGCAAAAAAAAACATTTTAGTTAAAAATAAAATAAATACTTTAGTTCGAACTATCATCACGAATGATCATTTTCGAGTGAACTTAAATAAAAATAAAAGTTTTCATTAAATTAAATTAAATTCATTAACTTTGCACATTTCAGTCCTTTTAAACTTTATAAAAGTAATAATTAACGCATAAAATTTGAGATTTGGATAAGAATAAAATAAATAAATAATTCATGCAGTTATTAAATATTCTTAATTTTTGTCTATAGTTTGGCTTGTCGATTGATAATTGAAATTAATCAAATTATTATATTAACAGTGTAATTAAAAATAGTCCAAAATAATTGCAAATGATCAAAAATAACAAAATAATGATGTAATTAAAATTAACGAATTAATAAAAAAAAATTGTTTAAGTAATGATTAATCATTAAAAATGTGCTAATATCGGTATTTAATCATTAAACGGTTATCCAAAAAACATGCTTTAATTAATAATCATTATGAATATTAATCATTATTTAACATGTATGGTATAATTGCGAGTACGCGTACTCGCTTTAACGGTTTACAATATACCCAAAAAAAAAGTTGTAATATTTTGTGTATGTACTCTATTGTACTATTAAACTGTCGAAGCCAAATAAAACAGGGCATGAATAAATCGTATTGTACTTGGTACAAATCTGGTCATTTTCGAACTAGCTCGGTTTCAGTCAGGAAATTCTAGTTGTAAACTAGTATTTTTCCTGACTAGTTTGGGGTTTCACTGCAGGGGAATAGTAGCTCATGTCGAAAGCCTGGCTGTAGAATAATGCGGCATAATTCGGCATTTGAAGAAATTTTGGTAAATAAACGTCCAAGAAATATTTCCGATACTACCAAGCCAATGTTCTTATTAAGTCTGATCAACAAATCTCTTGTCGTTTAAAGGGAATGCCTCATCCCCGCAAACATATTCTGAGCGTTCAGAATATATGAGTCCGAAAGGTGTCCTAGGTAGGTAAGAAATATGAGTTTCAAAAAAAAAAAATTTTTTACTCTTATATGAATCTTTTAGGATTCATATATGAGCCAAGTTATGAGCCAGCACCTTGTGCCAATATAAAAACAATAAAGATTTGAAATTTATATCTAAACTTGTTTATACAGAAATTGAAAATAATTAGAAAACAAAAAATGAACAAAATTTAGCTTCAGCTGCTGCTATTGAATGTATGTTGGAATGTGTATATGCATGTAAGTATGTATGTATGTTATTTGCAAGGACTTTTTGCGGAATGCCTTTGCAAATGTAGTGAGTTGAATAAGACTCAAAGAGCAACCTAAAATAAGAGTCCGAATGTAGCAATTTATGAGGCCGATAAGGGTCTCAAAAAGAGTCATATATGAGGCCAAAACTTGTTTTAAAAGAGTCCAAAATGAGCCGTATATGAGGCCAATAGGAGTCCAATATGACTCTTACTGAGGCTCATTTGATGTATGAATTTAAGCTCATATAAGTCGACATTCGTAGGAAGGGAAACACACTCATATCGGACTCTTAAATGAGCTCATTATGAGCGTAATTGCTCCGAAATAGGACTCCTTAAAGACTCATTTATGACTCCAAATGTTTGCTGGGATTATACTAAAGCCAGCTTCCCGACATAAGCTACTATTCCATATATGCTGATTTTTTTTATGCGGCTTTCTGAGGAACGCATGTATCGCATAAAAAGAGACCTAAGTGTACTTCTTCTAATTGATACAAGAGCTTCGCACTATAGGCAATGCGACTGTCAATGTTTCAGTTACCACGCCAGTGGTCTCAAGTGCGATAAAGCTGTCTTGAACTACACACATGACATTAGACTTGGCGTGAAACTGGCTCCATATGACGTAGGTAGGAAAGAAAATCGCGTGATGCAAGCCAAGTGCGTACAAGGTTAATAAACGGTGCGTGCCAGACAGTAAACAGACATAGGCATACAAACATCTGAACGGTAAAAAGAGTGGTGCTTTACGTTTCAGATACAAAAAAAGTGCCATTGACTAGTTTAGCTGATCGCAAATGCGTGTTTTGGTTACTTCTCAGTGCGTGGCTTTACGCTTCTAGAGTTTATATACTTTTTTTGTCAACCAATGTGGACTAAAAATCTTTGCAATTTTTGGCGGGCTCACAAACCTGTATTTTTACACTCCAGCCAAGTTTGTTGCTTTAGTCTTTTGGTATTTTTCTTTTAATGAATGCGTGCGTTCGTATTGACCAAGAGGCTTTTATATAGTCCTCCTGCTTGTTCATGTTAAACATTCACTGTTGATATTGCTCGTAAGATTGCTGCAGGCAGAAGTGTGGCATGCAACACCACAGCATAATGGCAAGTAATAAAATTGTGAACTTGACACAATTTTGTACTTTTTTCACTTCAGTGAGAAATAATCACCTCTTTATTTTAATGGAGGTGAAGAAAGGCAAAGGCGAACAACTGAAAACTGAACACTCTTTATTGTGTTAATTTCATTTGCCTATTCATCATTTCGTTCCTTTTATTTTTTGCTATTTTTTATTTGTGAACATTTTTTTAATTAAGAAAATACAGTGATTGGTCAACCCTTATATTTTCAAAGGAAAAATTAATGTTCCGCAATTGGATATGTTATGTTAATTTTTATGGTTTTAGTTCATGTTTAATCCCACTAATACATAAATTTAAATGTTAATGTTTGTGAGTGAGTGAGTTTATTTGTTGCGTTTTCACGCTAAAACGTCCACGAGGATTTCAATGAAATTTGACGCACAGATAGTTCATAGTCTTTTTTAATATGTGGAGTCTTTTTTTTAAGAGAGTTGCCACATTTTTCAAAAGCAAAAATCAGTTAATTTATAAGCAAAATAAAATATCTCAAAAGTATGAGTATCAATCGAGAGAGATTAAGTAAAGCTTAGAAAGTTGCCACATGTTTAGAAATATAAAATAATTAAATTAATTCCACCAGCCCGAAATATAACAATCAAATATTGACTTGAAGAAAAAAGTGTTGGCTTATGGCTTTTATTCAGAAACAGTTTTTAAACTCATAGAAATAATTAAAAAAATGTGCTTATACATTATAAATACTGGCTATGAAATGCAACCTGGAATGCCATATAGAATATTTTCTAAGGTAGTTGCCAACATTTTCAAAAAGTAAAATCAATTTATTTGTAAGTTCAATTACATAAATATTAACTTCGAACATTGTTTTAAGAGGATTGTCACTTGTTCACAAGGTTCGAAACAATTTGATTAACAATCTAAATCAACTACTTTAATATGCGTATCAGAGGAGACGGCTTTCAGAAGACTTTATTTCGGCAAAAAATTTTGAAAAGAAATGCCACCTGTTTAGATATTCAAAATCAATTTAATTACCAAGTTCGAAGAGATATTTTAATAAGGGTGTCAAACGAGGGAGAACAAGTAAGAAAGTCTAAGTTCGGGCGGAGCCGAACATTAAATACCCGGCGCAGGTACCGCTACATGGTAAGCGTATCAATTTTGAGTAAATTAGCGTCCTTAAATTTCGAAATATTGCAGTTTCAAGCATTTCTGAAATTTGCCGTTATATGAAAAGTGGTCGTAATTTGAATCTGATTCCAATAATTTTCAACGTTTTGCTTCTATGTGGCAAGCACAATAATCACACCGAGTTTGGTACAAATTGGTAGAACGGTTACCGAGATATATATATGTGATCATAAGTGGGCGGGCCCATTTTCCAAAATTTTTTCATAAACGTCTTTCTTGGCAAAGAATTGTTGCAAGCATAAATTTTGAGTAAATTAGCTTTAATATTTGTTGATTTATCGAAGAATTCGTATTTCTCCAAATTACCGTTATATGAGAGGTAGGCGTGGTTATTGTCCGATTTTAAAGAGTTTTGGCCATTTGGTATGCTGTAGCAAGACTAACAACTGTGCCAAGTTTGGAAGAAATTGGAACAGCGGTTACCAAGATATACACATGTATCCATAAGTGGGCGTGGCTACGCCCATTTTCCAAAAATGTACAATATTCTTATTTTTCGTCTAAAAGTTATTGCAAATATCAATTTTGAGTGAATAATCTTCAGTAGTTACTAAAATATCGCAGTTTTCGTATTTCTGAAAATTACCGTTATATGGGAGGTAGGCGTGGTTATTGCCCGATTTTGCCCATTTTCAATACCATCCGTCCTACGCCCGAAAGAAGTACACGCACCAAGTTTCGTTAAGATATCTTAATTTTTACTCGAGTTATCGTGTGCACAGACGGACGGACAGACGGACGGACGGACGGACGGACGGACAGACAGTCACCGCTTAATCGATTTCTCTTTTCATTCTGATCATTTATGTATACATTTGTCTATATCTATCTCGATTCGTTTTGCCTGTTACAAACAACCGTTATGTGAACAAAGTTATAATACCCTTGTGCACAAGTGCGCTCGGGTATAAAAATATTTTTGAAGAGGGTGGCCACCTCTTTATAATTTCAAAATCAATTAAGTTAACAATCTCAATGAATTATTTTGATATGGGTGTCAGACAAGATATGTGTTTTATTTATTAAATATTTTTGAAGAGAGTTGCCACCTGCACAAAAAGTTAAAATAAATTTACATAGTTAATACATTAATTGAAACCTTTTGATATACTTACGTGTGTATGTATGTATATAGGCGCCAGTCGAGAGCATTTAAGAAGCCTCTTCATTTATATATTTGAAGAGGTATGCCACCTGTTTAGTAATTCCAAGTCCGCATATTTGTTAAGTTAGCTTTATTTCTGAAATATTTTTCAGGATGGAGGTTGATGGTGTCCACCAGTTTGAAAGTTTCAGTTCAATTTAACGATAGGTTAAAAGGAACATTACAATACGCATTTCAAACGAAAGAATTGAAAGAAACCTTTTACCTAAAAAAGCGGCCGCTGTGGTGTACTGATAAGCAGTGCGCGCGCTTCCACTCCTCAGCACCTGGGTTCAAGCCCTGGCCAAAGCAACATCGCAAAAAAAATGTAGCAATAAGATTTTTTCTTAACAGCGGTCGCCTCTCGGCAGGTAATGGCAAACCGCCGAGTGTATTTCTGCCATGAAAAATAGCTTCTCATTAAAATACAATCGCCGTTCGGAGTCGGCGTAAAACTGTAGGTCCCTCTCCTTTGTGTGACAACATCAAGGCGCACGCCACAAATCGGAGGGGAAGCTCGGCCAAGTATTAACATAAATATGTGTAAGCGCTAATCTATTATTATTTTACCCAAAATATCTTTGAAGAGGGTTGGTGCAATTTTTTTTAAAAGTCCAATTTAACTTAGTTAATTGAAAATTACGTCGAGGTATTTTACATATTTACACCAAATTATTTTGAAATCATTAAATAAAAGAGTTTCTATATTTCCAATATCGATGTATGTAAACCAAACTTTTCCATTTGTTAAATAAATTATGCATTGATAGGAAACTAAAATTATATTCTTACATATGAAGACAATCTACGATAGATAAGTTGTGCTTCATACTAAAACAGCTGATTTAGTGAAAATTTCACACAAATATTACCATGTCCTACAATATAATGTGTATCTCAAAATTCTCAGGAAATGGAAATATCGAGGATGGCTCTTTTAAGACAACCATCTCAGTAAGTGCATCAAAATAGCGCCCAAAATTCTATAGCATGCTATAAAACATATCGAGATGCAGCTGTAACATTTGATGGCATACTACCGGTAAACCTTATAGCACGCGGGCGAGCCGTGGACAAAAGCTAGTGTGTTAGTTATAATTATTTTTTTAGTTATTAGTGTGGTAATGAAACAATTATTAGTACTAATGATAATGAATTAACTCATCGAAAAGCATTAAAACTGCTTGCTAAAACTATTTTTAAACCAACTTTGCCACTCTTCAAAAATCATGCGAGTTTTTTTTTCAAGAAATACAAAATTACCTTTTGGCTTGAGGCATATAAGAGATACAATAATTACATCTTGCATGAAACGCAATGTATTTAAATTCCATGAGCTAATTTTAGTGTGAATTCACCGTGTTTATAAATTTGTTCTTGGTGAAATCTTGCTTTTGTTACTACGGGTATCGAACATTATCGATTCATTAACTAAATTAACACGCATTTGAAGCGGCTAAATAATTTCCGTATTGAGAATTATTTCATGTCTGTGGGATTTGGCTGCAAGCAAGGTAGGCAATTATGTGCCTTTAGCCAAACAGCTCGGCAATAAGGTGGTACGTTCATACCTAAACATATGAAGGTTTATCAAATGTATGAGTACTTATGCATATACATATGTTGCGTGTGTTTGAAATTGACAGAAATTTAATGTTAATTGTACGGGTATATGATTTGCCAATATGTAGTAATGCCCATAGATAATAAGATAACACGGAAGTGCGAACATATAAAACTCGGTGTTAAATGAAATCGAAAGGCTCGTTTACTCACTAAATACCATAACTAATTAATAACTCTTAATTATGGTTTTGGTGCACAAGCTATAAGTATGTATAAGCACTTTAAAATAAATCTTCAGAAAATGCTCGCTTTACGCAATTCGTAAGAATTATTTCAAAATCAAAAGTCACTTAATTAGGCTGAAGGCGAGCAATGTAACAAAATGCTAAGTTGTTACTTTAGGTAATGGAGATGTCTAGTCATCCATTATATAAGAAATATTAAAACTTGAGCATTCTGCAAGCCAAACTTTAAGTAAAGGGCTCTGGAAGGCATCAGTAGCGTTGCGTTGTTTTTAGGGCAGGCATTGGCTAGCACTTGGGTTTCTCCTTCTACGGCAGAGCGCAGTTGATAAGGCATGGTTAAACACAGAGAGATAGTGCAGTCAGCTCATGCGACCACCCCTACTTCTACACTTATCGTAATGATCGTCTATATGTATATTTAGTGGGCAAAGCTGCCGCTGATCCAGCTGTGGTTTATTCTAGCAGGCGCTGGCAATACTCCCAACTAGCAGCACTTTTTAATTCTCAAATGCTTTGAACTCATCTCAATCTGGATGCAGTGCTCAGACTTTACTATAATCGCAGTCGATTTTCTGCACTTTTGAAAAATCTACCGCGTAGGTGTAGCAAATTTACGATTATTTTTTTGCAGCCAGCGTAGGAAAGAGCAGTAAATTTTAATGAAAAAAATGGATTGGGCTGTCTTATTTTTAGTGTTATTTTCTCAAATAAAAATTAGTTTAATATTTAACAGTTCATTTGATGCAAAGTGAAAGCCCTCTCACCAATTTAATCGGCATGGTTATCGGTTTTAATTATTTTTTAATACCCAAATACTGTGCAGGTACATGATTCCTATTGCTTGAAAGCATCTTCATTAATTACGATTTCTGAAGACTTAATTTTGATACTGGCGCCTCAAATATCTATTTCCCATCCAGGTAACTTTGGAGTCATGGCCCATTCAACTTACTCACGACGGATCAAAGTCCAGATGAAACGGTAGGCGGAGAGGTCTTCTGTGGGGGGACTTTTCATCCCGGCAATGTTTTGCAAGCGGAGATATCCGCTTTAAAATAAGCAGCGTATTTTATACTTACCAATTTAATACCATTCAAGGATGTCAGCGCATATTCCGTTAGGCAGCGTCGGTTGGGACCATTGATGACACGTTCCAAATTGGAGTGCCTGCTTTCCCTCTCGACGGCATCAGAATAATTTCTGTTAGCCTAGGTATATGAATAGGCACCCTTGTGGAGTTTTTCCACATATCATCAGCGGCTGGATGGATCGGCATCTAGTTAGCTCAACGAGAGCTGGGTTAAAATCGTCCGAATTCCTCGTCATAATCACAATCAAACAATTTCTAACATGTTCGCTCAGTTTTTTAAATCCAATTATTCCACTAACTCCCAAGCATACTTTGACTATCCTTTTAAACTAAGTCCAATTAACTCAATACATAACCCTATAATATCTCCCGATGATGTTTTAGTTTACCTGAAGTCCTTAAAGTAGTCTTTTAGTTATGGTCCTGACCAGATCCCCACTTGTTTTCTTAGAAATTGTGCAGATTATCGCTATGAGCCGTTAACAGCCTTATTTAATTTGTCTCTTAAAGAGGGCGTTTTTCCAACTGTATGGAAGGAATCGTTCATAACCCCCTTACATAAAAGCGGTAGCAGGTCTTCAGTGGAGAACTACCGGGGCATAGCTAAGCTTTCTGCAATTCCTAAATTATTTGAAGCAATTATAACAAATCGGTTGACGCATTCTATCACTTCAAGCATTTCATACAGTCAACATGGATTTTGCAAGGGCAAATCAACTTCTACAAATTTACTTGAATTAACATCCTATATCTCAAAAGCATTTAGTGAGAGCAAAACTGTTGATGTTATATCTACTGATTTCAGTAAAGCATTTGACAAAGTGTGCCACTCGTTGCTCATCTATAAACTTGATCTTCTTGGTCTTCCACCTAATTTTCTACGTTGGATCTTTTCATACCTCTATGATAGATCACAAAGGGTATTGTTTAAAAATACTATCTCTGACGTCATTGATGTTACTTCAGGAGTCCCTCAGGGTAGCCACCTAGGCCCGATTCTGTTCTTGCTTTTTATAAACGATATTTCTACAGATATAAAATTCTCCAAAATTTTAATGTATGCAGATGATGTAAAACTTTATAAATCGTACGTTTCAATTGAAGAAAGGTCTTTGCTACAATCAGACTTAAACAGCATGGATTACTGGTGTAAAGTAAATCTTATGCCTCTAAATCTTAAGAAATGAAAAGTAATATGCTTCTCGCGAAGAGCTGTTCTGCCAGTTTCTTATATAATAGGTAACCATAACCTGGAACAGGTATACAATTTTGTGGACCTTGGTACCACAATGGATCCTAAGCTTAATTTTAATCTTCACATTAATGTGACAGTCAACAAGGCTAAAGGTGTACTTGCATTTGTGAAACGATGGTCAAAAGAATTTAGTGACCCTTATATCACTAAAACCCTGTTTACAACATTAGTTAGGCCGATTCTGGAATACGGCTCGGTGGTTTGGAATCCAAGGTATCAAATTTACTCAGACAAAATAGAATCAATTCAAAAACAATTCCTACTTTTTGCTTTAAGAAATTTCCGATGGGATTCTCAATATAGTCTTCCACCGTATACGAGTCGCTTAAAACTTATTAACCTTCCTACACTTGCCAGTCGCAGGGAAATGCTTGGTATAATTTTTATGGTTAAATTACTGACAGGCTCAATTTCAAGTCCGTCTCTTCTGGCTGATGTAAGCTTTAATGTTCCCTCACGCGTATCAAGACACTTTTGTCCCATATTTCTGAAAGCTTGTAAAACCAATTTTGAATTGCACGACCCACTCCGTTGCTTATGCCAGGATTTTAACTCTCATTCCAGCACGTTTGTTATATCAGATCCGCTTTTCAGCATTAAGAAAGCGATACTCTCCCCTCTCAATAAGTGAATTATTGACATAAATACATAAAATCAGCTGATGAATTTAGTTCTGTAGCTGAACAGTTTTAGATCTCGACACTTAACAAACTCCTGCCTATCGTGACTCGGCACAAAAATTTAAAATATTGGTTCGTTCCGTACGTCATGCGGACTGCGCCCCTCGTGCGGATGGGCGGGAATGGAGGGTAAAAACCGTTGGGATATTATTATTATAAGTGGGCATTGTCCGTTTGGAATAAGTTAAAGACGATGAGGTGGATTTTTTTTTTCATTATCAGCTCGTTATCTGCTCAATTGACGTGGGCATAAGATTTAAACACCTTGGGTCTAACTTCTTTTTCTTCCACTAGTTTAGGTTAGGTTGTCGCAACTTCCAATCACTCCTTAAACAATTTTAAGATTCTAAAGAAATGTATAAAATCGCTGAATTCCACGCATATAAGGTCCTGCAAGTTGTCGAGGAATTGTGCACTTAGAGCGGGGAGTCTTAGTCTTGACAGAACAGGACACTGACACAAGAGGTGGCGAACGTTTTCCTCCTCTCTTTAATCTTGACGATTTCTACAGAAGTCATGTAATCGTACGTCTAGTCTACAGGCATGCATGTCTATTAGGCAGTGTCCTCTTATGGTAGATACAAATACATAGGATCAGTATTTAGTATGCCAGCGCGTTTAATACTGAGCTCCGGCCACAATTGCCTGGCAGTTTTGCAGGTTATCTCGCTATGCCATCTTTCTCTCGTTACTTTAGTAAGTCTCCCATAAAATAAGTAGCTTGCAAGTTGGTTAATGTATTAGTAGTTCATCATTTACATGCTCAATAGGAAATTTGGTTCGAAGTCGCACCAGCTCATCGGCCTAACAATTCCTCTCTATGTCGCAATGTTCCGGAAACCATATCACCTTTGGCCCACATAAATCAGCCATCTCGTTAAGAGGTGTGTAGCATTTCATTTAACTTCTTCTCCCAGACCTTAAATGGTAAGACCTTCTTTAATTTATAACCCCAAGAAATGATCACAAAAACAGCCACAAAATCAGATCTAATCTACTTTTGCATATGTGTAGAAAAGAAACGTTTCTCTTCACTATAAAGAAAAACTTATTAACTTGTCGAGTTATTAATAGAAAGGGTAAATAAAATTTTTTTAGAATTTGCTTGAAATAGATTGAGCATCGTGAGCATTGCACAACCTTTGCACAAAAAATTAATTTTTCTTAATTTATCGCTTGTTACATCCCGCTTAAGTAATACAGTATAAACAATGTATGCATTCATGCCAAGTTTCAGTACCCCAGCATAAATTGTTTTGGGTATATTGGATTTCAAAGTAGAGAAAATAATTTTCTTCAAATTTGTGCATATTTCATTGAAATTGAGCGAGCGCTGCACTCGAATAAGGGGTTGAAAAATTTTAGTGTGCCACTGCGAATATTCAAAATACTCCATTGATGAGGCAGAAGAAAACTGGTAAAGGTTAGAATATATTTCTTTATTGTAGTATGTATAGTTAATTGAAAAAAGCCAGTATGAAAACGTGAAGGAATAAAAAAGAGAATTAAAGTTTACCAGTTCTTCATTGTTCTTTCGAAATCATTACAACAAACACCTTCCTACGATCATTTCTCCTAGATTACGATAAAAAACTATAAACGTTTAAATAATAATTCACAGCGATTAAAAAAGTAGTTTATCACCTAAGCTTCAAGCACTCTTCATGCAAATGCGAAACTGGAAAGCTCATTTTATCGCAGCGTGGGAAAAAAATCTTGTCCAGCTGTGTAATTGGATGCGCTACGGCAACAGCGTCATATCGATATGTAATTACGTTAATTATCGTAAATTAAAAATAATATCTGTATACAGTGAACTTGTGTTCGTATGCATACTGCATTTGTGGGTTTTTGATCTCAGCAAAAAAAAAAATGCAATTAAATTTCTTGCTTTGATAAGGTGCGGCTTGAAACTCGCTCAAGACCATAGAAATGAAATGACTTCTGAATTGAAAATTCAAATTGATTTGTTAGGATGTTTATTTAATAGCCTTATCATTTCGAAATCAATGTGAAGGACATGGCATATCTATTTTGTCCAATCAAACCAAAACAAAACAAATGAGGACGCAAACATGTCCTACTATTGCCAGCATTTTGAAAATTTTTTCTGCACACTTAATCACATTTATATTAACTTGGACCAACTTCTCTGGAACGAAGTTCTATACAAAACTTTTTTGTTTCGTGCACTCATATCTCGGCATTTCTCTACAGCCGACGACCACATTAACATAAATTAAAAATGTTCACAGGAAAAGAAGAGTAAGTTTGATATACATACATACTGATAGCAGAAGCAGAGTGCAGTTTACAAGAATCTAATGCATTTCGCTTTTGGATGTGATCAGTATCGTAACGACTAACGTTATTATTATCTTAACACATTCGAAGATCTTCTTGAATGAAGAAAGACTTATGCCGCGACTAGTCTAAATAAAAGTTAAACAATCCTTATTCCTGCATAGCTAATTTCGTTCGTACCAACGTAGTTTTCATTATTGTGAAGGTATTGAGTGTCAAACAACCTGATTTTCCAAAGATTGAATCGGGGAAAAATGAAATTCTTTGTTTCTTATGGTAAAAAAGTATTACTCCCATTTGTACATATAAAAGAAATCGTCATATAATTAATCAAAATAGAAAATTCTGACTATTCTTTGTTACTCTTAACTTTTAACTTATTTTTTTTTATTTTAACTTGATTCTTTATTTAACTTTTTATTTAAAAATCAAACCAATTAAAACTTTGCTTTGCTGTATTCAAATAAAGCCTATTGAGTAACACGTAGTATAGAAAAATTATTTGAAAGTCAAAGATTATATAATTAAAACCGTCAGATATACCATGTATGTACCTATGTTTATGACTCGGAGGGTAATTAAAGCGAAGATGCTTTCCTGAAAAGTGCTTGACTGGCATTCACTTGGGAGGCCACAGAAATGAAACCCTTCAGACCGTTAACAACTTCCGGCCGATTTTAACCAGTTATTCTCTGAGCAAAAAATTCAGTCTTCAGTGTCTGTAAGCGAACAAAAGCTAAGCATCTAGGCATGCACTTAGAATTTAATATCTTTAATGGCAAAGATTACTCATTCCTTGTTGACGGACATGATCAAAAACGTAAAAACTTAGACATTTTAAATGGTTACATCGATTTTTTTCGTAACGAGGCACAAACAACACATGCAGAAAACAACACTCAGACTACATGCCGTTCATTGTAACGTTTTCATGTCCCTTTGAAAATGTTAAAATCTGCACGATTTACGTATAAACCTAAACAGCTTGTTGGGTGTCAAAGAGCTCAGGTGTCGTCTCTCAACATATCATGGCCAAGTGACTCATACTTAATTCTTGCAAAGGCGGGCCAGAAGCACAAAAAGTGTTCCACTGTCTCATCCTCTTCAAGGCGGGATGGGAAAATGGATTTGTCATGTACGCCTATCACTGACAGGTGTTTGTGCCTCAGCAGTCCAACAATGAGGGCAAACAACTGTATACACCTTTTGAGATTGAAGGCAACATGAGTTTTTCCCCCTTTGGCCCCTTATCCTTCACCCAGTTTCTGATGGTGGCTTCGATGGCTGAAGGTGGGAGTGCCGTAACTGGTTGCGGATTGAGAAACACCTGGTCTGAGCCAACTATGGCCAAATGGTGAGATGTCTCATTACCACGTACTCTCAAGTGACCTTGCACCCAGAGTAAAGCAGCTCGCTATGTTTGCCAACATAATTTATTCGAGACTTGCATTGCCTACCTAGTTTGAAAGTAGTTAGAGGGCCGACCAATGCCTTAAGTGCAGCTTAGCTGTCACTGCAGACGCATAACCTCCTTCCCCTCCACTTATTTTCCACCGCATAGTGCATGGCTCTGAGGATTGTAAATACCTCAGCCTGAAGAACTGTACCATACTAAGGGAAAAGTGAAGCTTATCCCCATTAACTTCGATAAAGACCCCAGAGCCAGTTTGTGAGGCCAGATTCAGTGCTGGTATAAAATCAGCATCCAGCCTCAAGGAACTCAATATCTCTTCAACAAAGGTAATGGTGGCGTACTATCCTGCGGTATTGAATAGACAAAAGGGTTCAGATCTCTGGCGCTAGCAATTTCCGTCTGTTATTGTTGTAGCAGCATACAAGTTCCCCAAAGAGATTTTGGGGAGTGTTGTTGGAGTGACAGTCCTTGGCCAAATATAAATCTGGGTCGTTCCGGTTACGTAGACCCGACTGTCGTGGGAACGAGCAATTTCCGTCTCGCGCCACTCAGTGTTATGCCAACATCCGTTTTTTTAGGGCCGTTAAGGCTTCCCCACGTATGAAGACACAAAGTGACGGTAAGTGCAGCCGTGCATCAAGAGCGGCGCCAGGTGTTGTAGAGAAAGCTCCCGTACAGCAGACGGCAATAGTTCTTTAAACCGCTTTTTTGATTTTTTTTTTCAATAAGACACCTTTTGTATGACAAAACTTATTTTGAACCAGGTGAACGGTTTCCAGCTTTCCCTTTTATTTTGCATGAGCTTCCATGGTCATATTTTTCGTAGTCGTGTAGTTGTCGAGTCGGCTAATGTGAAAACGCCATTAGCTTCTCGTTGACTACGAATCCACCTTAATGTGGTTAAGGCAAACAAACACGAAAGAAATCAAGCATATAAAAACCGAAACTAAAGGTTAAAAAAATAATAAAAAAATAAACGAAAGCAAAGAGGGTGTGGCTACATTTTGCCAATTTACGCGGAACTGTCATTAACTAATTTTAAAATTTGCTTAAGGATATTTGAATGCATAGATCCAACAAGCACGATTGCGAACAAGCTAAACCAAAATCAGCCAACAATAAGAACTACGTACTACTGTACTACTACAGATATCTGTGAGCAATAATAATAGCTTACAACAATAATAACCAAAGCAAGAGCTATGAATGCATATAAATAAAAATATAAGCTAATCACTGTATCTCCCTCAAATCGCACGGTTATAGCGCAAACACACAAAATTAGAACAATCGTTGACTGGGCAGAAGGACGGACACGTAGACAATCGTTTTGACACTACTTAGTTTCACGCCGTAGCCGATTAGTCATAAAAATTATGGACCAGCAAATGGTTACACGTCAGCAAGCAAATACAATATTATCTTTATATCCATACATACATATATACTAAGAGTTAAGTATGCAATATAACCATAAAACTGAACTTTATACATGGAAATCTTTCTTAGTGCATTTACACATTTATGAGCCACTTACGCGCCAACGCTAAAAGTCTATGGTTCTAGTCATAAACTGGAGTACTGGATGTTTACACCCAATGTCGTAGATGAAAAAACAATATTTTGGTCACATCATATCTACTTCCTAAAAGTTTCATTCACTGCATTGCGCTTGACTTTTGTGAGAAAATCAAATTTTTATATGCCAGTGTCTGGAGATTGTGACCGTGTACAACCTTGGCGGGAAACTGCACTGAATTTATGTAATATATGTATGCGTACATGTTAAAATTAGGGTGGTCCATTTTATAATATTTTAAGTTGATTTCGAAATGGGGTTTAAGTGAAACTTTTTACGCCCTCCGTAGCATCTTAAGGCATTTTTATTGGTGTTTCCTTTCTACTAAAATATGTCGCCTTTTAATTGTCCCTTTCTCTTTTCGTGTACGATTCTAAATTAAATGCAAACAGAGAGCAAATGTTGTGTTCGTTTCTCAAATGCAACACTCTTGTAAGTCAAAAACAGGCACATTCTCTGCCCTTTGAAGCTTTGTCAGGGTAGTCAGATGGTTGCCCTGAAAATCAGGTGGCTGCTTAAAACGGCAATATTATGAAATTCGTGAGTTAGACAAGGACAAGAAGGCAAAAACAAGCCCGTTTGCGGGATTGAGTGTAACATCAAATGCATGTTGCACGAAACGAAATCACCATAAAAAAACGAAGTCGTCTACTTTTTCAAACTTAACTGCCAACAGTAACATGAGTGCCGAGACGCGTACGATTATTTGACTGATTGTCCGATGACAAGAGATACCTCGTTGTGCGCTCATTTACACCAGACCCAGACGCTTTGCTCCTCTATTTAAATTCGAGAAGGCAGAACAGACGTAGCCCTGGTTTTTACCGATCACATCGATAAAATTGGCATACGCCAGCAACTGTACGTTCTTGTAACGGTTTTACATGAGCCTTTCGATTCGGCGGCTCTTTACCTGTTTCCAATTTGCGGTGTTTTCCTTTCGGCCAACATTTCGAACTCTTCGCGCTCCCGTATTTCGCTATCTCTCTTGTTATAAGAGAAAATACGATCAGCCCGCATTGCGCTCGATCGAAATGTAGCCCTGTAGGCCGCATCTCGTTCCTATGCAGCTTCGTGACATTCCTCATCGTACCAGTTGCTTTTTCGAGCTGGATGAAATCGGACTACTTATAAATATGGTTCCACTCCTCAAGTACGTCGGTTTGTTGAATAGTGCTCTCTGAGATCAAGTTTTAAATCAAATCTTACCACTGATCGATACTAGCTACTAAACCCGTTTTTATTAAAAAATATTTTAGAAATTTTTGTTTATTAGTTATTTAGCATACCTAGTACTCACACAAGTTTATATTTGCACATATGTATTTCTACATACATGTAATACATGCTTAAAAGTTTTTATTCGCTGAAATTAAATTTGCCGACTGGCTATAAACAGTAACATAATTTGTCACTCCCACTTTTGTTGCATTTAGTACATTTACCCGCTTCGTTCTATTCTGAACGAATTTTTATTGCTACAACTACTGACCGACATGCAATTACGCGCCAACAGTCGGTGTACAACATTTTTTACGAACTGATACATTCCCATATAGAGCTGTTTATGTCTACATCAACAAGTAAGTATTCCAGCAATCAAATCTATTTTAAATGCAAATTCTGAGAGCAAAGCAAAAGTCGATGCACAATTAAGTTGTGATTCATTCTACCGACTTCGATTCACGCTTTTATGCTAATTTCACATAGAACAAATTGGCTGGGAAAACCACCCGGTGACAAACAAACATACTTGTAGTCATGTACATAGTACATATGTAAATGCACTTATCTGCATACGTATATATATGTATGTTTATGTAAACCTACATTCATACATACATATGTACCCAGTGGGAAAATGTAATGTATAGTAATCGAAAAAATAATCAGTAAAACAACCCTTCGAAAACTACATTCGAAAATGCATTTTTTTCCCCAGGGCGATGCCCTAAGAAAGTGGGGCATTCAATTTCGCATTATCTAGTATCGAGAAATGAATGTGTTTTAATATGCAACTTTTGGAACTTTTTGAATACATTAGAATGCTGATTACATAGTTAGCAGTAATATTATCGAGAACGCATAAGAAATACATTATATTATTTAAATATCACGCATGTAATGCATTACTACTTTTCCGACTGGGTATGTATATGAAAAAGGAGATAACGTAACATGTATCTGAATGTTAGTAACTAACAAAATTTCTGCAATGATCAAATATCCTTTATTTGTAGAGATCTGATTGATAATCTGGGATGAAATTACAAGGTTTATGTTCATATCTATATATATAATACGCGAAGACATTTTTTGTGCAGCATAAAAGATCTGCACCGTTCGTTCGATTTTCAAAAATGGGTGGTCAAATTAAAGCGCTTGGCCTGTAGATGTGCAAACTGGTTTTATTTTTTGGAATGGAGTTAAATAATTAAACTCAAGTTATTTACTACTCAATGCCCTCAGAACCGCACTGTCCGCCGATTTTCAAAAGTGAGGTACCAAATTAAAGGACTTAGGGTGACGGTGTTCAAGAAGGTTTTACTTTTTCGAAAAAAGTTGTCACCTGTTAAGAAATTAAGCTCAAATTAATTAAAAATTTAAATCAATTATTAAATATGGGTATCAATCGAAATGGTTTTGAAAAGGCTTTATAACTTAACTATGTATAGGAGGGTTGCCACATGTTACAAAAATTTTATTAAATTTTGATTAAAGGAATTTGGTAAGTAAATAAGGTATCGCTATATGGGTAGGGCTGCCAGACGTCCCGGTTTTCCCGGACATGTCCTGGTTTTACACTATTTGCCCCGGTGTCCCGGACCAAACTTAAAATGTCCCGGGTTTCGTTTAAGTGTTCCGGTTTTCGATTTGATTGCACAAATTTTGCATAAAAATGACTACACTGAGAGAAAAAATGCGTTGTAATATTGAGAAAAAATTTATGAATTTACTGGGGGAAATAAGGCATATTAAACCTGAATATTTTTTATTTGATTATCGTTTTGAAATGTTCGTACTTAAAAACAATACTTTCATACCACACACACGTGGTGTTGAATCAAACTGAACATTTGAATGCACGTTTACATGTCTGGCTGTAGCTGAGTGCACGAAGATGCTTGCCACAATTTGCTAATTTCCAGAGCGTCAGGGTTCAAATCCCATTACAGACAGCATGGAATTTAAATATATTTTTGTTTAACTTAATTATGAAAAAGCATCCGTTAAGTGCAAAGCGCTTCATTTTAATATAGGCGTTTTTCAATTGAATATTTCTACAGTAAATACTAACATTTGTATACTTAAATTTATTACGAGTTGGGTTGGTGATCTTTCATATGCGAATTTTTTTCTAAATTTAGCACGTTTTGCACAAGCAATAGTTGATGATTAATATAAGTATGTACCTAAATACGTTAAAATGACATGCACAGAGTTTTACAATTATATTAAGCAAAAGCCAGAAGTTTTGAAACAAGCTCACAGCAACGAAACAAATGACTGATATTTTAATGTTACCTTGTATTTAATTTTTTTTCTTTCGTGAAACCTAGATTACTTATAAGTACCGTGCCGTACAAAATTATTGGCTCGGAGACTCTTTTATCTGATCACAATTTCTAATCAGATCTTTTATAAAAATTTTGTAAAATGAAGCTTTTGAGCCAATTAGTAAAGTGCAAGTCTGAAGTTACGTTTCGTTGATTTTTTGCAATTATTTATTTTTTGCTGACAGTGTCTTCCACATACAAAAAAATCTCAAACATAGTTTGTATGGAAGAAACTCTCAGTAAAAACAATACCAAAAATCAACTAAATTTTTATGGGCTGCAAAACTTCATTTTCAAAATTTTTATAAAAAAGTCTGAATAGAAAGTTGCGAATTTGTATACAAAATTATTGCATTTTCCCGAGTTTTGCACAAAGTTTAGAAATTTTATTTTTATGTTTTCTGATGTATTTAGTATAAACTGTATTTTTATAAGGAACAAAAAAGGTACATGCATTGTGGAAAATTCTCTGTACTTTAGTTGTGATAAATTGTTTTGTTTTGCTGGTGTACGTTGTAATGATCTCATGATCTCATGTTTTTATGTTTTTTTTTTTTGTCAAAATAAAGATGTCAATTGTCCGCTCCTGCATCAGTACACTACCAGTAGAGATACTAGTAGCATCATACCAGTTGACGGGATAGACTGCCTATTCATCCCCCGTGAAAAGCATAAGTATGTCATTTTACTCGCGGCGCTGCAACAGTGGTAATGGTCGACAGAGTAAAGCTTTGGCACGCCATATCAAGAGATCCAAGTTCGAATCTCAGTGGCAAATGTTTTTTTATTTTTTCTTTTTTTTTATTTGTTTATTTTTTATTTATATCTCTTATGTAATTTTTAAATTTATTGTTTTAAAAAGAACAAAAAATTATTTCTTTTAATTTTTTTATGGTATTTCAGTATTTAGGTTTTTTCCAAATCAAATTATATTTATGTACAATTTTTATTTTATATTTAAATTAAAATAATTATTTAAATTAATTTACTTACTTTACTTTAACAACCTCCAAGCGCACTCGAACCTGAGATCTCAGAACCAGAATCGGTAGTCTTCACTCGACGCCACAGCCGACATTTGTGATGATGATGTGGCCGTCGCTTTAGCACATACTGGTTAGTGAACTAGTATTTATACTGGCTGGTTTGGCATATCACTGCGGAGAACTGGTATAATTATAGTCCATGACGAACTGGTAGGACTCACCCATTTGATACCAGTTTTCGAACTAGAGTTTCTACCAACTAGTTTACTTTTTTCTGCGCGGAACTGGTATAATTATGGTCCATAACGAACTGGTATGACTTTTATCCTTAAATAATAGATGTGGGCGGCATCACGCCAGTTTTCCAAAATTCCATAATAATATCACTTCTTTTCAAGGGATTGTTGTTAGTATCAATTTTGAGTAAATTAGCTCCTTAAATTTCGAAATATCGAAGCCTCAAGCATTTCTGAAATTTATCGTTATATGAAAGGTAAGCGTAATTCTAGTCCGATTTCAATAATTTTCACCGTTTTGCTTTTATGTGATAAGCCCAATAATCATACCGAATTTCGTACAGTTTGATCGAAGGGTTACCGAGATAAACATATGTAGTCATAAATGGGCGTTGCCACGGCCATTTCCTAAAATTTCCAGTATTTACTGATTTATCGAAAATTTCGTATTTCTCTAAATTACCGTTATATGGGATATGGGCGTGGCTACTGCCCGTTGCTATAGTTAATTGGTACATATTTTTAGGCTTCGTTTGCAGAATAAAAATCCGCTGTCTACTAATATTTAGCTCACAAATTGTGTAATAGTTAGAGGTATGAATATTTTTGCTGAATAGTGTAAATAGATTCAAAAGGAAAACAAAAATTATATTTCGAAATTATTGAGCCTCGCCAGCTCCTCACTTCACGCGCCAAGCGACGCCAACTAGTCAAATATTTATGTATGTTTACCACTCGCGTCTTAACAATACAGAACTGCCTATATTTTACATGGTATCCCTGAACTCTCTTGGAGGTGAACTTAAATAATCCGTTACAGCTTTTAGCCGCCACCAGTTGCAAACACAGCAATACAAAGGCAAGCAATTGGAGCGCAACACCGCTGGCAGAGGCAGTGACGCTGGAAACCGCACCGGTGTCGATGGAATATTGAGGGCCGATATCGCGCAGGAACGGCAGCAAATTGCGACAGCGGTGGCTCATTGTGAATTTGGCATTCGAACTATTTGCTTCAACCAATTCAATCCAACTCCCAATCAGTGCTGCTCTACTGGCTCCACTAAAGTTTACTGTATTTGTCTATTTTTGTATCACCTCATTTATGTAAGTAAATTGATTTCATTGCTTTTCTTCTCTTGAAGGTAAAACTTTTTGTAGTTAGTGTCAAATTTTTTACTTCTGCAATAGTTAACAAATACCCAAATGTATTATAGAATTTAACAATACATTTTTGTTCGTTTATATGTGATTATACTCTGCCCCATTTCAAAAACAATTCGCCAAGCTAATTTTTTTTACTTTCGGGCTTTACTCTAAGTATTAATTAATTTTTATTTCGTAAACAAAAATTAAGTTTGACATAAACCATAATTTGAGTAGCTTTTTTGGATCAGTTGGTCATTGAGGAATTATTTCTGCGCCAAATCGTATGAATTTTTTGAAGTGTTAAATTTGTGTTCCCTTGCACAAGGTGTTACATGACCACCTTTACACATAAAAAGTCTTAAAATCATAATATTTGCAAGAAAACCCGTAAGAACTGCATAAAGGAGAACATTAAGCGGCGTTAACCCTTTCACTACCTTTAATCCACTGTATAATCTCTTGTGCAATTTTACACAGGGTAATTTTAGATCAGGTAGTGCATTGTTTGCACGGCCAGGAGGCTTCTCTGATAATTCCACATATGTATCGTCAATCGTCGGAAAAAGGTATTTAGTACCCAAACCAGTTATCTGTTTCGTTTTTTTTTCTGGGAAACCACGCTGACAATCAGCGTTCTATTGACGACCATCGCGTCAGAGGACCACGTTTAGACTAACATCCCCACTATTTTCGGTACGAAGTCTGCTACTGCTGCCAAGTTCAGGAGCGCATATTCGGTGTCGGATTTGTAGTGGAAGAGACACTCCGTCGCCGAGCACTATCGTTCGCGTCAAAGCTAGATTCTTCAACATCTCGTTTATTTGCGCCCACTCCCCGCAGAAAGAGAAAGACGAGAGGGCCAACAACCTATTCTATGAGGGACGAGACGACCAATAACCTATTCTATGAGGCTTGGAACTCACTTACGATCGCTGCCTCCATCAGGATATAAAAACTTTGCTCGGCGTGTTCAATGCATCCGTGGGCAAGGGAAGGATGTTTGGTCGCACCGTCAGCATTCACAGAGAAACCGTGCCTTAACGGACTGAAGCTGGTCGACTTTGCCAGGGCACGAAATATGGTAGTATGAATTACTAGTTTCATGTTGTGATAGACGAAAGATACGCTTTCAGTTTTTTGGATGTGCGTATACTCTGATTGCCGACCATTAACCCAGGGCACAATATGGTTGCAACCAAGATACGCAATTTATTCGCCACTCGACTCTCAAACTTGCTCTCAGAGGGCGCTCTTCATCAAACCGACTTATGCAAGTAGTGGAACCACCAGCAGCGAGCCCGAAAGAACAAATGGTACGATGAGGAATACCACAAAGCTGCAAATAATGCCACCTCAAGTCAAATGCTATGATCGGACGCAATGCGAGCTGTGTGTTATCGGTATAGGGAGATGAAGAGGAACGTGAGACTAATTTCTCCTTAAAGAAAAGAGAGTGGCCGAATACGTGAGGGCGAAGAACTTGAATTGCTGGTCGACATGAAAACCACCCGAAAATTTGTTCAGGAAGTTAGGTGACACACGGAAGATTTCAAGACTAGGGCACACTCCTGTAATTACAACCATGGAGATCTAGTGACCGATGTCCGCAACGTACTTAAATTATAGAGGAAACACTTTTCCACCCTATTGAATGGCGGCAGCACTGAAAGTAGTGCTAAAGACGAACCCAAGCCCTCAGCTGATGACGACGGAAGCCCCACCAAGCGGCTGAGAAAAAATAAATCTGCTGGAGCTGACAGTCAGCCAACTGAGATATTAAAGTAAAGGAGTTGATAAGGTACAGTATTATCTCTTATGCATAATAAAGTTGGATGGACTCACTGAAATTTAAGTGTACTCTGCCTTATCCACAAACAGGTGACCCCACATTCTAAGCATTGGCTGATTGAACTTTTCCAATAGGTCTTAAGCCTGATAAATTTACCATAGATCAAGTATCTGCCATAAAGCAAATCTTGAAAAGACCCGAGACATCTCATCTCGACAGATCCCATCTCTTTGTCGATTTCAAAAACGCTTTAGGAAACAAGTTTCTTTTATGCCGCAATGTCTGAATTTAGTATCCTCGCGAAACTAATATGGCTTTTTAAACTGAAATTGAGCAATATCACCTACCCAGTTAAAACTGGCGCGACCTCTGCAATTCGTTTTGTAAAATAGATTACAAAAAGGGCTTCATAGTTTTAAAATATGGATTTTATAGGGATTTAAATATGACTAAGTATCCTATCAGAACTGACTTAATAAATTCCTCAGTGAATACAAGTATTCTATCGGTAGCTTGACCTGTGTGCCGTGTAAAGAATCTATAAGTTTCTTGACAACAATGTGAAAACTCTGCCGTATTTTGCTATAAATTTTTGTCTACATGTGAATTTTTGTACTCTTCCCACCAGACAATTTTTGTTGCCGGCAATAAGAAAACGTGTCGCCCACGGCAACAAACTTTTTGCCAGTAATATCGCCATCGTATCAATTTTTTATTACCAGCCGCTCTAAAACGTCCGCCGAAGGTAACTCGAGTCGAGGCGTTTTCTTATTGCTATATTATTGCTACAGGCGATATTTAAGCAATAATTTCTTCAAACAATTTTATTCTTTGTAATTACACGGAGAGAACTTTTTGACTTAAAGTTTACTTGGTCGCGAAATGGTAAATAATCCATGAAATATTCAAATTTGGTTTAGTTTTCACTGAATTAAAGGAAAAAACTTTACTGAAAATACGAAAACCGTTTTCTTGTTTACAAACAATAACAAAACCTACTCAAAAACCCCTTAGAAAAAATACAACAAAAATAAAACACAGCAGAAAATAAATTAGAAAATACTTTCTTAAATGAAGTCAGATGTTTCTTATTCTATTCTCTGAGAACGTGTGGAAGCGCCTAAGAAACTTATACAAATACATATTTACAAACACCAGCCACCATGTCCCCAAAATTGAACTGTCGAAAACAAAAACAGAACGCGGCAGAAATAAATTTGAAATAAACAAGAAAATGCGCTCAGAAATTTCTTGTTTGGCCCAAGTAATTATAATTTCTTGAAGACTACTGCTTCTGGTTCTGAGATCGCAGGTTCGTGTCCGCTTGGAGGTGGTTAGAGTAAAGTAAATCAATTTTCAGTTCAAATTAAATATAAATTAAAAATTGCAAAAATTATTTAATATCGAAAAATCTAAACACTTAAATAGCAAAAAAATAAATGATATACGAGTATATACATTTTTTCTTTTTATACACGAGCGCACTTGTGCACAAGGGTATTATAACTTTGTTCACATAACGGTTGTTTGTAACAGGCAAAACGAATCGAGATAGATATAGACAAATGTATACATAAATGATCAGAATGAAAAGAGAAATCGATTAAGCGGTGACTGTCTGTCCGTCCGTCCGTCTGTCCGTCCGTCTGTGCACACGATAACTCGAGTAAAAATTTAGATATCTTAACGAAACTTGGTATGTGAACTTCTTTCCGGCGTAGAACGGATGGTATTGAAAATGGGCAAAATCGGACGATAACCACGCCTACCTCCCATATAACGGTAATTTTCAGAAATACGAAAACTGCGATATTTTAGTAACTACTGAAGATTATTCACTTAAAATTAATATTTATAACAATTTTTAGACAAAAACTAAGAATACTATAAATTTTTGGAAAATGGGCGTAGCCACGCCCACTTATGGTTACATGTGTATATCTTGGTAACCGCTGCACCAATTTCTTCCAAACTTGGCACAGTTGTTAGTCTTACTACAGCATACTAAATGGCCAAAAAATTTTAAAATCGGACAATAACCACGCCTACCTCCCATATAACGCTAATT
>NW_023458564.1:35188789-35206346 GCF_013731165.1 Rhagoletis pomonella | reverse complement strand
TACATACCAAATTTCGTTGAGATATCTCAATTTTTGCTCGAGTTATCGTGTACACGGACAGAAGGACAGACGGACGGACAGACAGACATGGCTTAATCGATTTCTTTTTTCATCCTGATCATTTATGTATACATTTGTCTATATCTATCTCGATTCGTTTTGGCTGTTACAAACAACCGTTATGTGAACAAAATTAATATACCCTTGTGCACAAGTGCGCTCGGGTATAAAAATTCTCTGCTCTAGAACTCCTACCTTGAATCTCTCAGCGGTCGCCCCAGTGCTTTGCTCTGTCGGCCATTGCGACTGTTGGAGCGCCACGAGCAAAATCTCATTCTTATTCTTTTCACGGAGGATGAAATAATTTTTGAAATAGATTTTAAGACACAATTTTCTCGATTTGAACATACGTTTTCTTATTCATTTTAGTGTATGTATACTAAGAGTAAATCAAGAAAATATCGAGCCCTAACCGCCAAAATAACGTAAGCGCCATTTTTTTCAACATTTACTTTTTGATGCAGAAATAGATTTAGATGCCCTAGGAATATTTCTGCATCAAAAATTAAATTTTGAAAAAAATGTCGCTTACGTTATTTTGGCGGTTAGGGCTCGATATATTCCAGTATATTTTCTTAAATTTTCTTGATAATAGGGATTTGTTTTCTAAGTTCAAAAACAAGACTCGATTTTCTTGTTTCTGCTTTGGATTAAGAAAAAAATTCTCTCCGTGTACTTTTTTCTGGATAATGCAGTTTGGGAATTTTTGATTAAATATTCCCTAAATCACATGAAATAGGGGGCAAAATAGATCAAATCTGCTCGCGGTGCAATGGGCCTGTAGACCTAGCCATACATTACCATAACCATAAATCACATGAAAGAAATGATCTTGCCTAATTGTCACCACGGCAATAAATCGGCGATAACTTGTTGCCTATTTCTCATGTTTTATATGGTGGGTTCTAACGTTTGTTCCTTGCGATTTTTCGAAGTAATTTTTGTAGCTAGGATATTTGTATGACAATTATTCTCATACCGCTGTGGTGTGGTCCCTCGGCAGGCAATAGCAAACCTCCGAGTGTATTTCTGCTTCTCAAAAAATACAATCGCCGTTCGGAGTCGACGTAAAACTGTAGGTTCCCCCCCTCCCTTTGTGTGACAACATCAAGGCGCACGCCACAAATCGGAGGAGAAGCTCGGCCAAACACTAACATATGTATGTGTAAGCGCCAATCTATTATTATTATTAATTCTCATTAATAATTAATGTTCTTTGTAGGGACGTGTAAAAGGAGTATCAGGTGTACACATTTAGATATGTATGTACATATATGTGTGTAAGTGCTGTGGGCAAATCTTTCTGCATGTCTCGCAATTGTTTAGTTTGGCATACACTGGATTATAGCTCACCACAGCAACTAACACAAAGCGGCCATGGATTTAATTTTTGTAGTATACTTTTAGTCAAACTACAAATTATGTACTAACAGGAAAGATACATTTATTTATGATATTTACATACATATATACATAAACAAATATGTATAAGTAAAATTATCAAGACATCGAGTTATTATATCGAGTTGGTTATTTAGAAAAAAAAGGTAGCTCGGTTCAAAGTCTCTGGTTTTCACGATGTCTATTCGAATATAATCACACTGACTTGCTATTTTTTAACGGATTTAACACCAAAATTCATAAAAATCAAATATAATTTAAATGTATCGAAATGTCACTTTAAAAAGCCTTCCAAATCTATTTTAATTTTTAAGAACAAGCCCATACCCATCATTCATAGAACCCTTAAACATAACAGATTTGTTGAGCAAGATATTTTTTCTGTGTGTTAAAACAATTTCGAAATTGTGTACATTATTAATTTTAGTTAGTGAGATTAATTTTACCCACGTGATCATACAATTAACTAACTGACTTTCAAACGAAGAATGAAAGCTGCAATTTTTTTTTCTCTTTACGTAGTCCGCAGTGTACTGCATTCAGCACCCTAATTAAAGTATTTTAATTTAATGCTTTTCTTAGTTTCCTATTAAATTTTTAAATGAACAAGTTTGTAAAATGTACTGCATAGCACAGAAAATATTTAAAAAGGCAATAGATATCAGCGTGATGAAAACTCTCTCGTATACATACAAATTCGCGATCGCTACAGTACTCCTGTACAATGTGACCGCGGGCTTGTGAAAAATTGTAGCAGAGAAGAGACTTAAAATGTATCAATATGTATCACTTTTTAAATTAAAGTATCAAAGTATGTAAATTATCAAAGTATCAATATGGAATTAAACCAATAATTTTTATGAAAAACTATTTTCCAAAACAATTTAACATTTATTGATTGCAAAAAAGGTACACATATCAGTTGTACTTGGTAAAGAAAATGTCTTACATGTATGAGTACATATACTTATAGGTCTCAGAATTGAAATTTTTAATAATTTTCAAGGCATTTCGAAAACATGCATTCCACCATTGGCAAAGTGAAGCGATTTGTTCTGTTTGTTTTGATCCAATTCAGTTCTGAGAAAATGCGCTCTGCATCGGCTGAGCTGTGCGGCAAACACAACAACTTAAATAAATAATATAAAAAGAACTTTTTAATATACAACGTTTTTATAAATGGACTAAAAAGTAGTAGTTCTTAGTCCCATAGAATTTGTTATGATAACTTATAACTTTTGATTTTGAGAGTTTAGCAAAAGTCATTATAAACAATTTATAAGATTGTATGTATGTATGTGGATATATGAATAACGATCGCTTAAAATCGATCTCAAATTTGTACTTTAGGTCTATGCTATGTAGTTAGACTATTGCCAATTAAATCTATTGCTTTGTATTGTATACGCCCCACGCTTTTCATTTTCAATCTCATAAATTGTTTATAATGACTTTTGCTAAAATTTCAAAATCAAAAGTTATCAAAACAAATTCTATGGGACTGAGAAATATTACTTTCTACTTTTTAGTCCATTTATAAAAGCGTTGTATATTAAACAGTTTTTTTTATATTGTTTGTTTTCTACTATTTAGTCTTGTCTGTATAAAATTTTGCAATAGATATTAAAATAATTCAACGATATTAATAGATTGGTGCACACATATGCGTATACATATATGTATATGTACATACATACGAGCACCAATTAATTTCGTTTAAATAAATGGCGTGCCGTTCATTTCCGCTGTAGCGTACGTAGTGCATAGGGCGACATCTACCCCTCAACCGATGAGGTTGATGTCTAGACTTTATAGGAACTTCGCAAAGCAAAGGCTTTATAGCTTTCTGGACACACAACACTGCAAGTAACCGGAAACACAACATTGCAAGTTGATAAAAGCGTTGTCATATAATAAAAAAAAGGTTATGTAGTTCGAAATATAAAATGTTATTTAAAGCGTTATTTAGCTTGAATGCTCACCCTTGCTTACTTCAACGCAGTCTATTTTATTATCGAATTTCAAAATTTGGCATTGGATAGAAATTTTCTCTTTGTCGCTTTTTAGTACAAGTTAGGAAAATTGCTTAAAACTGTTAAAAATGTCGAATTAGCGCTTTCTTTATATGAGAATGGATCAATACATGCAAGCCTTTTCAAAATTTCACTGTTAAAATTAAATCTCTTTTTTATTTGCAAACAAAGTTCAATAAAACATTGCTCAATATATATATATATCTTTTTTATATTAGGACTTTATTTAAATGCGCTGCTGTTATATACGTCTCTGCGGCAGAAGTATTATGTATATAGTTCTGTAAGAGGTAAATGATTATCTGTGTTACAAACGTCCATATCAGCTGGGTTACTTGGAATACGGTTTAGTTTGGCAAAAAAAGGCTGTATAAGTTTATAATTACTTTCAAAATGGTTATATAACTTATTCGATTGACAATATCCAAAATATTTGACAAAAATAAACAATACATTTTTATTGGTGCGGAATCAGTTTTTTCAGCAATAGCTTGCGCTTGGTTCACACCATCATCGAAACAAAATATGAATATGCGATTTTAATAATTTCTATCCAAAATATCTGTTAGGGTTCCCCATTTACTTAAAAGGTTAAAATATCACATTAAAAGCTTTCAGTAAAAGATGTAAGGCCAAGGAGCCTGCGATTTAGATTATATTTCCTTTAAAGTGTTGGGCTAACTACAATTTCAATTCGTTGTCTGTCATTTGAAATTAGTCCTATGGGAATCGCTTGGGCATTTTTAATTTAACAAGTCCTTAAAAAGTAAACTATAGAAAAAAAATTATTTTAAAAAGTTTACCATTTTTGACAACTAAAAATTATAAATGCAGGACCGAGTAGAGCTTACGGCTACAAGTCACTTAAAACCCTAAACGATAGTAAACAAGAAAATATATTGAAATCTTTGTTGGTTCTATTTGCAAATGACTCTAATAGAGTTCGTTTAAGTCACATATTTTATTACAAAGGGCGAACTACTGTAATTATGGACGTGATTTCGTGCGAAATTTAACCTCATAAGCACAGCCCAAATATTTTTAAAACACATCTCAAATCGCGCATTTTTAATTTTATTAGAAGTAAGTGTGGTTTTTGATAGATTTAAAAAGTGTTCAACGTCTTTCTTTCTGATATAATAGGCAATGTGTGAGCAAAAGTGGGAAGGAACGATTAAGCGATTACTGACGTACACACATTTTATATAGAGTAGGCAGGGCCGCCCATATTTTCCAAAATTTTACAAAAACCCAAAAACTAATGCTAAAAACTTTTTTCAAATAACAAATTTGACCAATTTAACAACAGTAGTTTTCAAAATAAATTTGTTTTGGCATTCTTTCTATCTTCAACAAGAATTTACCCTGAACCCATTGTAACATGTGCCACGTTCCCTGAAATATGAAACATTTCGCTCGAGCTAAGAGGTTTCGGCCCAATTCACAAAAAACAGCGACCCCTCCATACGAGCTAACTACTGCGAGCTCATCCTTCTAAGCATCGGATGTAGGGTCTTAGCGAACGTATTGTACAAAAGACTGAAGCCTACCGTCTACGTATTAATTGGACTTTATCAGTGGTACTTTATACCTGCAAATCCACCACAGACCAGGTACTCACCAAAAGCAAAATATTTTAAAAGACCCGCGAGAATAAATTCGAAATAGGGACAAGTCATAAAATATTTTTTATAGATAATTGCCTGATCCACATTTTTGTGACACCTATTTTTTGATACCCCTTACAGTTTGGATGAAAATGCTAAAAACCAATTTATGTGATCTTTGACTTCAAATAAATTTTTCGCGGATGTGGAATCGATGAGACCTTTTTACATTTCATTTATAATGGCATATCCAACAATGGCCTTTTTGAAAAAAATTCATATGAAAAGTGTAATGTCATTTATGTAAAAAAATGTTAAGCGGTAGATCGAAAGAACATCACCCAAAGTATTGAAGAGACATATAAAAATACGAATTAGAACGAAAAAAATTCGATTTTTGAGAATCGAAAATTAATGAGTCGTTTTGCAAAAGTGCATGAAAAGCGCAATTTTTAAGATATCGGCAAATAAAAAAATATGTGTACGCTTATTTTCCAAGAAGAATAAAATATTAAAATTTGAAATGATTCGGAGAGATAGGTGAAGTCGGCTTGCATGATTTGAGATGGAATTGGTCATGTATGACTTGACTTCAACTTTTACCAGATCTCTTCCGCCCGGCGTCTCAGCTGTCAGCACTACAATCAAGAAGAATTCAGTTGAAAAAAGCTTACCACTTAACATAATCTAATTAACCTTGTCTGGCTTAGCATTCGTCAGGGCAAGCTATGCGATCAAAATACTTTTTCCTTTGTAAAAAGTATAGTTTATAAAATTGATGCCTTTTCATCTTCTTTGGTGTTTGTATACCTATACATATATACATATGTAGGTTTGATGAACATATATTTGTCTAAACACTAAACTTGCCACTGCCGCCATAATAAATTTTGCAACCAACCGACCGGTAGAGTCCACTAAATCAACCATACTTAGTTTCCTAGTTTGGCTAAACAAAGGAAGAGAAAAAAACGCAAAGTAGTGACACCATCACTGCAGAAATTTACTAGAGACACACGACAATTACCAACTGATCGGCCAAATCATTCCATACCATCGAAGTAGAGAAAGCCACACATACGCACAACTAGCTGATTGAGCCAAACTGACCGCTTATTTATTTTCGCTTTACCACTCGTAAAAAAATGTATATGCAATGAAGCATAAGCCAACGAGACCGCAGTTACAGCATTTTGCACAATTGTCACGCAAACGTACGCACCATCAGCTGTTGCGGTTGCTTTAGCTTGCTGCCATATGCGCACGATTGCATTTACACTTACAAACATATGCATCTGCATGCGTTTCAGCAGTTTTCGAATTTGTAGCTTTTTTATTCGGTTTTACTCATTCGCCTAAATATTTCCCGATATGTCCATTCATTTTCCTTGTTCGCAAACCCGTCGCTCGGAGGCCGAAGTGCAGGTTCAATGATTTGGTAAAACCAGCGAAGGCGTTGGCAGTGCGATTTCATAATTGCCAGTGACATGTTGCGCGCCAACGCATAAATATTAATGTACTGATACATTGTTGTATGTATGTTTGTATCTAAGTTTATTGGCTTCTTGCTTTTATAATTTTCATCAAATTCCGGTTTATGTCGTGCGGACATTTTTTGATTTTCCTGCAAGTAAACTGACACCAGTGAGCACCAGTTTTTGGCGCGAAAACGCCGCCGTTTACAGACGTCATACATACATATATATAGCACAATTGGTACATGCGGGTTCGCAGCTTAAGTCTTTGGTTTTTTTTTTCGTTGGTCGAGTACTTTTTGTTGAAAGTATGTATGTATGTATGTATTCATATTGGCGCGAAACAGTCTTTTTTGAATTTCAAATATAAAAATACATTTTTTTTTCTTAAATAATGAGTACATCAAGTATTTTTGTTTTATTAAATTTACATTGCATATTATCCAGTTTATCCTCACACTTCATTAATTACAAAGCATACAGCACATACTTTCTTCTCTCCAATGAATTGTAGTTAAATTTTGCCAGTTATTTTTGTATACATGGAAAAGCAAAAAGATTTTGAAATCATCATTTAGTATTGTGAAGAAAATAAAATTACAAGTTATAAGTCTTCAGTAGTGTAGAGTAAGCACACAGCTATAAGTCAAAAATGTAAAATAAAAGAGCACACATTTAATTTATAATTCATAAGACAAGTCTTTCATATTTCGTTCACAAAAAAGCTTTAGAGCCTGATTTAGCATTGGTAAATTCGTTAGTTTTCAAATAGCTAATAAGTCCATATTTAGGTAGAGTAAAGTTAAATAGTGACTAATGACATTTTAATGTTTGAATAAAGTTAAGATTATACATACATATATATATATAAAGTGACAACATTGGTGTTATTGGCAGTGGTGCTAATGGCAGTAGTTATAGTAATGAACAGTCGAATAAGTTAGAACATTAACGCTATCACAGTGTATCAAAATCCATAAAAAAAGGAAAGATAATAAAAACAAGAAAAAATTAATATTCTACTGAAGATATCTAAAATTGTGTTAGGTCTTAATAGGCCCTTTCCGAGATGGCAGTTGAAGTATGCATACATTTATAAGTAATGAAAATCTAACTGATTTTTTAAAGTAACCTCATTTTGTTTTCTGTGTCTACTCCCTGTTCTTAATTTATAATTCAGCTAATTCGATTTGAATTTACAACTAATTAATAAAATTCCACTGTTTCTGTTGTGATTGGTTTCCATCGGAATTATTCGGTTATCTTATTTCCTCAATAATGTCCTTCATGGTGTTCTTCGTGGTGTACAGGTGAAGTTTTGTGCACAATGGCATTAAAGCCGTTATGTTTGTCCGCCGTGTAGTCCACAGTGCGAATCGAGCCATCAGGTTCAACCAACGAGTATTGGCCTAAAATAAAAGAGATAGAATATATTTTACGATCAGAATGGTATTTAATATCTCAAAGAAGAACTGATGAATTAAATGCGAAAAAATAAATAAAAATAAGCTTTAACTTGAAACTTCAGTGGCAGGCTTTTCAAGCAATTTGAAACTGGTGCTCTAAATATATACTCTGAAAATGGGAATTTTATACTGAAGCTCCATTTTGAGGAGAAGTAATATTGATTTTGTTCATACTAATCTTTTAAGGAGTCCAAAAAGCTAATGGAGGGTTTACATTCAATACGTTATATCTACAGTTTTCACAAAAATTAGATTCTTTTATAAAAATCCACCTTCGGCCTTAACTGATATTAATCTAATTTTTCAAGCGAATTAACAATCGAATTTCATAGTTAAAATTGCAATCAATGATAAAAATTAAGTCTCAGATGGGTACTAGCATCAGCAAATAGATCATATTGAATGTAAGACCTCGATGTACACAAATGTTTCTTACAGTAAAGAACCTTCGTATATCGGTAACACAAAAAATGGCGGTTTCCTTAACATTGAGAGACGAAAAAATTACACTATGTTCCCACTTTTTTTATTTAACTATCAATTTAGAATTTTTATTTTTCGTATCAAGCAGCCATATTGTATATGATATTACTCCAACTTTCCATTCAATTAAGAATCTTATGAAGTAACACTCAAAATCAAATACACTTTTTCAAGTAAATACCCAAAGTTTCTCGGCCCTATTTTCGATAGAAAAATTTATTAGCACTAAAATTTGGTGGATCGCTTTACAAAAGACATAATCGCACTTTATATATTGCCAATTAGACATAAAGAAGAAAGAACGGAAACAGAGTTGCGTGTTTTATAATCACTTTTGAATTCAAATCCGCTATTAAGCTTCATGCGCTCGGGATTGAAGAAAATCGCGTAGACGGTCGGAAGTATTCATTTGTAGCAAGCGTTCCTTATCTTTTCGTACTAAAAATTGAAAAGTGTCAAAATGCAAGAGCGTAAGCAAAATGCGCTCACTAAAAGAGAATAACAGGAAAAAGTAAAGAAACGCAATAAACCAAATGTTTAGTCCAAAGAATGGCAACAACAAAACACATTCACACAAGCACAGTAAAAACTTACTATATCAATTTTATTTTTGCCTCCTTCCACTTTCAAATCACTTTTTTTTACTTTTTAGATTATTCTCACTTTTTATTTAAACTTTAATTTCCGTTAATTTAAATTCAGTTGTGTTTGACACTTTTCAAGATTTTGCCAGCGAAAATTCTTCTGACTAAATCTGACTACTTCGGACTGAAGAGAGTCACTATCACTGAGTGTTGCTATCTCATTTTTTCTGCCATTTTCGGGTTAAGGATCGCTTCTTGGACTAAATCTGAAAACTTTGGACTTTTTCTGACTATTTCTGGGAGATAAGGAACGCAACTAATTTGTAGGGAGAATCATTTAAACATACGAACAAGACACGGTTACGTTAACTGTCATACTTGTGTACACATTTTTTCATTTTTATTAACAACAAAAAATGTTAAACACAAAATGATGGTAAAAAAGTATCTTTTATTATATGTGCGTCGCAAACTCGCAACTTGTTTTCCGAACACAAAATTAATCTACACAATTCCTAACTAAGTCACATACATACGCAAATACGTAAAAACATGTTTCGACATGCAGAAATCAAAAAAATTCGTGTTGAGTAAAAAAGTTAAGTGACTTTCCATATCGTCACCTTAATTCACAAAGGCTCTAACCAACACTTTTTTCGAAACTGTGTTTTTCACAGAATTTGGTAGGAGGTATTAAAGTACACCTTCAGTAAAAATTTTAAAGTTTTAGTACCAAAAACAACGAAGTAACATACATGCCATTTTTTAAAAAGCCCTACCTGTTTTCGATATTATTTTTATTTAAGTTTTTTGCTTCTTCTCAAAAAAAAAAAATTTGTTAGGGCCTTTGTGAACTAACGTGCGACAAAAACCAAAAAAATTTCAAAATACACGAAACAATATACTCGCGAAACTAGGGGCCAAATATAGCAAAACTGCGTTTTTAGTTTTTCTCCCCGACGCCAGTATCTTTTTTTAAAGGACTTTAAATCTTCAAGGATATGAAAAATTATTAAAAATATCCATCGCGATGTAGAACAACAGTTTGAAGTCTAATGAATATACAATTTTGTACAATTGAAAAACATTAAATTTTTTAGTGCACAAGAACGAAAAGGTATTGAAAATGTCATTTTAAATAATAAACTAAAATGGTAACAGGACAATTTCAATACCCTTTCGTGCTTGTGCACCAACAGATTTAATTTTATTTGAATTTCACAGAGTTTTCTCTTTTATTTCACACCCATATTTTTATTCCACATTGCAGTGAATTTTTTTCTAATACATTTTGAATTTATCATATATCCTTGAAATTTCATAGTCCTTTTTTTAAATTCCGATGTCAGAGAGAGAAACCAAAGACGCAGTCTTTCTAAATTTGGCCTCGAGCTTCGTGGGTACATTAATTTCTTCGTGGTTGAAATTGATGGCTGCACGCTGTTATGTATGTATGTATGTAGGTATATGGTGTCTACATTTGTACTACCGGCCAGGAGATAGTAATTTTTAAAGGAAGAGTTTTGAAAGAGTCTCGAAAATATTTTTTTTTTTTAGTTTTTTGTGCGCCAAAACTGCTAAGAATGTATTTTTAGGAAGCTATGGAAAACCTTGGACGCAGTTTTAGTGGAATTATTTTATTTATTATAAATTTTCGGCGAAAATGCTACATACTACACTGCTACCGAGCGCATGAAGGTTAATTAAGAAATCTACATATTTGATTTTTGATTTGATTCGTCGACCAAACGAAAAATTCAATTTATTTGTGATTTGAAACGTCAACTAAGAAAAAATAATTGTTATTTTCTCGAAAACCGTGTTGCATAAAAAAAGAATTTTTATTTTTAGTTAGTAAATCACCAAGCAAACTGATTTGCTCAACAAATCAAACTGATTTGCTCAACAAATCAAATCACTAATAAAACTAATTAAAAGCCACGCAACCCTGAATGGAATGGACTCAAAAAACAAAATCATAGGGCACTAGATGTACCCAGCGGTTGTTAGACTCACACTTTTCTATGGAGCAAGCACTTGCTTTCCTACGGATTACTTCCATATTTATATGATAAGTTTCAGATCCGCTGAAAAGAAAGTAACGCGTTGATCCAAAGAGGACCGCCATTTATGCAGTTCACTTTTTCAATTGATATTATGAATTATCTAATTCCTTTCAATTGCTCTCTTTTAAGTATCGATTTTATTCTATTTTGTTTTGATTCGACATCTGATTACTAAAAGTTTTAGATTAAAATTTAGTAACGGCTACGATAAGTTTGCAATTCACACAATAATTGAATTCGAATTACATTCGCTCACCAAATTGCATTGCATTTAAATTGAACACAATCCACATCGTCATGGATCTTATTACGGTCATTTAATTTTTTTCTGCTAGCTTTCGAGTAAATACTTTACACCCATTCCATTATTTGCCTGCAGTAAAACTCCTGATGTAAGCAACTGGAGAAAACTGTACTAAAGGTCTACTGCTACTCAGAAGCTTCCTCGCTAAATCTGAGCTTCGGATTCTTACTATAGCAGGTTCCAACAAGTTTGTATGTCCGGACACAGGTGGCCCTTATACCAGACCAAAATTAACAGATGCATCTTTAAATTCCAAATACAGATGAGGCCTTTAAGAGTGTTCGTTGAAACTACATATATTCCATCACTTTATTATAATCTAAATCTCCTGTGGATTCCAGCCGATTTGTTACTTAAGTGAAAAATTTTCTAAAATTTTTGAAAACTGAGAACACATGCGCCACTCACATGATCAAGTTCTAACCTCCAAACACTGCGCAAAACAAAAAAGGAGAACCTTAAAATAAAGCGGAAACACTTTGGCCGATCCTAGGAATGATGACTAATTTAAAATAAAGAAATATTACTTTTTATGGCTTTTGTACTTATACTGCTTAGCTTTCAATTTATTTAAATTTTTGTTTTAAGTAACTTTTCTATCAACCTATAAATATGGGTTTCTGTACTTCTCGTATTTAAATATCAAACCTCTTTTAAATCTTCTCTAAATTCACCTTTTAAGATTAATATATTGAAAGTTCTTGTTTACAAACCTTTAACAGAGTCACCATCCCGTGATTCATGCTGCGATTTTACATCACCGGTATGGAAGTCATTTACACCATATTTAAAAGCATATTTAGGGGGAGCCTACAATCAAAATAAGTTTTATAGTCAGTAGTTTTAACAGCAAGCTCATTATATAGGTAATAAAAGGTAATCAAAATAAATATAAGTAAGTAAGTAGGGCTATTTACTTACATAATAATCGACGTGCTCTTCTTCATGCTCATAGCCATGGTGTTCTTCACCCAAAGAGACGCGTTCGATTTGATGATGTTCACCGAGATCATGACTGCTAAGATCTTCATAGCCGCCTTGCTCTTCATAGCCGCCTTGCTCTTCATAGTAGTGACCTATTGGTGAAGCCATTGCCAGGCATATAGCGGAAGCAAAAATTAAATACTGAAAATGGAAAGAATAAACTTACGTAAGTGTTTAAAATAAAAATTAAAAAAATATTATTTAAAACTATTGATAAAACGGTGCCATAACAACTCTGACAATCTGTGTAGACTTAGAAATTATTGGTTGGGTAAAATGTATTTTGGTTAAAGCTGCGTTTTAGTTTATTTATATGTTTATCTCACTTTTATCCATTTTTTGTTTAATTTAATTTTATTTATTTTATGCCATGAGACTATCAGTCAACAGTCCTTAAAGGGGCTCAGTATTGGATGAAGCCAGCACTCAGCACTCAGTATCCGCGGCAGGTTTAGCACTGCATGCAAAGCAACCCCAGATGTTTAGGGAAAGCTCCCGTACAATACACACGCTATATTGCGAGTACCAAACTGCTGTGCTAAAGAGCAAGGAGGCCTTTGTTATTTAGCAGGAAATTCAGAAATAAATATATTGATCCCCATTTATGTCTCCATGCTGCTCCCCCAAATTAAGATATTGTTACACACATTGAAAGATTTCACTACTCAACAAAAAAATCACCAAGAATGAAATAAAACGTAGAATTTTCACCTGATTCCGAATATAATAATGGGTTCTCTGGTTCAGAAATTTTTGATCAGCTCTTACCACCAAGAATAAAATAAAACTTTTCTAAGTTACTTTCATCTGCCGAGTGGCTATCGCTTTAAAAACCAAATTATTTTATTTTGGATGCTGAGGGGAACAGACATTGATCTAGATTCTTACCGACTGATAATATGAACCTCTATCAGCTCGTTTACTCTGTCTGTATTTCTAAAAATACGTAAAGATATCGGAGTCATTCTTGTACTTAATGAGCGCTGAGGTGCATGTATGTATCCTTACTAATACTATTAAAGCGAAAGTGTGTTTGTTTGTTTGTCACACTTTCCTGTGTTAACTACTCAACCGTTCATCATGAAATTTTGCACGCTGGTGCCACCTAGCCTAACTTAAAATAAGGGATAGCCTTTATCTGGATTGGATAAGGGGACGTGGCACCTCCCATACAAACTCAAATTTCCATACCTCATAACTCTGGAAGAATTTGTGGTATAATACTGGAACTTGATATGGAGATACATATATAAAATCAATATCATACTCATGAGGGAAATGGGAGCTATTGAAGAAGGGGGTATGGCACCTACCACACAAACTGAATTATTCAAAATTAAATTCAGCTTCAATTAAAGGAATTTGGTAATTTAAATATGTCATCATGAATTAAAAGAGGTTTGATATGGTTGTCTTTTATACTATTTTGAAGAGGGTTGCCACCTGATTCAAAACTGGAATTATCGATCGAAATAATTTTGGAAGGGCCTTATTTCTTAATGACATTTAGGAGGGTTGCCAACTGTTTAAAAAAAATCTAATTCAATTCGAATTAAGGAAATTAGGTAATTAGAATGTGTATCACAATATGGGTGTCAGACTAAATAGGATTAAGAAGGCCGTACTTTGAAGCTGTTTCGAAAAGGGTTGCCACCTGCTTGAAAATTCAAGTTCAATTAAATGATAACAAGTTATTTGAAACATTAAAATATGCATGTAAAACGGAATAGTGTTAAAAAATTTAGTGTGAACTATTTTGAGTATTTTTTTGGTGTTTGAAGAAGGTTACCACCTGTTCAAAGAGTCATATTCATGCTAGTTAATGAGTTAAATGAATTATTACAATATCAGTATCAATAAAAATGATCTTGAAAAGGTTTCATTTTTAAACTACAAGTCTGAGGGTTGCAACCTTTTTAAAAAGCTTAATTCAACTTGCATTAAGATAATTTGGTAACGCAAGTAATGTGTCATAATATAGGTGCTAGGCGCAAGAGGTTTAAGAAGGTTAAACTTGAAAAAAATATATATAAAAAAAAATATGCGAATCCATTATGTGTTTGGCAAAGTTTAAGTACATATCGTTACCTGAGTGGAAGATCGACCTATCTCGGCCACCAGTTCGAAGACGCCCTGTCTCAGAAAATTTTTCAAGAACGCCCTACTTCAGAATTTCATTGAAGAAAGCGCTATTTGAGAATTTTATTGAAAAAGACCCTACCTCAGAATTTGGTTGAATAACGCCCTATCCTAGCTGAAAATACATTGAAAATATTCTGAGATTGGGCATTTTTGAATCGGAAGCTTAGATAGAGCGTTTCTCAATTTCTCAATTTCAATTCTGAACTAAGGCGTTCTTAAATAGTTTTCTAAGATAGGGCGTTTTCGAACTGGCTGCCGAGATAGTTGAATCTTCCATTCAGGAGACGATATGTTCAGTTTTATTGAAATAAATTACACCTAACCTTACACGTAGAAATTTCATACACTCAGCGAAGCGAGTGAAAGCAAACCAGTATATATATACATAGGTACGTACATAAATTCGGAATCAAGGGCAAGAAGAATATCCTACATATCATTGCTGAGAACACTTATTGTCTCTCTAGTCTCTGCAGACTAGAACTACATGATCAAAATATATAAACTTCAGCCTACTGTAAACAAATGTTATATTTGAGATGAATAAAAATTCTCCTAGAGTCGCTTTTCAGTGGAGCGTTAACTCTTCTCCGATTTTCAAAACCAAAATTGGAAGTGACTTGTTTTAGGGGATTTGTAACTCGAAACATCGAAAGGCTTTGAAATGATAGAGAAAATAAAATTAGCTCTTATAATGTACAACGAATCCTCTAAAACGCTTTTCAACCTTTAGTTTACATAGGAAACATTTTAAGACTTCAAGACATTGCGATGCTTAACACGTCTTGGAAATCAGCTTAATAAATATTGTCCACTGTTTTATGCTCTTTCTCGTACGAAAGTTATTATCTGTGAACTTAAAAATAAGTTTTGGGAAAAATAAAAGCGTGACGATGTCCTTTAATTAGAGGTTTGCAAAAGTAGCAGAAATTCCTTCCAAAATTCACCAGGAAGCAACTTTTTAAAACGATATCCTAAGTTTATTCTTATACTAACGGTCCTTTTTAATAAAAATTACGAATTTTTAGTATCAATGACACTGATTTTAGGCGTTCCATTTTGGGTATTTGGTATTTTCCTACAAGATAGATAAGGATTTCAATATCCTCAACATAGCTCGAAATTTTATTTATTTTTTTCATCTTTATTCCTTACTGCAAAGTCGAGAAAGCATTCGTTTCCCTGTTTTGCAGACACTGACATTTTTCTTGTTATAGAAAACAACACTACTTTCTTTTGCATATAAGTACATATACATATATGGTATGTCCTGAAGTGCATGTTTTATAAATCGTTCTGGGAGTTTTACACTTAAGTTATGATTACATATCATTTAGCTTATCGCACTTGCATGAACTTTCAACCAGTTTATGTCTGTATTATGGCACATACACTCATTGCATTTAGTATCCTTTGCATTGCTCACCTTAAGTGCCATTTCAAATCAGCTTTTTTTATATATATACTCTAAGTTATGTAAAATTTTTGTTGAAGTATATGTACCACGTATAGGTATTTATTTTATTTTTTATTTGAAATATTTTTTTTAATAAAAAAAAAGAGATCACTGCTTTGCTGATCGAACTGAACGTTGCCACTTTTCACTACTGAATAATGCCAAAGCTACGAGATCGCGGCGCTTTTATATACTTAGGAAGAAAGTAACGCATGCAATAAGCCACCAACATGCAACAGCCACAGCCAACAACGACAAATAGAGCAACAACAACAATGCCATATTTGTGGTGGTAACAATAACAATTGCAACAAAGAGAGGAAGAAAAAGAGAGGAAGGTAAAATGTGTAGTGGAAGTCAGTTGGTAAAACAGGCGAAGACACCACAAGAGAGGACCATTGCAGTAGCAGGCTTGCATAAAAATATGAAGTGCCTATGTGAATAGAAAAAACCATAAACAAAATAACAAAGACACAATACAACTGGCAAAATATATCAGCTGGAACACACAAGCGGTACAAAAATAAAAATATTATCGCAAATGCGAAATTATGCCAAAAACGGGTGGAAATTTAATTAGTGTTTATACGTACATATATACATACATACTTATTCATAAATAAAATACGCTTACATGCCTTTAAACGAGTATGTACACTACTACTTGTGGTATGTAGTTTTAGTTTTTGGGTGGCTATAAAAGATGTTTTATGTACAGATAACATCTGCTGTTGCCGCGCTGTGTTAATTGCTGTTGACATTAAATTTATCTATGCCAACGCGAATGTAAATTAAAATACCTTCCAATTGTTGGTGATGAAATTCCCATAAACTTGTAATTATTTAAGAGATTTTTGAAATGTAAATTGTATCATCGTGCAGTTGCAGTTGGGTATTTGTAACAGCCAAAAACAGTCAGTCCTTCAACTAAATATAAATGACTACTACAACAGAAACAAGATACTAATAATCCAGTTTGGTTTACGACATGCATTTCCTCTTATTCAGTAAAACTCTGTGATAAAAAAATTACGAAAATAAAAATTTACTTCTTAATCTAACCGACTAAGCCGTTTTCTCAGCCTGGTGTCAGCTTGATGTAGAAATACATCCGCCATGTTGTATCCGCCATTTTGAAATTTGAAAACCAGACTTTATATTCGTAATCAGCGATCCCAAAAACATTAAAATATGTAATGACCTAAAATTTTTACATCAGTTTTGTAAAGAAAATAAAAAATATATACATATTTGCTTTTTTGCGAATTCAGCGTATTTTACCTAGCACAGTAATGACGTAATTTTTAATTTTAGATGCTGCTTCTTTGCAATCGAAAGGTATTAGCTTACGAGTATTTTGACTTACATTTGGGGTATTCACAACGTTGTCGTAAGTGTCGTATTGTTGTATGTCGTAAACTTACGTATAAAAACGTATAAAAAAACAGGATCTGGACAGAAGACAGCAGAGGCACCGCTGCTATATGGGCAGCCAC
>NW_023458564.1:35171357-35188689 GCF_013731165.1 Rhagoletis pomonella | reverse complement strand
AAAAACATGTGAAAAAAAAAGAGCCAGGGCGAAAAACATACCTTGAGCCCCCTCTTTTGAGGTGCCCCCCCCCCCCCCCCCCCCCCTCCCCCCACTCCCAATTTTTTTATGATGGCAGGAGACTTAAACTCAAGGGCCACGGAGGATGCCAAACACGGGCGCCAGAGGCAAATGCGTTCTAAAAACGTCAGCCCGACTCGGATTTATAGTGGTCAATACCGGCACAGCAACAACCTTCCTATGACCAGGATGCGAGGAAACCACGCCAAACATCACACTAGCAACAGAAGGTATAGAAGGCACCATAAAGGAATGGAAAGTATTGGAATATTACACTGGTAGTGATCACCAATATATCTCTTTTATAATAGACTCCAAAAACGATGGTTTACGAAGTAGATGCAATGTAGTACTCGCAAATGGAATGTCTCGGACTTAAATAGCGAAGCACTACTATCTGAAATAGATTCTTACAAGAACGCAATGTAAATAGTAGAGGCTACATTGAAAATGCTCTCCAACGGCAGTAAAAAGCGATGCCAAAAACCGGAAGCAATCAACACAAAAGACCTGCATATTGGTGAACGGAAAACATAGCTCAACTCAGACGAACGGGCCTCCACCTGAGTCCCTGGGGTCTCGGATATAAGGTGGTAATGAAAAAACTTGGGGCCATAGCAATACCACCGGTGCTAAGCATTGAAAAAATGGACTACATAGTAAGCGAACTCTTTCCCACGCATGAGGCATTAACTAAAGAAATGGAGCCTATCATAACTCCTCAAGAAATACCACCATTCACCGCAGAAGAGCTCAAGTCTGGCACTGGTAGAGTAAAGGCCAGAAAGCACCAGGCCCAGAAGGCATTCCAGCAGAGGTTCTAAAAATATTCGCCACAGAACGCCCTCATGTGCTTCTAAACATGTAAAATGCCTGCCTCCAAAACGGAATATTCCCAGAAATTTGAAAAAGGTATCAGCTCGCCTTAGTAAGCAAAGGAAAAGGAAACCTTGACTCACCATCAGGGTATCGACCACTCTGTATGCTGGACACAGCTGTACAACTCTTAGAAAAGCTGCTAAAACTTAGAACAGAAGCGGCTGTCGCCAACGGCGGCGGATGTTCCTCAAGACAGTTAGGATTTACATCCGGTTGATCAACAATTGGAGCTAAATATAAAACACGTAATAACAACAGTGGAAGCCGCATACCAACACAAAAGGCTAGTCCTGCATGCAACAATAGACGTTCGCAACGCCTTTAACACCACAAAATGGGAAAATATGACACACGCACTAGAAGAAGTCTGCAACATACCCGCGTACCTTAGACTCATGGTTAGGAGCTAACTAGGAGGCCGGGAGTTATTGTACCATACCGCCGATAGACCCCGGAAAATGATGATCACGTCGAGCGCGGCACAAGGCTCCTTTCTTGGGCCAGACCTATGGAACGTCAGCTACGAATATTAAACCTTCAGATGCCTGATGACACATATTTAGTAGGCTACGCTGATGACATTGCCGCAGTGATCACCGCACGAGACACCGAAGATTCTCGCTGCAAATTAAATCAGATTATGATAATAACACAGGCATGGCTCGACTCACACGATCTTAAACTCGCAGCCGGGAAAACTGAGCTAATACTCCTAACCAAGAAGCATATTCCCTTAGAAGTGAGCATGAAACTGACCGGACCGATTACATTAAAGACGCAAAGTGTAATAAAGTACTTAGGTGTAAGGTTAGACCCCAGGCTAACGTATTGGGCACAAATGCAGCACGCAGCAACGGAAACGGCTTAACTAAGCAGATTAATGGCCAATATTGGTGGACCGACCCAAAGTAAAATGAAACTTCTAATGTCCACAACCTTGAATATTTTGCTATACGGAGCGGAGATCTGGGCTGACACCCAACAGAAAAATAACCGTTGCATGATACTTTCCAGAGCCCATCGCACAGCAGCTTTAAGAGTAGCCTCTGTGTACCGCACAGTGTCCGGCGAGGCAATACTAGTCATAAGCGGAACGACTCCCATTGATCTACTAGCAGCCGAACGCAGGAAAACTTGGGAGCTTAAGTCGCAAACGAACCCAAGTGACAACGAAAGAGAAAGAGTAAGAAACTAAACACTAAGACCATGGCAAGATAGATGGCAAAACGATGAAGAAGACGATTCCAAGTACACTTTTTTCCGATGCAAAAAATGGGAAACCGAGTGCAATAATCTGCAAGACCTGATGGGACCAATTTACCCAGATAACGTCATCCAAACCATGCTACACAGCGAAACTAACTGGAAGAATACGTACTTAGAGGCAAGAAGCGGAATACGGACGCAGGTGCACCGAGGGAGCTTTAGTTAATGAGAAATATGGAACGCCACCCCTGAAGCAATGCGATTAGTGGTCCCAGGGTGGGCGACGGTTCCAATTCGGGAGGAGTGTTTTAGTCTCCGGACATATCATTGTTGTGATGACAGCTTTGAAGATGCAATAGGCCGACGGTGGGCAAACGCGGCTTTTTGAGTCAAATGCGGCCCTTTTCTTTGCAAAGTGCGGCTCTTTATACTTTCTCTTTGCTTAGAACATTTTGGCCCTTTTTACTTTTTAAAATACATATTTCTTTGCTGGACATTCTTTTACACTGTGTTGTTTTATCTTATTTTATTCTTTTTATATACACGCGCGCAAATTGAGATCGGAACATTACCCGCAATTGGGGAACGAAAATTGGCTTTCTGACTTAATGTTCTTAACCGATATGATGGAACATTTGCAAACTTGAATTTGTCTCTACAAGGAAAGAATAAAAATTGTTTTTGATTTGTTGCAAATTATTTTAAGTTTTGATGTAAACTACATCTTTTTATACATGATCTCAAAAAAGAATAATTCATCATTTTCCATGGCTAGAAAAAAAATATTACACATGTCAAAGAGGATGAATTGGACCACTATGTCGTAAAACTGCATGATTTAAAGTCAGATTTTGAAAAAAGATTTGCCGATTTGAAATTATTTACTCGACTGTGACGAGAAATTCGTTATCGGTGTGGACGAAAGTAGTCGGCGGCGGAGTCACATGTTTACATGTCATCTGGCGTTTCTTGGATGGCGATGATGTCAGCCTTCGCCTTCCTGAGCACATCAACCAGCCGGACAGAGGCAACTTCCACATTAAGGTTCTGGACAGTCCAGGTTCCTGCCATCAAAATGTAGTCCTTTGTATGTTCGCCATGGTGATCATTATAAGAAAAGGATATCATTTGAAGCAATTCTAACAATTAGCTCTCTACCGAACGGATTCTCGGTTTCTACTCAAAGCATTTCTCATTGCTAACACCAGAAATCTTGATATAAAATATATAAAATCAAACTTCAAAAAAGTCATAACTCTTTTATTATTATGTATCTGCACATACATACTTACTTGACCAATATTCAGAAATAAAATGTATGTAAGAAGTTCACCACAACGTGATCGAAACAAAAAGTGCCGTTACCAATAGACGCAATCATTATATTTTATTGGTGGTCAACTTTTTTATAGGAAATCTCAAATTTTAGCCTAATCATCGTTCCAGAAACCAATAATTTAAAGAGCAACAACAGCGGTCTGTGTACCCATAAAGTATTGGTGCACTAACAGGTGTCATTCGCAAGTATTTGCATTACAGATATACGTACAAATACATTGTCGATGCATTTTATTCACTTTTGCTTTTCGCTATCTGGTTTAAAATGGATCAACAGGTGTTGACGTTGTTTGTGTTGCCGCCACTTGTGCTATTGTTGCCACAGTTACGCGTCAGCCACTTGCTATTAAGTATCGACTGAAGGTATTTAATTGTTGTTTGCTTTGTGGTTTCGCTCCGTCTTTCTAGGTGGTTAGACAGTAAAGTGAGCTTGCGAAATTCACACGGTAACCGCCAACAAGCGTACCACCTGAGTGGTTCGCTCCATTTGCGACGCGTGCCTGATTATGTGTACGCCTTCTCCCCCCTCAACACTGTATGTATGCCACTGCATCTGTGCATGTGAAGGCGTATATACCTTGCAGTAAAATTTAGAGACAGTCTGACAAAGCGCTAGTTCCGAACTACATTATCTCTGAACTAGTGCAAAACTGCTGCAGAGCGGGACAGTTGAAAATTGCGGTGTAAGTGTACAAATTCTTCGTAGAATACGAAAGTACCTCAGAAGTCCTCCGACTCAAACATTATTGGTCCCGAGCTCAATTCGCGGTGGAGGCTGTGGTGAGTTTTCAGATTTAATGAATTTAAATGGTTGCGTGCCGTTTACAATTTTTTTTTTTTTGTTTAATAAAATATGTTACAAAAATAAAATTTGTAAAAGAAAAGAAAAAACGAAAATAATTTCGAAAAATCGAATATTAAAAACGTTTTCTTATAAAAAAAATTGTCCAAAATGGAACCGGTTAAAAACTAGTTGCAAAGTAATGCATTGGGCGACAATTTCCACCGCCAATGACATCGTCGTGTAAAACTGGACAGTTGAAAGCATTGCTTGGGTATTGAGCTAGAACTAGTACTGTCGGCAAAAGGTCTAGTTCTACGCTAGTTCTGGGTTAGTCAGATTTTCTGCAGGGTTAGTATGCGAATGTACACTTACATATACATACTTAGATGTGAACATTCAAATACGTGCGTGCTAAATTTTTATATGAAAATATTATCTTTAAATACGAACATTTTTAAACGATAATCAAATATAAACTATTAATTTTTCTATGCATTATTTCTCTCAGTATAGTTTTTGAGATACGCATATATCATATATATAAGTAGGTGGTGTCACGCCCATTTTCCTAAAATTGTGGGAAAAAATAAATTTTTTGCTTAAGAGCCATTGCATGTATATATCAATTTGAAGTAAATATTGATGAGCTCTTTAGCTGCCTGCACTGCTCAAAAAATCTGAAAGTATGGTACATACAAACATATAATTGCAAGGCCGTATCTTTACTTAAATTTCTTAACTTCGGCAATGTTTATGCAATGGCACCAATTTATTTGAAAATAAATATTATTTTAGGTAAACACTACATTTTTGGCAGCTTTCATAGAAATTTTGGAAATCAGCGATGGTTAAAGTTATAAAAATTAAGAAAAATAGGGGCTTGTTAAAATTTAACCAATAAAAACTTCCAACAAGCTGGGTCTAACAATATATTTTTGAACATAATTTTAAAGGTATATAAATCCTTTTTTCAAAACATGTTTTAACATCGGATGGAATGTAGTCAAGCTGTTAATAGATAAGTGCATGAAGTACGAACATACTGGTTGTTTTTGGATATATAACAAGTAAGAAAGCCTAAGTTCGGGCGGAGCAAAAAACATTAAATACTCGGCGCAAATATTAAATATAGTTTTTTCACTTTTCCGAAAACTACCGCTACATGGTAAGCAGAGGTGGTTTTACCCCTATTTTAAACATCTTCGATGAAACGTTCAATTAGACATAATGAGATAAACTTATATAGGGCCATTTTCCCAGTCATTAGTTAACTACTAGAATTTTAACTATTGGTTAACTAATGGATGTACATTAGTTAACTGCAGTCAAACATTAGTCAAACTGATACTGTGAAATTAAAAATGGTGGTTTTACATTAGCATAGTAGTTAAGTAATGACTGTGAAATTGGCCCATAGTCATATGTAGCAGGTATCACGCCCATGAATTTTGAATAAATACGCTTTAGTATTTACTGTTTTATCGAAGATTTCGTATTTCCCTAAATTACCGTTATATGGGATGTGGGCGTGGTTATTGCCCGATTTTGAAGATTTTCAGCTGTTTGGTATGTTGTACCAAGGCCAACAACTGTGCCAAGTTTGGGAATTATTGGTGGAGCGGTTACCAAAAGACGTACATGTACCAAGTTTCGTTAAGATATCTCAATTTTTACTCGAGTTATCGTGTGCACAGATGGACGTACGGATGGACGGACGGAAAGACAGTCATCGCTTAATCGATCTCTTTTTTCATTCTAATCATTTATGTATACATTTGTCTATATCTATTTCGATTCGTTTTACCTGTTGCAAAAAACCGTCACGTGAACAAAATTATAATAGCCTTGTGCACAAGTGCGCTCGGGTATAAAAAATGGAGGGTTCATGAACCATACGGAACCTATTTTCATGTTGTACTCAACCAAAGCTACATACAACCTACATTAGGTTTTGTTTCGGGTGTATTTCATGACCTTTTTCTGTAGTATCGTGAAATTGTTGTTTTTGAGAGAAGTACACGTTGTTTTATGTTTTGAAAACATGTGTTTAATGAGACCAAAAGAAAGATATACATATGTCTTGATTGGTTTAGATTGGTAACGTGGTAACTAAGAAGAGAATATTTTTTTTCGATCAGTAAATAAAAAAAACGATTTAGCCTACTACTCTCAGATCTGATACACATAGCTTTTATCAGTAGTTCTCAACCTTTTTCCCGCGTACCACCTATGACCAAAGTAGGCAAAACGAGGACCACCACACTGAACTAGTATGTATAAAATATGGCGGCTGCCGGAGGCTAGTGGTTAGAGGTGCATACTTTTACTCAGTGGGACCCAGGTTCGTTTATTGAGCCGAGCAATATCCCAGAAATTTTTTTAATGTGTTAAATATAAAGTGCAACATATTATGGCAGCCAGGCGGCGCGTTTAGCAATACCGTCTCCGGTTACCAAATCTAAGCTAGTTAAGAAATGCAAAATGGTACTGTGCTCAGTGTCTCAGTCAACTACTGTCTCTCTTGTCTGGGTTTCTGGACGCAGGAATATAGAAGGCAATGAGAAATTCGATGAATTGGCGAAGGCAGCAACCGGTGTGGACGAATCCGAAGCGGTGGCGCACTGGTCCTCTTGGAATAGGCCACAGAGACATCGCTTTGTATTTGCGTCAACTGTCTAGATATACCTGTAAGATAACTAGAAAACTATGGCCTAAATACAAGAGCACGAAGAGCTCGGACGTTATTAGCAGATCAAGGCCAGAGGTGTTGAGAATCGTAGTAAATATCACGGGAAACTGGCCCTTAGACAAACATTCCGCATAAATAGCACTACTCCATAATAGGATTTGTCGCAGCTGTCCGATACAAGATAGCGATAAAGTGTCCAGAATATCCTTTGCAAATGCCCAGGTCTCTTTCGTCTGAACACCATATTGTAATACTCATTTCAAATAAATAATTCCTTTAATTCAAGTTGAATTTAATTCTTAAACAAGTGACAGCCCTCCTCCATGAGTATAGAATCAATTTTATATATCTCCATACCAAGTGCCAGTACTCTACCACAAATACCTCCAGAGATGTGCATTATAAAAATTTCCCTTAAATGGGAGAGGACACGCCCGCTTGTCTAATCCAGAGGAAAAGTGTTTTAATTGGATTTTTGGTCGTGTTGGATTTGTTTGAAGAGTTATTAGTGCTATTCTTTTCTTTCGTCTACATATATGACTTTACAGATCTTACATGTGTATACGCTTATATACATAAATATGTATGTATTCTTGAGTACTAAAATATTGCCGCTGTAATGGCATCTAATGGTTTAAATTTAAATATCATTTTTTTTTAATTAATTGTTTTGGAAAATAATTGAAATGTATAAAATGTATATTACATATTTGTGTTAAACCAATCTATACCTGGCTTTTGCATCGTCTTTTCATTTTTTAAATCCGCAATTTATGACACGGCATACCGTTGCATAATAGAATGGAATGGAAAATTTAAGTTGCGCCGTCGTTAACATTATACATAGATGCATTTATACTCGCTGCGAAAGTTGCGTTCAAAACCAAATTTTATTATGATTAATTAGCACATGAAAAGACCAACGCAATCAGCAGAAAATTCGATTGCTTACAGTTGCACGAGAATGCTGTGTATTCAAAAACTAATTGCATACTGGTCTACAGCACCAACGCTGAAAATGTAGCATCATAATATCATTTGCTTGCAACATAAAATGCATTCATTTGCTATTTGACTTCTGCTTCTTATTTGGCGCTGTAACGGCCTAAGCGATTTTGGAAGAGTTCAAAAAAGCACGGCAGTCGTTTCTCTTCTGTGCCAACTGACGCGAATTGAATATGCTAACTGGAGCCAAGTCCTTGAATACTTTCATAGCTGCGGCGTCGACGTCCATTCTTAGGATATGGCCCAGGCAGCGGAGCAGCTGTCCATGTCGTTGTAAAGCTCATACTGCTCATCATTCCGTCGGTAAAGGCCCGTAAATCTTCTGTAAAATCTTGCTCTCGAATACTCCAAGAGCCGGGCGTTTTTCCTGTCGGGCAGCATTTGAAGCTCTTCGCACTCACGTATTTCAGCCTATCTGTTCACATTGCAGCATTAATGTCGCGTTGCCCTCTTCAGTTCCCTATAGCGGTTCCACATAGCTCGCGTTGCGCCGGATCTCAGTGTGGTCCTGTAGGCGGCGTCTGTTTTCTCTGCACCTTCTTGACACTCCCCATCGTACTAGTTGTTCTTCGGGCTCGCTGAAATCCGTCTACTTTTTCGGCGGCGGTACGTAATGAGCGTAATGCTCGCATATGTCAGTTTATTGAAGAGTGTTCTCTAAGAGCAGGTGCAACAGTCGAGTAGCGAATGCATTGGCCGTCTGCTGTGACTGCAGCTTTTCAATGCTGAGGCGTGTGCGCATTTTGGTTGAAAGGACGCTTGGATCTCGGAGTGTACGCACGTCTAGGGCACTGCTGCCTTCGGTCTATCACAACATAATCGATTTGGTTTCTCGTTTTTCTATCTTGACATAGCCACGTACCATTGTGGTCAGCTGATTAAGTCAAGTGACATTTTGACTAATGTTGGCTATTTTTCTTTTGTTTATTTAATGTTTATATTTTTTTAAAGTCTAGCTATTTACCTAACCAGCGCTATATAAGTCCTCATTTCAAACATCGTACAAAAATTATGAAAATTCAACGAACTTTAACAATTGCACCCAACAATTTTTAACATTTTATTCTGAATTTTGAAAAAAACTTTGGGTATGCAGTTTTGTAGCTCATTAAATTTTAGTTTGTTAAGCTAAAGACGGTACGAATTCGCGTTGATATTTATTAATTTTTTGGCTGACGGTGTTGTGCATTTTGTTCCATATAAAGTATGCTCGAAGATCTCGTTTGTATGGGAGAAAATGCCTGCATACCCAATATTTTTCTAAAAATTCTAAATGAAAAGTTTAAAATTTTCGGGTGCAATTGTTAAAGTTTGTTGAATTTTCATAATAGTGCTAAACTTTTATAAAAAAAAATATAAACGTTAAATAAACCAAAGAAAAATAGCCTAAACTAGTCAAAATATCACTTAATCAGCTGACCACGTATGCAGCTTTATGGGTCTTTTTATGCCTGATCCTACTACAGCATAATAACCGGCGAAGTCGATCTGTCTCAGTCCGTTATCGGACGTTTCATCATGGAGGCTGAATTTTCCGACGGTGGTTCCAAAGATGCCTTCCTTGCCCACCCTGGCACTGAAGTTGTCAAGCACGATTTTGTTATCATGGCGGGGCATTGCTCGTATGTGAGCTCCAAGTGCTTCGTCCTTCGCTACCATCGGGGCGTGGGCGCAAATCAGCATGAAGTTGAAAAATCTTGCTTTAATGCGGATTGTGGCTGGACAGTACTCGGCGACGGAGTCTCTCTCCCACCAAATCCAACACCGAATTTGCACTACTTTACATTGCAGCTGTAGTAGACGTCGCAAGGCCCCAGGCCTTTCTTGCATCGCCTCGTCCAAATTTCATATAACGATTCTTGTTTTACTCGACAAGACCTACTGAAAAATAATCGGCCTTATTATGGTTGTCGACGTCGATGTCATTTTTTCATAAAAAAATACTCCTCGTAAGTCCAAATCCAGCTACGCTGACCACAGTACCTTTGAGGAAAGGTATTCCTCTAGAAAAAGTTACATCGGCATCGACTACCATTATAGGGGCGAATATCTTATTCCAGGTATTTTGGACTGCACCGTGCAACTAGACGCTTTATAAACAAAATAAATAATATCATAAATCCACTTCCGTTGGCAAATAAATTACCCATTTTATTGTTTTTTTTTTTTTTTATATTGACTTTAGTCATAAAATTTTCTGTCATAATTGCACCCAAGTTTGAGATACATATATACGCGACAAAAGAAGCTCTTTTGATTTTAGATTTTATTTGTGTTTCTTATGACTCACTAAGGCATGCGGCCAGCAAATAATTCTATTCAAGAAATCTCGACGCAGTTGGCTTATTGTTGCCGTTAGCGTTGAAGTTATTTGTATCTACATTGAAGAATTCTTAATTTTATTTCTGCCACAGAGTTGTGTTGCACGAAGTGAATCAGTTTAATGGCAATTATTTTAAATATATTTCTCATTATTTTTTAATTGTCCTTTTTCGCAGTGTTACATGCATATGTAATAATGCGGTATAGTCTCAAAATTTTGAAAATCTAAGATATCGCAAGGAAATTTCGAAAACCTGGCGACTTTTTGCATGGTGATCAATTATGTTCGAATATTGTAAGGCTAGTCGCAGGGAATGTAAAACTTGATTTGCGGGCATCAGGCGCTATGTAATCGCCGCCATCTAGAAAACAAGCGCCGTCAGCGCTCTTTTCAACACAGAGAGACAGCTATTGTAGGGACTTAACAAAACTGTGCCTTTAAAATACTTCACATTCCAATAGGATTTTGCCCCACTTCACCCCTTTGACTTTTTAGAGTGGATCAACATATCCACTTTTTTATCAAAAATTTAATTTTTAAACATGCAGTTTGATTTGAAAAACGCCTTCAACCATAATTCTTGTCTTAGGATATATTAGAATTTAGGAGATTTTTTTACTAGTTTTTTTATTAGTTTACCACTAAAAAGTATCTTCGCCTTCTTATCTTTGAAAGCTTCAATAGCCCAGCAGCTCATAACTCTACTAAGTCCATGTTTCACGCTATATACCGTAGCGCCTGGTTTAATTCGATCCATCACGCGTGAGCATGAGCGGTATTGAGAAAAAAATCACATAACTTCCGTGATCGTGCGTGTTTGAAATTTTTGCTGGCGTAAGTTAGATTTTCCGTCAATCGCGTAATTTTCACATATGTGACCCTAACCGCCAAGAAGATGTTAGCGACATTTTACTTCAAAATTTTATTTTTGATGCAGAAATGTTCCTAGATGCATTTCTGCATAAAAATTCATAACATAAAAGGAATGAGATTATCTCCAACAGCTAATAGATAAAGTAACTTTTAGTAAAAGCCTGCATAAAAAAAAACAATCGCATATAACTTGCATACTATTTGCACTAGAGCCAAAAATTGTTGCACAGTATCATATTACGATAACACCTATCCAAAATTAATAAAATAATCGATGGATAAACATTTTAAATTTTGAGGGTCCCACTTGAGAAATTTTTACTCAGTTAGGTACCCCATTCCCAACCAGTGTGACCAGGTTGGCCTTTTTGAGGCTAGATTTGGCATTTAATTTTAAGCCATAGCCTCAGAACTTTCGGTCTGACTTCGTGGCTTTTTTCTGGACTTTTTTACTTGAAATATTTATAGCGAAATTCGGACCGGAACTTACAAAAATAATTACATTTTAGAAATACTTAATATATCAAAAACTACTGTTTACCGTTCAAATATTACAATAACAGAGCAAAGTACAATTTCCTTGAGAATAATCTTTCTTGGCTTTTTCTAAGGTTTTAAAAAAATAGTACTACGAAATTTGCCTCATTCTGTATCTTTGAAACAATTGATTTGTTGACGTATTACCAGTGCACTCTGATGTAGAAAACAATCATATTTCTAACCGAAATTTTTTTTTCGTTTCCTAAACTGAACTCCATTTTGCATACCTTGAAGAAATGTAGCCGTTATCAACCTGAAAGATGTTATTTTGTATTTTGATGGGAATGATTTAATTTTAATTTATTTAAAAAAATCAGTTTCGCGAAACTTATCGAGTTGGCGAAGACTTTTTAAGGAATGAATATACTGACTCCTTTTTAACTTAATTTTTTTACAGGGTAGAACTTTTTCTAACCTTTTTTCAAAACCAATCTAGCCTCGCTTTTTGTGATCATCTGGTCACACTGGTCCCAACGACATCTTTAGCAAAAAAAAAAAAACCAAAGGCCCAAGCTGTATTTGTTTACGTTGCATAATCGTGAACCTGTCACATATGAGTGCACATAAATATACATACGTATGTATGCATTAATCATTGTGTTAGCGCATTGTAAAAATTAGGAAATTACACAAACATAAAAAAATACTAAATGAGGTGATTAAATGCTGGCGGCTATCTTACCGGGTAACCTAGTTTCGGCGAAAATTTTGCGAATAAATTGCTGCACCAAACTGTTGTATCCTTTTTGAAAATGTTTGCAGTTAACATAAACGGGCAAATGTATGTTTGTAATATAAGACAACAACAACGGAATCATTATTGTGCGGTGGCATGTATGTACATATGTATTTAAATATCCACAAATGCATGTGCAAATGTACATATGTAGGTACGTGGTTGATCGCTGAACCTCTGTTGGTTGATTAGTCGGTTCCCTGAGTTGTTTGGTTGTTCGTTGGATGTCAGCGTTTTTGCGGTGCTCAGGCAACTGCTGACAGTTGACAAGCAACCGCTGTCATGTTAAAGTTGCAATCAGTAGCAAACTCTTGCAACACAGCCAAAACAACGGATGATCACAACAATACAAACCGCAACTATCAAAATATGTACACGCTGGCTAGGGATGCAAATTCATACAAATGAAAGGTTCGAATCAAGCAAAGTGAAACATAAAATGCCGACTTTTTTATTCCTATACAGACTGCCCCAGCATCAGCATTTTCTCATAGCATGTAAATATGTGTCTATGTGCATTAATAATATAATAATAGATTGGCGCTTACACATATGTTAGTGTTTGGCCCAGCTTCTCCTCCGACTTGTGGCGTGCGCCTTGATGTTGTCACACAGAGCGGAGGGGCCTACAGTTTTACGCCGACTCCGAACGGCGATTTTATTTTTATGAGAAGCTGTTTTTCATGGCAGAAATACACTCGGAGGTTTGCCATTGCCTGCCGAGGGACGACCTTTTTCTATATTTTTTGCGATGTTGCTTTGACCAGGGCTTGAACCCAGGCGTTGCGGAGTGGAAGCGCGCACTGCTTACCAATACACCACAGCGGCCGACATTAAGGTGGTCCAAAAATACATAGGAAAATCGACTTTTTTTTATTTTTCCTCCTGCCGCCCCCCAGAACTGAAGAATATCAAAAATGAGGAGACACGTATATTTTATATTGAAATCGGTTAATATTTACCTGTGCCGCCAGGGCTTTGAAGTTTCCCATATAACTTAAAATTTGTTCGTAGAATTGCTATAAAATCGTTAAAAATAAATATTTTTGTATCCAATAAGACTATTTCGCTTCAGAAGTCTTCAAAAAATAACACTATGTTTCTTATTTACTTAAAAACTTTACTAAGTATGTTTTAATAACAGATAGTATTGTCTGTTATATACAAAAATTAGTTATTTTATGTTTTCATAAACACATCACGCACCAACAGCTCGATGGATGTGTTTATTTTTTTTTTCATTCTACTCGATTATTTCTGTGGGTATTTGGTAAAAAATTTTCAAAATAGGGTTGCCAGATATTTGAAAATTTTATATTATTAAAACTTTAAGCTTATTTAATACCAAAATATCAAAATCAAAATATCAATATCAAAGTATCGATGTTTTAGTATGAATGGATAAGGGCTTGATGCCAGGAGCTTCCGGTGAGCAAATATCTCTTTTTTGGCACAAATGTCAGTTACGAAATTTTGCAGAACGACGATACGTGGTTTTGTACTTTAAAAGACGATATGTATGTTACAATATGTATATGAGCAAATCTCACGCGGTGCTTTTTTACGGGTCTATTATGCACGTTACCGAAGATTTTGTAACCGGTAAATTTTATTACCAAAAAATGTTACCAGTTCTTGTCACGACGATTCTTGGTACGTAGGTAATGCAGTTAAGATATTCAGCAATTCAGCTATGAGAAATTGTGCAGATTCTGGCATTGCATATTTCACGCGCAAATTTACCGGTTACAAGAGTACACAGAATGCGAAAAGGGTTTAAAAATTAATAGGAACTTTATTTACCGGTTACAAACTTTTTATTACCAGCGCAGAATAGACCTGTTAGTGTCACTCCCTTCTCTCGCAAGAAAAAAAACGCTAAAGCGTTCTTCTTGCATACTTATATTGCAATCAATGAAAATCCAGAAACAAGTGCAATAAAAACTAAGTCAATTATTTCAACAAATTTAGCCTTAAAACGTTTATTTAGGCAAAAGGTACCAAAATTACTCAATTTTCCATTATCACTCGAAAAAATCATAATTAGTTGTTTTTTTCAATAACTTTGGGAAGTTTTAAAATAGAAGGTTCAGGTTGAGTAAATGAAAGTGGGCATCATATGTAACACAGCTGTGAAGTTTCAAGAGTGTGACAGATAACAAGATCAATGGAAATAAGTTCAATGGACACTATTTCGAAATAAAGTCAATTGACATTATTACCTTTTCAAAAGCGAAATAAAGTAAAAAAAAATAAAACTGGGATATAAAGTAAAGGATGCTTTTCCTCATTCGAATGGAAATAGCGTAATGAACGCTTAAAGTATGTCGATTCAAAGAAAAAAAATGTTGTTCTTACATTGTACGTGAGATATGAATGTTGTTACAATAAACATTGCCCCGTAAGTGTTGTTTCTATAGATGAAAGAGGTTATTGCCAAATCCTCAGTGCCACAGTATATGCAGTAATAAACCTTTTCGCAGTTTTTCGCCATTTGGTTCCCGAGGAGTACTTTTGAGTTGTGTGCAGCGCTTTCGTTTTTCGCGCACGGCAACACTTACTGTGGGGAATTTCGCCTCAGGATTAAGAAAAGTTCATTTCGAGGATAAAATATACACAATTATGTGTTATTTATGAACAAAATGTAGGTAAAGTATAATATTCATCTGTAATGTATGCTGATATTCGTGCTTAATGAAGAATAATATCAATGGTAAAGTACGTAATTAACGCTTGTGTTTTATAAACTGGAAAACTTAAATCGTAATTATTAGCATTGAATGGAGTTTTCTTAAATGTAAGTTTAAAATAAAAAAGTCCATTGTAAGATTATATTTTTATGAAAAGCGTAAATTTTGTGAATTTATCAAGCCAAATTCTAAATTTCCGAATATATTTAAGTTTTTATTTCAGCAAAAAACAAGGTTTTTGTATAATTATACAGACCCCAATGCCTGCCAGCGCATTCGCCCAGACAGTCCATTAAGCACACCCAAGTTTGAGTGATCTACAAGTTACAAGCGTTTTTAGCATTTAACAATTCATTATCATGTACGGTGTAATATTAATTATTAAACACTGAGCTATGAACTATGAACTATCTGTACTAGTATCTATAACAATAGACAATAATTTTCAATGTTTTTACACTTTTGCAATTAGTTTCGGGCACTATTACACAGTCATGACTTGTGCCACTCTGCCATATACTACGTTTATACGTAAGCTATTTGAAAATAAAAATAATTTGCAAATACCTAACTCACTGTTTATTCGATGGTGAAAATTTCTTTTTTAATATTTCCGGATTATAAAAAGGTAATAATATGACCATCGAAAAGGAAAATAAAGTTAAAAATGGCAACGTCTTGATTATAAAAAGGCAATAAGATGAACATCGAAAAGGAAAATTAACCTAAGAATGGCAGCGTCTTGCGCTTATTTGCAAATAGTGCCACTAATCAGTACTTATTTGCATGATTTAGTTATTTGTAAATAAAAAATTAACTCAGCGTTTATACGGCAAATTTCACCATTTTTCAAATTGTTATTTGCAAATAATGCGTGCGTATAAACGTAGTAATAGTACGGTTGTTGCTCCCTTTCATACCACAGTAATTTTGTATACAACTCTGAATCAACAAAATGCATGCTCCTTCTCATTTTCAACCCTGATCAGATTTAACCCCCGAGGAGTACTGAAAAAGGTTTATTACTGTATATACTGTGCTCAGTGCTATTAATCAACACGCAATGATGAACTACCACCAATTGAATTTATTAAAAAATTGTAAATTACGAATATAATAAAAACACGATGCGAAAACCCAAACGTAAAAAGAGCTGGAATACGAGAAATATTTGAAGAAGGAATGTAGAAATTATCAAGAACTGGCAAAACATATTTCGTTTCCAAAACTAAAGCGAACACTATTAAATTGAAGAAATAGTGGATTGCCGCCATTTCCAAAAGCTCCGGAGGAGAACTAGAAGAATTGTTTTTACATAAATTAGCATATTTTGAACGGATTCGGAATGTCTAAGGTGGAAAAGAAACCAACCTTTCTATAAGGAAACCATTATAGAAAAGAAATTTTCTTACACTGTATTCATGTCGCCGCCAACGATTTGTGACATCAGGATAACGACACTATTTATTAGATGGCACATTCAAATCAGTGCCAAAATGCGGGTATAAACAATTATTTGGATTATTTATTATCGAGATCATGTAAATTGATTGATTGGTTTTCACACACGCGAACCTACCCCAATTTAATGTTTGAGAGAGCAATAATGTTAATGGGTTTTATTTCGCTTTTGAAAAGGTAATAATGTCAATTGACTTTATTTCGCACCAGTATGCGAACTAATTTCAATTGACCTTATTTTTGTTGATCGGGTTACCTGTCGCCGCAGAAAATCTGTCGAAATTACTTTGTAATTTTTCAAATTTAACGATTTGTTCATTTCAAAAGTTTAAGTTACTTCCAAATTTTACCATTAAAGAGTGAAAATGTTTTTCTTGCCAAAACGAACCAATCGAGAGTAATGAAACTAGGTGCACACTAGTGAAAATGAAAATAATTACATCGATTATAAGATGACTATGATTAGCGAAACCAAAATTCCTAATTTACAATTTTTATTGGCACACTCGAAATTCGTTCTAAAATTGTTACATATGTATTTATATACTAGCTATACCCAGCCACGCTTTGCTGTGGCATAATCCTGTTACATGATAAATTATTAACAAAACGAAGCATTCGTTTCATATGAGTTTGGTTTTGAAATAAGTACAAAGATATCTGGTTTGCCGACACGGGAACACGCAACATCTGAGAACAACTCCGCATCTCAATCTAAACCACACTTTTCCAAAGGTTAACCTTGAGC
>NW_023458564.1:35029657-35170957 GCF_013731165.1 Rhagoletis pomonella | reverse complement strand
AATTTCGTACTATTTACTAAAAAATTCGTACTATTTCTTTATTTTTTTTACGAATTTTTTGTAAAATGCACAGAAATAATTCGTATTTTTAACGAAATTACTTTCGTAAAATCTGCGCTTGTTTCGTAGAATGTGCGATTTTGCTTTCATTCTCCACACTGTAAAAAACATATTACGAATTATAACACAACACTTTTATTTTGTTTTTATCGTTAATTTTAGGCGTTTTTGTTAAACAAAACGTTTTGCAAAAACGCTTAACATTATTGATTAAAATTTAATGAAAGTGTTGTGCTATAATTTTAGTCATGTTTTCATAGTGCTAATAATAATGTAGTTTAGAATTAATAAAAAAGGTTATTTTACCTATAATAAAACTTGAGTCTTTTATTTATATGCATACGAATAGGTTCTATACTACATATTTTTTTATTGCTTAGGCTTCATTCAATAAAGTATATTGATGCAAAGTGTTAAACTCAACAAAACTAAGTATAAGAAGATATAAAATATGAAAGAATATAAAAAATACTTGGTTTACTTTCTTAAATGTTATAATATTTTTATGTAGAGGAACTTGACAGATTTGCAGCTTCATCGATGTTTGTTTCCTTGACGACTATAAATTAAAGGAAAATTATAAGGCGTTTGAAAAGCAAGTTTTAGTGAAAATTCATACATGTAGATACATTTAATTATATTAAGTAGTGCTCCTGGCCTAGGCTTGCCGTTGATAGGTAACTGATGAGATTGCGTATTTATCAAGTCACACATTCCAGCGCAAGGCGCAGCGTAGGCGATGTTAAAAACATTGTATGCTTAAAAACATAGTATATCCACAGCTTTAATATTTAATTTTGTATTGTTTTTTTATCCAGAAAATCCCTTTTTAAAACGTTTAAAATTATATTATACGTTTCACAGCATCCAGCAATGATTTCCGCAATGACACGCGATGCAAAAAATATGATGATATATTAAACTGCCGGTAATTGAGTATATTGTACGAAAATATTCGTATGCTTTACGAATTTAAAAAACATGTTTCTGCATTAGTACTTTATACGATAGTATTAACTAAATTGTACGAATGCAGAATTTAGATTTCGTATATTTTAAAACCACACGTAAATATTCCGAATGCCTTCCTACAATATACAAAATTATTCGTACAGAGATTTGTTCAGTGCTTTACGAATATGTTTCGTAAAATAAACGTTAGATTTCGTAAATTGTACTGAAAAAATGCCTTACGAAAGTCCTTTCGTTATATTTACGTATGGTTCGTAAAATCTTGTTTCGTTGTGAAAAATGTGTTCGTATTATGAACGAAAGTTTCGTACATTGTACAAAAACCAACACTACGAAAGATTTTCGTAGCACTTTTACGAAATTTTATTTTCATTGTGTTATTGTTTAAGCGACATATGCATTTCCCGCATAAACAAAGAACGAACCCACAGGCGCATTTATATTGCATTTTCCGCATAAACTAAGTGCAGCGAACACACACACGCACTTGTGTTTAAAAGTAATTCGCTCGTTCTTAATTGGGTATACATTTTTTATGCAATTCTCAAATATCTCTTCGCTGAACTTAGTGAAGTGATAAGTTGCTGGCATTTTCAGCTATGGTCAACGCTAACCCGGCTTGGCTATCACACGGTGCTTTAAACTTCACCCACACTCAACTCCCGGAGTAATTTTTGGCATGGTATTAAGCTACTGATTACAAACCACGCTGGGGCTTTGCACGAATGTATCCCTGGATAAATCCCAGCTCATTGCACAGAAGCCTACGGCAGCTAGAGCATGACTCCTCCAATGGAGTCCCCCAATGAATACACGGTGAAAGGGTCACATCTTGCGCTACCGCTTCATCAGCCTGCCAGCCTATCTCTCTGTCTCTCTCTTTCTCTCTCGCATATCAGGCATATAAGTGCGTGGCTGACTTTATGTGCACCTAAAAACCATACGGGCTCATTGAGCTCGATACATAAACACTCGCAAAGGTAATCCCTACCTCCTCAACTACTCTAACTCGACCACAACTCTAAAACTGGTCTCCCGCTCTCCCTCAGCTAAACAGTTATTTCCTCATTTTAATGCTGGAGTGAATATCATCAGTGGTATTCACCAAAGTGAGCAAGTGGCCTGGCAGTCTGGAAAAAGAGCAGACCAGCTCAAGCAACGACTGTTGTCAATACCAGTCTTATTTAGTTAATAGACATCCTTATTCTTCGCAGCAAGAAGCTCGTTCACTGAGCCTATAATTTTCGTAATTAAGAAACATTCTTTCGATCAGTTCTCCTTTCGATGTTCCTAAGTTACAAAAATTATCAGGCAATAAAATTTGTCTTAATCTCTCGTTGGCTGACAGCAATCCGTTGCCAATGTCCAGTACTTGTCGCGAGAATACCTCGGCTGCAGTGTATATATGTCCGTCTTGCCACAATATTGACTATTTCAGGCAAGCATTTATCTAGTGTTAATCAAGAAATTAAAGACAATGTTTGCGTAAAATCTCCTGAGAGAAATATCGATACATTCCCGAATGGTTGAACGTTTCCATGCAAATCCCACGACAATCGATCAAGAGCCTCAAGCAACTTTTTATGTGCCATCGTGCACTGATCCCAAATAGTTAGTTTAAATTTTTGTACTACTTTTTCCATACCGGATGTTCTGGAAATATTGCAAGTATGAGTTTCGATGAGTTATATGTTCATGATATGATAGCTAAGGTTATGTAATTGTTTGTACGAACCGTTGCCATAATCAATCTGATAAGACATGTTTTCCTAGTTCCTCCTGGCGCATCAAGAAGAAGGTCCCCTAACTCCGTCAATTATCATTTGCATATTCTTCCTCTTATTTGCCGCTGTAAACGCCTAAGCCATTTTGGCCGAGATCGACAGAGAACGCCATTCGTTTATCTCTGTGCCAACTGACGACAATAGGAAATACCACGTGAATCCAAGTCCTTCTCCACTTGGTCTCTCCCTCTTCTTCTGCTACCACCAGCGGATTGCGAGTTTAATACTTTCAGAACTGGAACGTCGCTTTCCATTCGAACGACGTGGCCAAGCCAACAGAGCCGCCGTATTTTCATTCGCTACACTATGTCCATTTCCTTGTAAAGCTCATACAACTGATCGTTCCATCGTTTGCGGTACTCCCGTCGCCAACGCGCAGAGGCCTGTAAATCTTCCCTAAGATCTTTCTCTCCAATACATCAAGAGCCGTCTCATCGAATGTTGGCATTGTCTAAGCTTCTTCGCCATTTGTCAGCAGGGCATGATTAGTGACTTATAGAGTGTGGTTTTTGTACGTCGAGAGAGAACTTTACTCCCGAATTGCCTATTCAGTCCAAAGTTGCACTTGTTCGCTACAGTAATTCGGCATTGGATTTCGATGCCGACATTGTCGGTGTTATGCTGGTTCCTAACTAAACGACATTGTCTACTTTCTCGAAATTACAACTGGCAACAGTGACGTGGGTGCCAAGGCGCGAATGCTCTGACTCTTTGTTTGATGGCAGGAAATACTTCGTCTTGTCTTCGTTGATATCCAAAACCAATCGCTTTGCTTCGTTATCCACCTTGGAAAAGGCAGGAGTGACTTCGAGGTTTTTGTTATCGATGATATCGATTTCATTGGAATACGCCAGAAATTACACGCCCTTGTAAAAAATTGTTCCTGAGTGGGTCAGTTCTGCAGCTCTTATTATCTTAACACTTGCATCTTGCGATCGTAAATCTCTTTCTGAATTCGCTTTAATTTGAGAATGTTTGTTTGGGCATATAACAGGAGTTCGCAATAGTAATAGTAATCATAATCATAATAATATTACCTGATGTTATTCAAAATTTCTTTACTCGCAAAGTACTTCGTAGGCTATGGCGACCGAACGAAATCGTTTATGATTAAAATTTATCTGTTTTATAATGTAAAGGAATGGCGACATTAATTTTAAGTTTTCATTATTTCATTTCATGTGAGATTTTTATGTTTTCGTTGCGGTTTTTATCATTTCTTCATTTGTATCAGTTGCTTTTTATTAATTTTTTTCCATTGCGCAATTTGTATACCAACTCTTCATTGATAATATGATCACTTCGTTTGACGATAAGATGTTGTGAATTCTCTCTTTTTTAAACTGTCCGGATTTGGATAAAGCTTTCCCAATCACTTTCAGTTTCGAACCAGTTATGTAATACTTCATTTAATTTCAATATTTTCAGTTTACTTTTACATATTGCATAATCCTATTTAGAAAATTTGCAAATCAAGATTTCTCAAATACCTTTCGTTTGGTACCCATATTGTAACATTTCGTTTATTTTATCAATTTAATTGAGTTAAATTTTCAAACAGGTGGCAAACCCCCTCAAACATATTTTCGACTGTAAGTCTTCTTAAAACTATTTAGTTTGATACCCAAATTGCACTATTTCGTTTATTTAATCAATTTAACTGAGTTAAAATTTTAAAATAGGTTGCAACCACCCTCAAAAATATTTCCAGCAGTAATTTTTTTTAAACATCTTTAATTTGATACCTGTATTGTAATAAGTCATTTATTTTATCAATTAATTTTAGGCAAATTTTCAAATAGGTAACCTCCTCAAGCATATTTTCGGCTGTAAGCTTTCTTAAAACTCCAAATTTAAATACCCACATTGCAATATTTCATTTATTTTACCAAACATATTTGCGGCTGTAAGCCTTCTTAAGACTCTTTAGCTTGACACCCACATAGCAATATTTCATTTATTTTATCAATTTGACCGAGTTAAAATTTTTAAATAGGTGGCAACCCTCGTCAAAAATATTTCCAGCAGTTATCATTCTTAAACCTCTTTAATTTGATACTGATATTGCTATATTTCATTTACTTAATCGATGTACTTTAATTAAATTTTCAATCAGGTGGCAACTCTCTTCAAACATACTTTCGGCTGTAAGCCTTCTTAAAACTCTTTAGTTTGACACCCACATGGCAATATTTCATTCATTTTATCAATTTGACTGGGTTACAATTTTCAAATAGGTGGCATCAAACATATTTCCACCAGTTATCTTTCTTAAACCTCTTTAATTTGGTACCCATATTGTAATAATTTATTTATTTTATCAATATAATTGGGTTTAAAAATTTGCAAATAGGTGGCAACCCTCCAATTTTTTGCGGTATCATTGGTTCCGGTACTATACCGAACAATACAAAAAAAAATTATTCAAATCGGTTCAGCCGTTCTCGAATTTTGACGACCGTGACATACGAACACAACATTTTTATTGATATAGATTTTTTAAGTTTTCATTTAAATACAATTTCGCGATGGCATCTTGTTCTTTATGCAAAACTGAAGATAATGCATTATCTAAGATAAGTGAGCCACCAATTTCGACCAAAAACACGGTCTTGTCGAAAAATGTAACAACTCGTGAGATTCGCTCATATAAATAAACATATGTATATAAATACCGCAAATGTTGCATTAGCAACACACACAATTTAAACATGGTTTATCAACACTTAAGGCAGTTATGAGGCCAACTATGTTTAGGTACGCTGGGGCACGTTGTTGCTGTCACTGCCAATGTGAATTGCATAAAATTAAAAATGTCCATGTTCACTATGTACATGTGTAGGCATTGTATTTGTATATGAAGACAGCAGGAGTATAAAAGAAAATGCTGGTGAAAGACTTATTTTTCACGCTTGAAAAGCGAATGCGGAATCTGTGCGCTTAAACGAGAACAATGAACTTAACTCCAAAAATGCGTTAACAAACCCGTAACACTGGCACCGTTATTCGCATGATAAGTGAAAAACACACACACACTTTGGGTGTACGTTTGTATATGCCATCAACCGGCACTTTTCGCACGACATAAAATGCAAATCTAGCAAAAAAAAAAACAACATTGCAACTTTCGTTTTCTGCTACTTTTGCTACAAAAATACAATCATATTTTATGTCGGTATGTATGTGTGTACGTTGCGTGTATCGCTTACAGTTTCGCATTAAAAAAAGTTGCCACATTAACACCGTTAGTAAGTTACGCGTCACATGTTATTTCGCTAATTGCATTGCAATTTTAATTAATCACATTGCAATAGTGACATTACGTAAGTAACGCTTTTATGCAGTTAACGGGAAATAGACCAATCAGCTGGCGTAAATAGAGCTTTTGCAGAGTCGTCGCCTGTTCCTGTAATATTCGGCATAAAAAAAATGTCAAAATATTTTTAATTATAGCCCGAACACAATGAAGACGACGAGCTACGGACCACAACTGTCAAATTATTTTTCCACGTATTCTTATGTAGATAATTATTTTGGCGACGACAGGCCTACGCAACGACTGTGGTTGTGGTCAGATTAGATCTATTTCTATTTTTCCAGCAACAGATAAGGATCTTCCTCTTCTTTTATATTAAACTCATACAAATTCATGATGTCGCTGCCGCGTTTAAAAAATTCATGTCGCCATCGACAAAGTGTTTAAATAATGACAAGTAATTTTTAGCAAAAAAAACCGACTTCAATTCTTATATAAAAAAATATACATATATATATATATGTAATGATCCAATGATCGGATCTATACCAGATTAGTAGGGGGCTACCTCTGAGACACTACCTTTCCGATGCAAGAAAATTATCGAAATCGGTTGACGTGGTCTAAAGTTATGCGGTAACATACAAAAAAAAAGTAAGTGCGCCTGGGCCACACTGGAGAAGTGAAACTTACATACGTTACATATCTATTTTATCTCAAAACCAATATACATACATACATCTACTTTTGCGTAAGGATATAGTTTTTGTATTTTTTCTATCTAGAACGAACAGGGGTTATAATTACATTTGTTATTCTGTTTTCCTTCATCTTCATTTTTATCTTTATACTCTATCGATAACAAAATCGATAGTAACATCCAACAAATTATCGTAACAAAACAGACAAAAAATATCGATTACAAAATCGATGACAAATTCGATAAAAATTTCTATAGCAAAAGTGATAATAATATTCGTAGCTATACCGATTAGAAAAACGAAAAAAATATTGTTAACAAAATCTATAAATAATCGATGAAAAAATCGATCAAATTATCGGTTACGAAATCGGTCAAAATATCAATAACTAATCGATAACAAAATCAATAAGAAAATTGTCAAAGCAAACGATAAATAAGGGATATATAATCGATAACAAAATCGATGAAATATCGATAACAAAATCGATGACAAATTCGATAAAATTTTCAATTGCGAAATCGATATTGGTCGCAAAATCAATTAGAAAATCGATAAGAATATCGATAAATAATCGATAACAAAATCGATAAAAAATCGATAACAATATCGATAATAAGTTCGATAAAAACATTGATAACCAATTAAAATATCGATAACAAATCGCTAAAAATATCGATTTCAAAATCGACAACAAAATCGATTATTATGTCGATAAGTTAAGAAAATATCGATAGCAAAATCGATAACTATATCGATAAAAATAACAAACCAATAAAAATATCGATTATTATATCGACCGATAAAAATATCGATTATTATATCGATGTCCCGAGAATCCCGAAAATCTCTAAAATCCCAAAATAATACCCAGATTGAGTCTCTGTGCCTCTATCTATAGCATTTTCAGTTTAAATGAAACCATTTTCAAATTAAGTGAAACCTCAGGTTAAGCGAAACTATTTTCAAATTAAATGAAACCTTTTTCAGATTCAATGAAACTTTATTCGCATTAAATTAAACTTTTTTCAAATTAAATGAAACCTTCTTAAATGAAAGTTTCATTTAATTTGAATAAAGTTTCATTGAATCTGAAAAAGGTTTCAATTAATTTGAAAAAGGCTTCGCTTTATCTGAAAAAGGTTTCATTTAATTTGAAAATGGTTTCGCTTGACCTGAAAAAGGTTTCATTTAGTTTGAAAAAAGTTTCATTTAAACTGAAAATGCTATATATGCTTTTCTCTATATTTACCTTTATTTTAATCTTTCTTCCTCTATCTTCACCTTTACTTTTATCGGTATCCTCATCCTCACCTTTTCTTTACATTTATCTTTGTTTTTAGTTTTTATGTTTATCATTTCCTTCATCTACGTTTTCCCCTTCACCTTTGCCCTTATACATATAAGTAAGGTGTTTAAATTTACCTTGGCCTTCATTTTTGCCTTTATCTTTACGCATCTTTGTTTTTGTTCTTATTTTTACCTTTACCTTTACTTTCATTCTTGTATTGGTCTTTTTCTAAGTGTTATTCTTTAACCTTTTATTACCAAGTTTTTTAAATTAATATGCATACACTCAAGAAGCACTTGTTTCAGCCCCAAACAGTAAGCTTTATGCAAAATTAAGGAAAATTCAACGAATTTTCATTAAAATTTTCAACTTTGGTTTGTCAATTTTTTTCTTGGCCACTCTATAGGCTTTATCCGTTCCATTGGTATCTATGTAATTTGTTCATCCCAGCTGGTACATAATGACTCGGCGATATGCCCATAAAACGATTGCTCTTTTTGTTGTATTCATTTCTTGCGCATATCAAACTTTATCTGAAACATGTCAAATATAATTAAATAATTTTCTTGTCACTTTTTATAGCACAGCTTAAGGAAGTTCCAATGTTATGTAAAAACCTTAAAAAAATTCTAAATAATTTTTTTTTTGTAAAATAATATTACACAAACAAAGGACGTAGGGAAAATTACCGAACACCGAGTTACTGAGTACCAAGCAAATACAAATTTGTATGCTCAAAATTGAAAAAAATCAGTGAAAATTTTAAAAAATCGGGACATTAGCGTACTGATTGAAGAAGTGAATAAAATCAGTACTCGAGTTGAAAAATCAGTACTATACTCCCAAAATCAGTTAACTCAACTATGAAAAGTTGGAAGTATTAAAACCCGGGCGTGTCACGTAAAATAGGGACCCCCATTAAAAAGGAGCCACAGAAAAGCGAGAAGGTTAACAATACTCATGCGTGTAGTTGACTTGCAAGCAAGCAATGTAAATAGATAGTACCCGCATAGCCTAGGAAAGAGTAAAACTGCTCCGAGACGCGGCTTTATAGGGCTGCTTTCACAAATGCTTGGTCAATTAAAAAATATCTTGCTACAAACCTGTGCCACTGGTTCGATTATTTTTTCTTGCAGGGGCACATGCTATTACACTTACAAACATCCAGTCAACTCACCAGGTAGTTTTCTCGTTCACAGCCACTTTCGATTATTTCACCTAGTGTCTGTCTTGTCTGTCTCGCTGTCTGGCTTTGCAGGTGTAAGTGCTTTAATGCGTCGCAACAACTCGCCAACGGCAACTAATTTTGCATTTCAATTGTTCGATGTCTTGCAACTTCCTTGCTGTCCGAACCGTTAAGTAGATAAAACGCTGCACTGAGCAGAGCTGCTCGATCTATCAGCTTATTCGCCACAAGTCGACATATCTGCTTACAATGTCTGTCTGTGTTTTACCCGTACGTGCAACAATGTCGTTCGCAATATGGACAGATGGTCAACACTCGAGCAAGCATCTCGACATGAGTCTACAGGCTTCTGGAATAGTCAACTTAGTTGGTATATTGGATGATTGTTCCCATGTATCTATTGAGCACCACTTTTAGAAACAACAACAAACAACGTGTAGTTGTCATTTAAAAAACAATTCGGCACTCTCAAATGTCTATATATTCACATACATACCTATGTTTTTAACTGATAGCGTTTTTAATGTTTGTATGTACTTATGTTTATGTATGGCTACAATGATGATTGGACTAACGAGCGCTGATGCTAAGCATGTGAGAAAATGTTTGTTTGAATTTTTCTATTTAGTCTAAAGATCAATTGAGTTCATCTCTACAAAGACATAAATGTTGCATGGAAATATAAATTTTTTAGTGCGAAGATGCAGGCTATAGATATATACGCGTTTTTCTTCGCGATGCAGCATGCCTGGACTTTTCACGCGTAGACGTGAGCGTAAGAAACAATCACGAAATCGTCGTTAATTTGCATGGGTTTGATGTTTTTCCTTATCCAGGAAATATTCTTACCATTTTTTATTTAAATTATGTATGGATACGTGTAAATTGTTCAACATATAATGGGATATTATTTCGCACCAGAGGTACCCAAACTTTATTTTCTCGTAGACTCCTTTCAAGATTTTACTGGTTTCGGTGCACCCCCTCTCGCTACATTTCTTACATATTCCCAAGGTTCGTCAAAAAATGTGAAGGTAAATCTAGCGATGGAAATTTGCGTCGCGGCTGAGTTCCAAACCTAAATTCGGAGTGGTAAAAATAAAAACAGTATATTTTATTGTGTTTTATTCATTAAAATAATGTTATTACACACTAGCAAGTTTTTAAAAGTAACAGCCGCGGGTCTTCTTAAAACAAAGCTCGTAAAACCAGCAAGGTTTTATAGAGTGTATTGTCATTGAACTGATTAAGCCTTATCTATGTGGCTTTAGACCTGGAAAATCGACCACAGACCAGGTATTCACAATAAATACGCCAAATTTTGGAAAATATCACTTTCGCGTAATCTATTGGTAAATGCAAAAACTATTTTTTTATGGAATATGAGCAGGAAATAATGTTACTCATACGCCATGTACTAGTATTCAAGTGTTTGATCAAACTTGAAGGAAGGCGATAACGATTGATTACGCGAAAGGGATTAGTCGTAGCGTAGTAATTTTTAGAGAATTTCTCCCTCTACAACGTGGTATCTCTATTATTTTGTTTAATGCCTTTGATTTGACACAGTTTGAGTTGAATTGGGCAAAATTTGTTAGTTTTTCATTAATTAAAAAATTTGAAATACATATGTCATTATCGGACCAAGCTTAGCAGTTGCAGAATCTAGTAACATGCCACATTTGTTTGATTAAAAATTGCATCTGTTAATTTTCCATGTTTTTTACATTTGGGCCCCACTGCTTTTCATTTTGAGAATTATGATGATGAATATTTAGCATAGCGATTGTCAGAATTCATCTTTTTTGTGGAAATCAACATGTTATATAACAAATTTTATACAATTTATTTTTTGATTTTAAATATCAAAAGCATTTAGAAAAACACAAACTGGTGCTTTTTACCCGGCCCATTTTCCGCAAAGTTATGAGTATTTTAAAAATGGGACTTTTTTCTGAAATCTAGAGAATGTCTAGAAAAAACTTTTTAAAAATCAGGGAGGCCTCTCTGGATTTTTAGTATAACATAAAAAATTATGAGAAATATCAGAAACGGTGTCCTAAATAGGCTGGAATGCCCCATATAAGGGATATTTTCAAGATATAATTTAGGTAAATAAAAATATGGAAATGTTAGTAATTTAAAAAAATTGGGCGTATTTTAAGCTGCCGGTAATTTTTCCCATGTATTTTGTTTGTGTAAAATTATTTTATTATCGGTTTACCGCTTACTTAATTATCGTGGTGGAAGCTTGATAATTGTTCTGGTAGTTGGTAAACTGCAATCAGCTGTTCGAAATTTATTAAATTTTAAATTCGCTCGCTGCCGAAAGGCATAATGCATATGAGTAAGTTAAATTCATTAAATTTTTTGTTACAATATATTTATTTTTTATAGGAAAAAATCTACGAATCAGCTGTTGATAAACATAGTTTACCAGACTAACAAAAAAAATCTGAAAAGGACGGTTACAGTTGATAGAATTACCGAATACCAACTAGCAGTTTACCAAAACCTTAATTTTTAACCGTTATCGGTAATTTTGCTTGCGCCATGTTTCGGTTCGTTCTAGTATTCAAATGTACTCTTGCCAACTTTCGAATATGAAACTTCGTGCAGCTTGAGTGTATAACGTGTGTGTGCATTTCCACTAGGCATTAAATGGCAAAATGATAATGAAAAAATTTGGCAAGAAAAAATATTCGTCATTATATTCAATTCCACGTGGTAATTTTTAAATGGCACTAATTTTTTGTCATTTCAATGGCTAATGGAAATTCAGAATTAGGTTCGTAGCTTTGACAATGGACTTCATGCACAACTATTTACACCATTGTATGCTCTGAACTTGAGCAATTCTTGCGACTGTTTGTAATTTTAGAAACTAAGGAATTCATATTTTTTGAAAACATTTTTACGATTATTTTACAATTAATCGATAAATAATCGATTATTGAAACACAAAACTACGATACAATTAAAGCGTAAATTGAACAAAAATAATCGATTAATTCAATCAAATGATTAATCGTTGCCATCCCTAGTAACACAATGCACAATTTTTGTTCAAGGTAGCATGATATATACCAAACTTACTTTTTTTCGACTTTTTACTTAAACTATTGCTTTCCGAACCATGTTTTCTAATCTATGCTTCTTCCTGCTAACCTGGTTTCAAGAGATATGCGATTAGATATGATTATAAAAATATGTATGCACATATCGTCGTTTAAATTACAAAACGCATATCAACTAAATGCAAAACCGCGTATCAAGATAATGCAAAACCATAATGCAATGCATAAATTATTTTCTAGAGAGTAAAAACACTCGTATTTCAAAATGGTTCTCTTTTTTTATAAAGAAATCGCATTTCTGGCCAGTATATTTCGGGATGAATGAATAAGGATTTAGCCAAGAGCTTTTGTGAGCAAATCAAATTTTTGGCGAAAAATGGCAGTTACGCGCTTTTGCTGAACGACGATACGCGGTTTTGTACTTTAAACGACGATATGTATGTATATACAGATATATATATTTAAACAAGTGTGTATGCCCGTATGTAGTTTCGGAAAACTGTAACATAAAGCAAGTTTAACCATTTATTTTATTTGTGATTGCTTTTAAGCTTATTGCTTTATTTTATCTAGATATTTATGGATAGACAAGCAAATAAAAAGAAAAAAAGATATTAAAATAAGTGTATCCCAAACGGCTAAAACCAGCCAATTCGTCCCCAGTCAGTCAACCGGACGTTATGAAATTTCCCACTTTTCCACCGAACAAGAAATATGGTGACCAAAACGGCTTTTACTGCTTTTCCATTTCATTGGTTTGTAAACTAATAACCGCCGCAATGCCTCACAACAAAGTCCAAATTCAGCGGCAGCTTAAAATAGACCCCATGCAGACTGGTTTAGTTATGCTGTATTAGATTGTGTGTTTATTGCTAGCGACTAGTTTTTAATAAAATGCCACAATAGTGCGTAATAAATTTCATTTTCAATCGGTTTGGTGCTCTGTGGAAATGCAGTCAACCCAAAACGGCTGGAAAAATAAAACATTCCAAACATACACGCACCTGAAAACCACAATCTCAATGGCTACTCGACTGGTTGGGTGGATAAAAAGTAGAAAAAGGGTGCCAAAATCTGTATACCTTCCGCCCAGTAGGTCAATGTTAAGGACGGCCGTGCCTACTTTCGTACTAATTTGAATTAGGTAAGCACAAATTTATGTATGTATGTATGTATAGGCGGGTCTATTGTTTCGCCAAAAAAAGCTTATTTTGTCTTCTTTATCAGTCAGCTATTTAACTAAAAATAAATTAAAAAGTAAAAATACAGTAGAAATTTTTGTTTAAACGGCACTGAAACCGTATTTTGTGACATTCTCTGACGTTTACAATTGTTTTTTATAAGCCGAAAAGTTTTGCAAGGGACACAAAATTCAAGCAAAAATATCGGAGTATCCGATGGCTAAGGTAAGCTAATTACAAGTTTTATGAGAGTAGCTAAAAATTAAAAAAGGGGCAGGTAGTTTTAAACAAAATAGGGTTAGAAGAAAAATCAGAATTCTAACGCTCTTACGCACCAAGATTGATCTATGCCGAAAAAATATACCCCTTTTTTATTTTGAAATAAAAAAATATTTAGAGGTCTGTCAAAGCGCTCAAAGTTTTCCATGTATTTTATATGGAGGAAAAAATGTTTCGTAGAAATGCCAAGAATTCTTTAAAATCGATATTTTTCGATCGGAGAACACTCTTTCTCTTCAGGAGACTTCCAATAATATTAACTATATTGTATAGGTTCCCCGAAACCCCTAAAAATGCATTGAGTGAACCCATGAAAAATTGTTAGTATTAAAAATGGTAAAATAAACAAGTGGGTATTATTATTAGAAGTAATAAACCATTTAAATAAGAGCAAAAGGCGGTCTACGACTGTATTTTTAGTTTTTTAGTTATTTACATATAAAATAAAAAAATAATTTTTTACCAAAGGCCTTATTTGGAACTTCGAAGGCCCATATCTCGATTTCGGAAGCTAACTTCGAAAAACGGATAAATTACTTTTTTATCTATGACTCAATCTCTTTAAAAAAAATTTGGTTTGGTCCAATACCCAGCCGAGTGTTGTACAGTGTAGTGATTCCAGTATATTCACATATGTGTGTATGTATATTGTAACTATCTATATTTCATAAAGAGAAAAATTTTTTTTATCTTAAACTAATAAATTTGTTTTTGTTATTTTATGGCCTTATAACAATTGTATTCAACAATTTTTATTGAGCTTGAGGCCGTTTTTTAATGAAAACTTATTGTGGAAAAGCAACAATAATTTGAAAAAATGGTATAAGCTATCATTTCTACCATTTTTTCAAATTATTGTTGCTTTTCCTCAATAAGATTTCATTAAAAACGGCCTCAAGCTCAATAAAAATTGTTGAATAAAGCTAATAAAGTTGGAAGGACGAAATTCGAGGATGTGGTAGTTTACATATTAGTCCTTGACATATATGGTTTTTTAAATAAATATTGGAAATTTCCAAGAATATCATATGCTGGAAATTTCAAAGTCCTTTAAAAAAATTCTGACGTCAGAGAGAAAAATTAAAAACACAGTTATATTATATTTGGTTCCTAGTTTTATGAATATACAACAATAATTTACATATATGTAGGTAGAAGTTATTGCTGCTATTTCGGAGATCACCACAACCCCTCTTCAGACTTCTTCACTGGCACTGAGATAAGCTCCCCACGTAAACTGTTGTATATATATATTGTGTTAACTTAAAAGCACGTGATCATTTTCTTTAATGTATAGAGACAGAAGCAATCAGCACGATTCGAAATATATTTATATTAAAAGCCAATAACAAATGAGCAATTATATTGTAAAAAAAATAATAACAAATTATGATTCTGTTATTTCAGGCCCCATAAAAAGTCTGAGCCCGGGGGGTTCACCCCTTCCCACCTCCCTCTAGACGGGCCTGCATACGAGTACTTACTTAGAAGATATCAACCAATAGTCCATATACCAAATGAAAGGAAATAACTTGAGTTTTGGAATAAAGAAAATAACAAGTAATTTTTAGCAAAAAAAACCCGACTTCAATTCTCATATAAAAAAATATATATATATGTATATATATATTTCATGATCCAATGATCTGATCTAAACCAGATTAGTATGGGACCGACCACCTCTGAGACAATACCTTTCCGATGCAAAAAGAATTATCGAAATCGGTTGACGTGGTCCAAAGCTATGCGGTAACATACATAAAAAAAAAAAATATTCCGCCGAACTGATAGCCTCCTCCTTTTTTGGAAGTCAGTTAAAAACAAAATAACTCGATCGGCTTTCGAGCACTTTCATAAATATGAAAATTACCAATTTTTTTTCAAAATTGTCTGCCTCAAAACATTCTACTTTTTTGACACTTTATATTAAACTTGTGCACAAACATTATATCTTTTACTCTAAATATTTTACGTTCGGAAAATGTAAGTTATATCTAAAAAAAAACTAAGTTATCAGAACACTTTGAAGTCGGAAAATTCGCCCTAAACTGAGCCAATATCGCTTAAATGCCTCATAAACGGGTAAACACCGTAAATAACCCAGGTTTCCATACAAAATTTAGTAAGTTTACATGGTTATGAGGCATTTACGCGTTTATATGATGATGAATATTTAATGCCATTTCTGTGACAAACCCAAACCAAATGATTACTTAAGGAAATTAATTTATCGGCAAGTTAAAAGTTTTTTCTTTAAAACGCCGTATTTAGAATAAAAATTGGTTTATTAATTCACTTTCATTGAGCGTTTTAGTGAAGCTCTAAAATTTACAATTACAAAATCTGAGCATGGCGTCCATACCGAAACGTCGGACGTACTCGTATTCCATGTCAAAAAATTAAACGCATCCAAATAATACAACGTTCACAAGCAGGCTAAGTGCAAGATGACTATGTACATTTGCATTGCACAATGCCAACTAAGGAACTAATTGCATCTAAATGCCTTTTGGCCCATTCTCAACTACACATGTAAATAAAAATAACAAGTAAGAAAGTCTAAGTTCGGGCAGAGCCGAACATTAAATACCCGGCGCACGTATTAAATATATGTTTTTCGCCTTAACGAAAGCTACGGCTACATGGTAAGCCGGGGCGTATCAATTTGGAGTAAATTAGAGTCCTTAAATTTCGATTTTGAAGTTTCAAGCAGTTCTGAAATTTACCGTTATATGAGAAGCGGCCGTTATTTTAGTCCGATTTCAATAATTTTCAACGGTTTGCTTATATGTGGCAAGCACAATAACCACACCGAGTTTGGTACAAATTGGTAGAACGGTTACTGAGATACATATATGTGATCATAAGTGGGCGGTGCCACGCCCATTTTCCAAAAATTTATCACAAACGTATTTCTTGGTAAAGAATTGTTGCAAGCATCAATTTTGAATAAATTAGCTTCAATATTTAATGATTTATCGAAGATTTTGTATTTCTCTAAATTACCGTTATATGGGATGTGGGCGTGGTTATCGTCCGATTTTAAAAATTTTCGGCGATTTTGTATGCTGTACCAAGGCCGATAACTGTGCCAAGTTTGGTAGAAATTGGTACAGCGGTTACCAAGATATACACATGTAACCATAAGTGGGCGTGGCTACGCCCATTTTCCAAAAATGTATAATATTCTTATTTTTTGTCAAAAAATTATTGTAAATACCAATTTTGAGTGATTTATCTTCAGTAGTTACTAAAATATCGCAGTTTTCGTATTTCTGGAAATTACCGTTATATGGGAAGTGGGCGTGGTTACAGTCCGATTTCGCCCATTTTCAATAGCAACCTACCTTGGATTAAGGGAAACCTACATACCAAATTTCGTTGAGATATCTCAATTTTTACTCGAGTTATCGTGTACACGGACAGACGGACAGACGGACAGACGGACGGACAGACAGACATGGCTTAATCGATTTCTTTTTTCATCCTGATCATTTATGTATACATTTGTCTATATCTATCTCGATTCGTTTTGGCTGTTACAAACAACCGTTATGTGAACAAAATTAATATACCCTTGTGCACAAGTGCGCTCGGGTATAAAAATTGATGCGTCTTACGCGCAACAGCTGTTAAATTTTTAATTAATGCGTGAAAGTAAGTGGCAGGCAATTGTGTACTATGAATTGTTTTTGGCAAAAGTTCCATTCGATACACGAAATTTAATTGTTTAATGTTTTGCCAACTGAGGTAATTTGGCATCGGGTGCATAGCGGATAAAACTTTATTCGACTCGACTCCGCTGGGTTGGAGTGGTTTAACATATCGAAATTTCTTACGTCTCTGTTAACTACTATAAGGTCTAAACAAATTAAAAGGAATTACTTGGCTTAAGCTAAGAAAGCGAATCCTCGGTTTATTTAAAACGCTTCCGAGAAAGACATGATTCAAGGCATGGTTGCCCTCGCCTCTTAACTGGCTTTGGGAGCTCGTGTATTACTCTTCCATAAATTATTTATACGATAATTTGTACACAAGCCAAGTGACCTTCTTGGAATCATCAATAGTTTTCTACACTTTTTAAACTTCTAACAAACGAATGTCACATACCGTTATCAACTCATAAGGTACCTGCATGCACTGGAGTACAGATAAGATGCAATTGGCTTGCATGATTATTATTTAATAAACATATTTATGGCGAAAAGTGTTAAATAAATCTTTATTTTTGTATGTTTGATGCATAACTAGTTATAAAAACGTTTCCAATACTTGAATAATGTTCAAAATTTATATACAACCATCCGAATAATTTCTTATTTATTTCTATTTATTTTTTATTTTTATTTTTCTTGCAATTTATTGCAATAACATTTATTTCACTATTTCATTTGCACGCGATCCCCAATTGCAAAACACAAAAAAATGCGCATAAAAATTTCAAAAGAAAATCATTCATTCAATAGCCCGCCACCGACGATGTACATACAAATGTATGTACGAGCTAACAACAACGTACATACGTACATATGTTTTTACGATAAATAGAAATTATTATATGGGGTAAAAGAAACTATAACAAGAGCAATTGTATGACTACAATGGCCAATTGCAGCTGCAATAAGGCTCCAATGGCTGCAGCAGCAACTCGTGCAACAATTGTGTGAAGCAGGTGAAATATTTGGAATATCTTCCGGGTGATTGCACCGTGGCATGCCGCGCATGCGCGCAATCAAGTGATGCAGCAGCGCACTGTGGCTCAAATTACATTTTCTGTTGTTTAAAATCTTTTTTTTTTTTTAATAAGGTTCAAGTAATGTGAATTAAATGAAAATATGTGCAAATGTCAGCATTCGTTATCGTAGGGGTTTGAAATAAGAGGTATTTAAAAATTAATCATATTTTCCTTTTCTTTTTGCTGAATCTTATGGGCAAATCATGATATCAAATACTATGTATAAACAAATTTAAATAATTTTCAATTGATGGCCTCTATGTTGTTAGATTAATCGGATTGATCAAATATCGTAATGCGAATGTCAAATGGCTTATTTAAAAAATGTATTTTTTGAAAAGGCTTGCCACTTGTTTGAAAAATAAAATTTCATTATCTTTTGATTAAGTAAAAGTAATATTAGATAAAATATGGGTATCAATCGAAATGGCTTTTTTGCTATACTACATGTCGGAGCGTTGCCACTGTCTACAAAATTACATCCAACCTTAATTAAGGGAGTTGGGCAATTGAACTATGTATCAAAACACGGGTGCCAGGAACTTGGTATAGATGCATTTATATATATAAAATCAATTCCATACTCATGGAGGAGGGCTGCCACCTGTTTAAAAAATGAAATTCGACCTGAATTAAGAGAATAATTTATTTGAAAATTATATTAAAGAATGGATTACAAGGGGCTTAAAAAATTTGTGGTTTGAAAATATTTTGGAAAGGGTTGCCACCTGTTGGAAAAGCCAAATTTAAATTAATTATTAGCAAGCTATCTGAAAAATTAATATATGGGTGCCAAATCAAGGATTACTAAAAAACCTTCAGATTGAACATTTAAAATATTACTGAGGTGTTTTACAAGCGTTGCCACCCGTTTAAAAATTAAATTCATTTAATTTAAATGAATTACTACAATATGGGTATCAACCGAAAGGTTTTTGATAAGGGTTTAGTTCTAAACTACATGTAGGAGGGCTGCCACCTGTTTGGAAAATTAAAATCTTCTTGAATTAAAGGAATTTGATAATTGGAATATGTATCACAATATGGACATCAGACAAGAGGGATTTAATAGGGTTTTAATAGGAAACTATTTCGAAGAGGTTTGCCACCTCTTTTAAAAGTCGAGTTTAAATTAGAAATGTTTAGCTTGAACATGCAGAGTTTCCTGAGGTTTTTGATGAGGGTTGCCATCTGTTTTAATTCCAAATTCGAATACAATTATATCATAAGTTTAATGAGTTATTACAATTTAGGTTTTAATCAGAAGAGTCTTGAGAAGGCTTTATTTCTAAACAACATATTTTTTGCAGGGACTCCACATGTTTCAAAATGTAAATTCAATTTGAATTTAGGAATTAACGGTTCAAAAAGTAAAATTCAAAATTTTCAATCATTTCAATTAATTATTACAATATGGGTATCAATCGAAATGATTTTAAAATGGCTTCATTTCTAAACTACATGTTCATAAGTATGAAAAAGTATCAAAAGAGAGAGGTTTAAAATAGTTTTAATTTCAAAATATTTTGAAAATATTTAAAAAATTTAAAGTCTCCTGATTTTCGCATATTTTAAGTATTAAAATAAATTACACCTAATTTAGCACGTAGAAATTTCATACACTCAGCGAAGTAGGTGAGAGCGATCTAGTCTACAATAAATTCAAAAAGAATTGCTGTATGTCAAAAGTATCATTTGTTTGTAGTAATAATTTGATTGAGAAAAAACTTCAAAGTTAAAGGTGAATTTTTCTTTGGCTCGAGCCAACTTCTATTTTTTATTTTTCCTTTAAGACATGATATTTCATCATGCTAAAATCTATTTTTAACTAATTTTACGAAAGTAGAAAAAAAAATTGTATTCCTTCATATTGTTAGCCCTGTAAGTCGGACACTACTACCAACATGTTACTCAATAGCTCCTCTTTCAGTTTAAATCAATTCCGGGTGCCAGGTTCCAGGTGGTTGTTTCTCGTATTCTTATCGGTGCACTGTTTATGGCATTTTAAGGCGATTTTAAGGTTAGGTTTGTATGGGAGGTATGCTTTAAAATAAACCGAACACAACCATTTTTCATTTTTTTCTTGATTTGTGTCCACAAATGTTACATAACAAAAATTAAAGGCCTATGCCAGCTCCTTCTAATTTTGCCCAAAAATATAGAGGGCGGCACCACTGTGCGGCGGTGGCGACGGCAACATCGCATTTATTGTCAGTGCATATTCAAACACTCACTTCGCTATGTAAACACATACACACATACATACATATGTATGTGTGTACATACCCTGCAGAAAAAAATGATGAATTGATAAAAAGTAACCCATTTGTAGTAACATTTAGCGGGATTACGATAAAATATATAATTTATAGTTAACTACATAAAGCTAACTTGAAACTAGTTAAAAAGTAATGCAGGAGTCATGAAGATGTTTATTTTCTTTAAAAAAGTTTCTATTTAGATATCCTCATACAAATTTTACTTTGAATACACTTCTGCACTTGGAAAATTATTTTACGAGTTCAGAACAAATAAAATCAATATCGAAATTTTATATTATCTTTTTGAAGTTAGGTATGTCTGACGGAATTCGAATATGGGACCACCTACAGCAGAATATGTAAGGAAATATGTAATGTTAAATAACGTTAAAAAATAAACAGGTAAACAATCAAAAAAAAAATGTTTTCCTTTTTGATATTTTTTATCCAAAGTAGTTAGTTACAAGTTAGTTGACTACATATTTCGCGGTCACGCCATGAAAATACAATAATAATTATAGACGCTTACACATATGTTAGTGTTTGGCCGAGCTTCTCCTCCGATTTGTGGCGTGCGCCTTTATGTTGTCACACAAAGCATGGTATTTTTATGATTTATATGCTGTGTTTCATGGCAGAAATACACTCGGAGGTTTGCCATTGCCTGCCGAAGGACGACCGCTTACCACTACACCACAGCGGCAATGAAAATATAGTTAGTAGGAAATATACATATAATAATGACCTTTAGTTCCTTCCTAATCAACTCCAAGTTAACTTGTAGTTAGATGCATTTCCTGTAGGGTACATTTGCGTATGGTGTACAGACGTTAAACGATAATAGCGTTTAATAGGCCGCCATTAGTGGGCGCTCTAGAGTGAGCTTCTAATGGTTTTGCACCATTTATTTATGCAGTTTTGATTGCTTCCCGCAGATGCCATAAAAATTTTGTGTTCCAAATGCCGTAATCAGATGGCTCTACTCTGCTGGTTGCTCTACATTTCATAGCGAATAAAGAGGCAGATCTTCTCGACTCGAATGGCTTTCGTATTCACTTTTCCTTTTATGCTGCGAGTGGTGACATATGTATACATATGTATGTAGTTAGATGTATATATGTAAATAGTTTTGATATGAGCCATACAAATCGTTGTCCAATTAAAGAAATTTTTGGAGCTTAAGTCAGATTCACACTCAAACGAATAAAAGAGCAGTCGGAAGATGTTGGATTTGGTATTAATGAGGGAACACTTGACAAGTCTTTTAAATGGCTAGACAGGAGGTAGGTTTGATGAAGAAGAAGCTGGACCATTGCATTGGGACGATGCTCACGTCCAAGACGAATAGAAAATAATAAGTTCCGACGGCGTACCGTCAAAGACTGAACTCCATTATAAACCAACTGAATGAGACTTCTCAATGTGACGTCAGTACTAGAGTTTCACTATTGACTAGATCTTCAGAGATTCGCCTTTTCCAGCTTAGATAACCAGCGAACGCTGAACGTGGACGAGGAAAGTACCCCCTGGCAGCACACAAAGAGTCTTCGCGATTTGAGATGCATCCCCCGGTTGGAATTTATAAGGAAGTTTGAAGTCGGGAAGAACCTAGTATTCGGCATTAAGGCCACCAAACACATCAGCAGACTAGAGATAAAGCGGAGAATAATTATTGCTTACAGATACGGCAGGCTATTGAAAAGCAGAAATGTGGACGATAAAGATTAGAGGGCTTTTACGAACAGTAATATAAAAACACGGATATAAGAGCAAATCTCACGAGTTGGTTTTTTTTAGTGTCACTTCCTTCCCTCGCCAGTATGCAAAGCGCTAGAGCATTCTTCTTGTATTTATTTCAATCAATGAAGTTCCAGACACACGTGCAATAAATAATAAAAAATAAGCCAAGTATTTTAACAATTTTAGTATTAAAATTTTTATTTATTGTCACTCGAAAAATAATAATTGTTTTTTTTTTTAATAACTTTGGGAAGTTTTCAAATAGAATCTTCATATTAGAGGCAATGGACGTTGGCATCAAATACAACATATCTGTGAAGTTTCTAGAGTGTGCCACCAAATTTAAAAAATGGCAGCATACAGAATATTTGTCGCAGCTATTTTCCAGTTTTTGAAATTTTACCATTTGTTTTTTCATTTCAATAGTTTAACATACTTCAAAATAATAAAATTAGACGGTGAAAATGTTCCTCTTGCCAAAACGAACGAATCTAGTGTAATATTACTAGTAGGGACGTTTAAATAAGATCGGTGTTTCCAAAAATCGTTTCTTTACATTCCCCAGCAATGGACACTTATTTTGCAATTCATCGAGATAAGAATAAAATTTCACGGCTTACCACAAACTTCAAATTAACTAATCAATTTTTGTTTGCTGATCTAGTAGCTAAGCATAATCGATTGTGAAGTCGATTGTGAATATGGAAATTTCGTACAAAATTTGAAACTTGGATTTTTATGTCGTTTGTTAAAACATGACCAATATTTTAATAAAAAATTAACAAAAAATATTTACCATGAAAATCATTGGAAATATTTAAAAAACAATCACTGTACACTCAATTTTGAAGTTAATAATATATTACCATATACATAAGTATATGCATATGTAATTATGTATATTCATATCGCTCATTCACTTCAATAGTGTCATAATCCAAAAAATACAAATTTTGACTTGAGTATGCAGAAATTACTGCTACCTTTTCTTCTACGTTGTGTAACAATTTCATAGCTGTATCGATTACCAGTATCTCACCAGAGCAAACCATGCATTCATTTTTATTATGGGAGTATATGTAAATTCAATTTTTCTCGAGCTTTCAGTTTTTGAAATTATGACACTATTGAAGTAAATATGTATTTACTCATAAATTAAAACAGTTTTTTTTGTGAAATGAAGTTTGTTTTTGTATAAATATGTCCAACGTTTATTATATTTCGTATATTTGGAAATGAAGTTGTTATATAAAATTAAGAAAAATTATTATTTTAATTAAATTTAGTTGCTTAGCAGTTATTAATCAGTGTAGGTGTAAATTAAGTTTAATTTGGTATCGATGTTTTTTGTTTATTTTTCGCAGTGTTTTTTGTAATTTGGTTTTTTCGGTAAATTTTTTCTTTATAAAACTAACAAATGTGTGGATAAGACATGTGTACACATCCTTAATAAACCAAAAAAATAACAAACTAAAGCTTTAAATGCATTTGTATTGCCTTTTTTACGTTTTAAAATCAAGTTATAAGTATATTTTTTTAGTAGGTTTAAAGTAGGTTGTATTGAAAGTACTGTCAAATAATTTGCGATTCTTAATTCAAGTGTTTGGTAAGAAAAAATATGTAGTAGAACTCATCTGCGTTTGATAAAATTGTATCATATATTAAATTGTGTGAGTGGTTTGTATACATATATTATGAGTTATTATGAAGCAGTCTTAGTCTTGTCCCACCCGTGACAAAAATAGGTAAAAGTTGTTATATTTAATTACAGATGTTGAAGTTGTGTTTCGGGTTTGTTACATAATGTTAGCACCTCATTGTCAATGTTTACCACAATTGCATTTTTGTTTCCACATAGTTAGATAAGAATAATTCAACAGTCAAGCATGTCCCACTCGTGGCAGCTATGGGTGGTACAGTTTCCAGAGGTAGGTAGGTAGGTTTACAGGGCTGATAAGCTTTGTTTGTTTGTTGAGGTGGACGCAGGGGAGAAGGGCGGAAGCGCGGACTCGCCCATTACCTATATACCCTTGTGGTCAGCTGACTAAGTTAAGTGACATTTTGACCAGTTTTGGTTTTTTCTTTTGTTTATTTAATGATCATAGTTTTTTTTTCATAAAAGTCTAGCACATTACATAACCAGAACCACATAAATCCACATTTCAAACTTCGTACAACAATTATAAAAAACCAAACTTTAACAGTTACACCTAAAAAATTTAAACTTTTTATTCAGAATTTTTAGAAAAATTCTAGGTATGCAGTTTTATAGCGTATTAAATTTAAGTAGGAAAAAGTGAAAATTTCAAGACGCTAGGAGATCGCGTTGATTTTTAATAATTTTTTTTTGGCTGACGGTGCTAGGCTTTTATACAAGTAGTTTTTAGCAAAAAAAAACCGACTTCAACTCTCATATAAAAAAAAAATATATATATATATATATCTCATGATCCACTAATCGGATCTTAACCAGATTAGTATGAGACCACCTCTGAGACACTACCTTTCCGAATTATCGAAATCGGTTGACGTGGTCCAAAGTTATGCGGTAACATACATAAAAAAAAAAATAAATATATTCCGACGAACTGATAACCTCCTATACCTATACTAAATTAAAACGTAAGTGAATTGAACCCCTACTTGGCTTCTTATATTTTTTAATAGCTAATCTTTAATATGGACCACACTTAAAGCTCCTTTTCATATACGAATTCGTACGTGTCCCACCCGTGACAGAGGAATTTCGAATTTTTTTATAACAAAGCCATCCTTTTTGTTGTAGGTTTTGCTTAGCTTGCATTCGTGGTTCTTGGTTTTATTATAAGACATCAAGTTCACACAGAAAAGTGAAATAAATTCGCAGAGTTTTCGTAAAATATATCTGCTCCCAAAAGCAGGTTATCTTTTTGTCCCACCCGTGACAGAAGAAATAAATCCGATTTTTTCCATATAAAAGAACAATTTTTTTTGTTCAAATATACCACCCGTCTCGACCCAAACCTACAAATAGCCTATGCGATTTCAGCTTGTCGACGTCAATTGGCGCATACACAATTTTAGCATTCTGTGAAGGGGCAATGATCATATCCCTATTCCAGATACTTGTAGAATAGTTCTTTGATCCCTTCGTCCTTCTCTACCGTCGGGGCGCATGTCCAAATTGGTTAATGAGCATAGTTTCATTGGGGATCATGGCAACTCGTTTACTGCGAAGGAAGAACTTGAATGGATTTTATATCAGTTGCATTGAACTTTCTTTCTTGGTCTTGGTTTTAACTGAAAAACAAAAACAAATATAGCCTTTATGCTTTAAACCAACCAAATCGACCAGTTACTACTACTTTCCAAAACCACATTTTCCTAATGATGAATTTTTCGTTCAGCTAATTGTAATGTATTGTGTGATCTTTGTTTGAATTTCCACTCTTCTTCGCATATCTTACTTTTGCATTCATATTTCCTATTTTAGTATTCATATGTAAGTAAGCAAGCCATAGCTTTATATGCGCTTGTGCCTGAAACAGGAAAACCAATCACGCACACTCATTTCTCTTAATAAGTCTATTGCTCTCTTTTATTGAATTTATGCCCCATCTTCACGTATCTACTTAATCCATTTTTTTTTTCAACGCATTTATAGGCGGAAGGAAATAAATCGTGCCAGTCGTAAAGCATAACGACTGCGCATTGTTTTAGCATTTAAATCGAAACTTTTGAATTAATACATTTTTTCATGTGCTTTGTTTCTTGCTTTACCTGATAATAAAGCAATTTACAGTACTTAGCTTTCAATTTTCTGGCCAATTTGATATGTTCATATCGCATTTTAAATTCACTTAACTGCATATACATATATTTATATATGTACATATGTAATTGACGTAACTGGGTGGTAGCTCTCAACAGAATCACACAAGGCATAATGCGCTATATAAACGTATGTATTTAAGTACACATTTATGAGTGCGTATTCAATAAAATATTCAACATGAGAAACAAACTTAATTGATATGATTATTTGAGGAGATGCACATTTTTATCACCGAACCTTTTCAAACAAAAACATTGTTTATGATTTATTTTTGATTTGAAATACCTTTGCAAAAAAGTATTCAGGATTTCTTTCCTCAGCATATGCTTCATCACCATGCCCATTGAACATGTCTCAGAAAGTATTTTCTCTTCCATTTCAAACTGTATACCATCCACATACCCCTTGATTAACAATATCATTTTGTCCGCTCCTAAAAGTGCAAAACGTCTGTGCCAAGTCTCATATGATTCGATTTTCGTGTGCAATACACGCTGCTGACATCATTCCCGGACTTGATGATCTTGCAACCGATTTTGTCGCATATGCCACAGTTATTGTACTCAGGGATATTCTTGATAGACAGAAACTTTGTCGTGTTTTGAAAATTACTGGTATGTGCAATCATGTGATCGGTAGTACTACGCTCGAAAAGCGGCAAAATTAGTTCTACGTTAATGGTCTTTGTCTTTTTTATTTGAAGGACACAGTTAAAACAACGTTTGGATTTCTTAGTTTTCGGTTTCTTCTCACGAAAGTTTGCTTTCTTAGCCATAAGTGCGCCGTGCGATGATGACGGCTTCCATTTGTCATCTTGTAATAGTTTTTGCTTGATACCGTCTGCAGTGATAACCTTACGGCAATTTCCAATGCTCATAATCATTTGTTTATATCAGGCATGGGAAGCGTGCACTGCGCTGTCCATCGCTAGTTTATATTCGTCAAGCAATCCTTGCAGCAACAGACTTCTTATCTACTCGTCATTCACGCAAAACCCGATATCGTTTAACTTCTGGGTATGTAACATTTAGCTAATTGCACGCTGCTTAACTTTTGCAGCAGTCTTATGCGCCGATCCATCTTGAAGTGAATTTTTTAAATGCGTCCCAGGCTTTCATTGAAGTCATTGCGTCCTTTACTTGGACATATAAGTTCTTGTCTAAAGCCTAGATAATCTTGCGTCGCGCGTTCCGTTCCTTTGCAGCATCTAGTCCTTGAGCCCCCTCAGGCTCGATGCACCTCCACGCATCTTCCAGTTCTAGCTGCTTACGCATTGCGAGTCTCCATGTTGACCAATTCTCGGAACCAACCAGCTTCGCCATATTATGCGCCATAGATAACGGATTCATCGCGATATATTCTGCTCACAGACAATTGATCCTTAATTAATTTTTTTAATGCAAGCAGCCGGCCCATAACCTTTCAGCAGAGTGTTCTTTATTGAAAGGATTTTATGAAGTGGATTTTTCTTTTCTCATAAGACATTATTTATACAAAACGAATATTTAAAACTATATAAATTTGTTCGCATGACGCGTCATGCACTTACTTATGTAATTCTTAGCACCTGAGAAATAATTTGAAGTTTTTCTGGCAAAAGGTGAATTTCGAGTTTATATGGTTTTGAAGAACGTGAGCGGTATATTAGAGGTTTTCTCGAAAGTATCTTTTTCGACTTGGGCGACTATTGCTTAGAAGCGCAGATTTCTCTCCAAAGCTAAACATCGTAGATGTTGTAGATGTAGATGGTAGATCATATTTTTGTCCTAATATGGTAACGACCCCAACTTAAAGATGTTGTAGACAGGAAGGAGACTAAAGATTTCCGGCCAGTCTTTTAGCTGCAGATGTTCTGGGCATACATAATATTATCTAAATACCTACTTCAGCGGATTTTTGGCTGTAAAAAATTTTATACATATATTGAGTTAAATATTACCGCTAGTCTACCTTTTGTATTATAAAAGATTCATAATTATATTTGTCCATTGGGTCCCCTATGAAAGAGATTTATTTTTCATACAACTTTACTGAGTACAAGAAAGCATTCACTGTTTGATCAAATCAAAGAGCCAAAGTAAAGTACGGTAATAGTTTTATTTTTGGATACAATTTTATATCTCTTTACCGCCTAGGATTTTTCTATATCGAAAAAAAATATACAGACTCTTCAAGAGACTTCAAAAAATAGTGCCCAAATGTTTATTTAACCATTTTTTAATATTAACTTTATTTTATGTGTCCTCCAAAAAACCCAACAAAATTTATTGGGGGGACCCATAAAATATAGTTAATACTAAAAAATTGTGGAATAAACAATTGGCTATTATTCTTTGAAGGCCGCTCTAGAGAAGCAAACGCTCCGATATAAAATTATTGACTTTCAAAGATTTTATACCACTACTACGAAATATATATAAATATATATATTATACATATTTTTTGATTTAAAAAATGGTTATATTTTTCCAATATAGAACAATCCTATAGGATGAGAGCACACAAAATCCGACTTTACTTTCTCACATGCATTTTTGTGCTAAGTAATATCCACATATGTATGTATATATTGCAGATATATATATAACTATATAAACCACAGTTTTAAATCTAGATTAATTGTGTACTCAATCCTAATTAATTCAATCAAAATTATTCAAAAACTGATTTCTTGTCTCGTCGATCAGTTGCTGATACCACGCGTCATTGCCATTTGCTGCATCTTTTGTAGCTTCCGTTAACGGTAATGACTTCACGCTTTCCGATTTAGTTTCCACAACAGCAGCATTGGATTTCGACGCCTGGGTACCATTTGCCACTTTAACGCTACTTTTGAGCATTTCTATATTCAAAGCTTTTTCCGCATTATTTTCCTTTGCCTTATTATACTTGTCCTGCGAAGCTTTGACCTTCGATTTTTCAGTTGTATGGTCCAACATTGGCGGCAATTGGAAAGGAACGATAGGGAAGTCGGTGGGCAGAAAATCATTAACCGTCTCAAAACCGACGTGAGATTCTGTTTTGCCTGGTATTGTATGCAGTGGCACTTTGCCGTCGATAATATCTTGTACGGCGGTATGCATAATAACTCCGGTCGCACTTCCATTCGCATTCACATCTATGCCATGCTGATCTTTGATTGCGTTTGCTGTATTTTCGGGCGTTTTACTATTAGTTACATTCAAATGCAGATCTTTATCGTAAACTACAGCTCCCGTTGGCATATCCAGAGGATGTTGCGTATGTATACTTGGTCGTTTGGTCGGCCAATGAGTTTGCCATTTCCGGTGATCAGCTGCCTCAAAGGTGCGTGTGTAATGCAGAAAGCCTCGCTCACTGTCCGATAGAAAGTGAGTGACAATAACGCGGCCATCTGGTCGCACATGTCCGAAGGAGCCCTCCACGGTGCCATTAACGTAGCGTCTTTCATCACGGAATTGTACATTTCCCGTGCGGTTGTCATTCACTTCAAAGCCAAAAGCATAGGTGTTTGGACCTTAAAAGAGGGAAAGACACAAAGCGAAAGTTTTAATCCGCACCAGCTGAATCAAAGCTGTTCGATTTCAATCAAAAGCATAGACACAATGTACTTACCAAATGGATCGCGTTGAAAGTAAGAGCTTGTAGCTGGGCTGCCACCCGTTTTCTTTATTGCTTGTGCTTTGGCGTAAGCCAAGCTTCGATTCGATAAGTCAGCTGCATTGCTGTAGTGTGCTTTTAGGCATAGCGCATGGAGCTGGAAGTAAGTACGTAATATAAACATGTAGTATGTAGGTTCCTATGTACATATGTAAGTTAAAATAAAATTACAGTAAAAATTAAAACAAAAGTAAAAGTAAAAGCTGAAAAGTTGTATTTTCAAATTTGCTGAAACGAAAACGACCCGAGGTTGGAATTGCGTTTGTTGCTGAGACAAAATCCATCCGAGCTTTTAACCTGAACATACAATAATTTTACTAAACTATTTATTGTAATCAAACTGTTTAACATTTAGTTAAAAAAAAAAAAAAGTAAAAAAGTATAATTTTGGGTGAAACCGAACTTTATATACCCGGCGCAGGTATCAAATATCTTTGTTTCAACTTTCTCTAAACAACCTTTGCATGATAAGCAGGGGTGTTTTTCCCTATTTCAAACGTTTTCGATTATATACTGAGCTGGACTAACAGCCTTTAGGCTGTATCACGAACGATAGGCAACACAAACGATTCGTCTGCAGACAACAACATCTCTGATTGCGATTTTATTACTCTATCGGTCGTCTTCGTCTTGCTTTTCATATACATATTGCGTTGCAATCGTCTCGGTTGCGTTTAATGCGGCTAGAATGATGCCGCCATACTAATTATTGTAGCATTCCTCTGCAGACGATTCGTTCGTATTGCCTTTCGTTCGTGATACAGCATACAGCTGTTAATGATATAGTTGAACCATGTTTGGTAGAAATCGATAAAGTGGTTACCGAGATATACCTATGTAGGCAAGAAGTAGGTGGTGCCACACCCAATTCATAAAAGTCTATAGCGGCCTTATCTATTGTTAAGAAATAGCTGTAAATATTTACTTAGAGTAAATTAGCGTCCTCAGTTTTTGAAATATCGGAGTTTTCGGATGTCTGAAATTTACCGTTATACGGGAAGTGGGTGTAATTTTAATCCGATTTGAATAATTTTCAACGAAATGCTTTTTGTTACCAAGGTTATTAAGAGCACCGAGTTTAGTAGAAATTGATAAATCGGTTACTGAGATGCATATTTTTGGTGAAAAGTGGGCGGCGCCACGTCCATTATCCACTAATTTATAATAATCTAGTTTCATGCTAAGTGGTTATTTTAAGTGAATTAGCCTCAGTAGTTGCTGATTCATCGCTGTTTTCGTGTTTATGTAAATTACCGTTATATAGCAGGTGGGCGTGGTTATTTCCCGATTTCAAAGATTTTCAAAAAAAATTCTTAGTTAGATCCTATGCAAGGCTCGCACCGAGTTTGGTAACGATTGGTGAAGCGGCTACTGAGATACAACATTTCATCATAAGTTGGCGGGGTCACGCCCATTTTCCAAAAAATTTTACAATAATATTATTTTTTTACCACAATTTCACTTGACATTCTAATTTTTAACAATTTGGAACTAATATTTACTGAAATATCGTAGCTCTTGCATTTTTCGAAATTACCGTTATATGGGAAGTGGGCGTGGTTATAGTCCGATTTCGCCCATTTTCAATACCAACCTACCTTGGATAAAGGGCAACCCTCATACCAAATTTCGTTGAGATATTTCATTACATTACATTCATTACTGATGGGCACTGCCTTGCCCGCGGGCAAAGCTCTTTTAAGCTTGCTATACATTTTTTATAGGCGCCTGCAGGGAAAAAGCTCTCTCTGCACATCGCTGGTCTATACCTATCTTGATTCGTTTTGGCTGTTACCGTTATGTGAACAAAATTAATATACCCTTGTGCACAAGTGCGCTCGGGTACAAATACAACAGATCTGCGGAGGCAGTAGGAAGCAAGTAAAATGTATGTACTCGTATCGTAGTTATTTAGGAATAATACTAGCCTTGCACCCAACCTATGGAACCATACCATATGATATGTAGAGTAATTCTCGTGCATATTTGATTGTTAAAGTCGGAAATACGAACACATTTATTTTGAGCTTCTGTTACAATATAAGTGCATACATGCCTAGCCATGCCGTATTTAGGACCTATGGGCCCATAGGCTCTTTCCGCGGTGCGGACCCCCCTGGGAGTACTAAGGCAAACGGCGGCCACGGGTCTCCTCCAGATTTTAGTTTTCTAAATTGACGTTGTAAACATAACCTTACCTTACAGCTAAAAATACATGCTTTGTAAATTCCAACCACGTTATATTTTTTTTTTGCATAGTAGAATGGGTATTTAATGAAAAAAAAAAAATTTTTAAATATTTCACATATGTACATACATACATATGTACAGTGCCGAACAAAAGTATTGGCACAGAGAATTTTTCGCAATATATGCAACGTTTTTTATTCTAATTGAATAAACAACAGTTTTGAGATTTTATGGACCTGAAAGTCAGTTATTATTAAATTATTAATATCAAATTTATAAGTTTAATAATATGTATAATATTTAGTTTACTTTTATTTGTAAAACAACAGGGTTTTAACTAGACTTCTTTAGTACTAACGTATGTAAAATATGGTTAGTGCTATAGGGTTTAATATTTAGAAACTTGTTTTATTTATTGTTTATTTTCTTAATTTATTTTTTTTTTTTTTTTATAAAATTTTTAGATTTTCTTTTCAAATTAAAAAGATTTTTTTCTGGTAATTTCCTTTATTGATTTCATTTTTTACTTTTTCTAATTACATTTTTAGACTTTATGGTTTTAAAAAGAAAAAAAATATTTTTTTGTCATCTAATTTTTAAAAATTTTTTTATTTAATTATCTTTTATATTCAACAATCTTTATAAGGCCATAAAATAACAAAAACAAATAATTATCTTTTATTTATTAGTTATTATTATTTCAAAAAGAAAAATATAAGCGTTTTTTATTTAATTTAATTTTTAAAAACTTATTAAGAGGCGAACAACACAACGCTAAGACCTCCTCGTTATCAGATCTTCAATTAGCCTTTCGAAAGACAGTAAAAACCTTTCAAGATAGTTGCCAGAATTCACCATTGTCTTACGAAAGACTCTTGTCCTTCGAAAGACTGTGGTGACCTGAAGGACAGTTGCAAGAATATATTGATTTGACACTATCTTATTTGAAAATTTGCCATTAAAAATTTGTATAAGATAGCCGAATGATATAACATAAAGACATAAAGCTGTTTTATTTATTAATTCACCTGCTTATTGCGCATGTACCGCTACAAAACTTTAGGTGTGCATAAATTCTCTAACACCTGCACTACAACCACCGTTTTTAATATTTTCTTCATTTCTACTTTTTATAATTCATATATTTTTACAATTAAAAAAAATTAACTACGTTTCTTATTGAAAAGTTGAATGTTCATTGCTTTGACGAGCGAGGCAAACACTAAATCGACGCGAAAGTGGTATATGGACTCATAGAATGTAAAAAAATTTACCCAAAGTAATGCCTCAAATTAGTAATAACAATACTTAGATCAAAACTGTGGAAACTGCGATCCGCGGGAGTGGGTGGTATCAGCCTGATCCCTATGGCTGTTCCGGTGTAACGCGTACTCCGCTTGCATGCCGCCGACTCGAGGAAACGACGCATTTTCCCTTGTTTACTAAAGTAAATCAGCTATTTAGTACTTAAATTACGTTGTACTAAAATGTGAATCCCTTCGATTAGGGTAAAAAACGAAGTAAACATGTCTGATTGACTCGCTTTCAGTGTCTCCTACGTTTCTTAAAAGTTGTTAATACATATATAATTTTTCACTATTTTATAACTTTACTTTTTCAATTTTTTTTTTTTTAATTTTTCATGTGGCGCGGGTCCCTAGGCTAGCGCTGATGTAGTCTGAGCTTAAATCCGCCCCTGATGCATATATAATTTTGTGAAATTCGTCCCGTGAATTACTCTTTCATCAACTAAAATTTTCTAGTTTCTAAGGTGTATACAACTGGGCTTTATTTCTTTTTGTTTATTGTTACAAATTACCATTAATTTGGTACAAATTAACAAAGATATCTTAGATATCTTTTTCAAAGCAGCAACAAATGTTAAATATAGGTAATTAAGTTCTACAAAAGTATTCCAGACTCTTCCAGAATGTATGGCCATTTTTTTAAATTTAAGCCTTATAATTAATTTAATATTTTTCTGATTTTTATACCCGAGCGCTTCACTTTGCTTACTAAGTAGTAATCGCCACAATATGAATGGCAAAGTACAGGGCGTAAAATAATAATTGTCACACAAGTTTTTTGGAAAATAAAAGGGCCTTTTATAGATTTTGCAAAAAAGTATTTCATTGTTAACTTTTTAAATATTTTACTTTAATTTCATTCGTTAGTTTTAAAATCTTAATCTGCATTTGCAGCTTTGGGAGATAAGTGCATGTCCTTTTCAGGTGTATTTTTTCTAAAATTTTTTCCGAGTCTATTCGATTGCTGAGTATAAGGCCTTATGTTGGACAAAAGGGGGAGTGCCGCTTGCGCTTTTCTCTCAAACCCACATGAAGGTTAAAATTTAAAAACCAATTAAAAAAATTGCGACAGTTATTATTTTACACCCTGTATACGATGAAATATTATAATATTAATTAATTGTTTGTTGTCAAGATCTGCATTGTCTTGCTTTTGCTCACCGCTAGACCAATGTCTAATTTTCCTCGTTTTCTAAGCTAAAAAATGCTTCGCATAACCTAGTATCATGGTGTTTGCCGCTGTGATTTATATCGGCAGCTGGAATTGCACTTTCCAACATCACTTTGAAGAGGTCCACGGTACTGAGTCGCTCTGTCGAAAACCTAGTTTGATCTCGAATGGCGTGTAGATGTTTTTTTCCAACTTGGAATGGAAGGAGCTAAAAGTTGCACTCAACTTCACTCTACAAAGTCGTATTAGTTTGGCAGAGAAACTAAATTTAAAAGCCTGATTATGGCAACTTAACTTAACTTAACTTAACTTAACGGAACGTAGACCTTAAAATCAAAATGAAACAGATTTCGACGTGGCATTAAGTTACGTTAAGTTTCGGCTGTTCAATTATAAGCAACACCCATTTAACAGAATTTTTAAGAGAGAGCCGTAAGTTACTATAAGTTGCCATAATCAGACCATAAGGCTCTGTCATGGATACTTTGCATTGCACTGCATATATAAACATTGCTGCTGAAACATATTTGTGATTATACACACTTCATGCAGCGCATTCATATTTTCCCGACAACAACTACACTAATTTTTGCCGGTCTAATTTCTCCATCACTCGATCTCACTGCTTAATCGCATGTCACTTTTACGTTGAAATCAAAAATCAACAGACTTCTATGCCATGCTGAGTGTTGAGTAACCGCTTACACGCAAAGCTCATTTAACAGATTCCTGGTATGACAACTTCTTAATATGCAATGTTAAGTATACATAACCGAGCCTTTAGACATGACGTCGTAAAGACAGCTTCTCTCGTGCTTCGAGAGACACTTTTATGGATGTTTAATTGCCATGTTCCGTGCCGCTCCCCGTTATCGGGGGTGTTGTCATGAAAGCTGAATTTTCCGACTTTGGACCAAATACACCCTCTTTGCTCACCTTGCCATTGAAGTGGAGATGCAGAATTTTAACATTTGGGCAGGCGAACGCTGGTGCGCTTCTCTGCGATGGTCAGACTACATGGAAAAGAACTTGGCCTCAACAGCAGTTTTTCAAATATCCGTTGAAGACAAAATCCTGGATAAACCCAATTCTCGAATTTGTCTAGTCTGGTTAAAATGGGTACAGGTACATACAATGGTGTTGGAGGACCTTTTGCTCGCTGCTTGGCTTGCTTCTACAATCCTGGGCTCTCAGTTTTGATCCCATCGCGAGAAATGAATTAAATTTTTTATGAGGTTTTTATGAAGCAGACTTACTTATAACCGAGATTCGCCATTGTCTGCCGAGGGGTCACAGAAATTGGAAAAAAAAATGATTGTCCCCCAAATCACTGTTTCAGCTAAATTATCTTCATAATTATTTTAAAAATTTCCGGTTCAGTAATCCACCGACAAAACTCTTTGTTAAACAGAATTTGCCACAAATTTCATGTCGGAGCAATAGCTTGGTCATTGACTCTCACGCAATATATGTACATATGTATGTAATTCTTGTTTGTTTTCATTCGCAAAAGCACTTACAACAGCAACAGCGAATATAACTCGTACACGTTTTTTTAAAGCACACACGCACATTCTACGAATATTAATTGAATTCTAATCATGGATCAGTTGAAAAAATCGAGCACTCACGATTAAGTATTTGAATATCAAAGAAATTTTATTTGCGCATTTTACTTAAATAAGTTTGTCCACTGAGGGCGGCCACTCTACTTTCGCACTCGTCGGTGAGGTAACTCGAACTGAGCTCTTGGCCGCGGTTAGCAAGTGTTCTAATGCCAAGAAATGAAGAAGATCAATAAATGCTTGACTAAAAGAATAATATAATACTCGCACTTGTTGGATTTGCAAAAATCAACAATCAATCGCGCATTGATTGCTGTTTCCTTCCCTTCCCTTTGCTTTCTACATTTGCATTAGCTCCAGTATGGTTGGAACAATACAGCGAAGTAGTGAATTGCTAATTAGTAGGTACGTGGCGTGAATTAATTTGCTCATTGAAATAAATTGGTTCTATGGGGTCAGTAATTTCAATTCTTAAATTTTTTCTAACGCCCAGCTGTTAATTTTCGTTACAACTTACGAAATATGAGTTCTACTAACTTTGTTATTGTGTAAATGTACAAGTACGTGTACGTGTGTATGTGGCAAATGCAAATTGAATTGCATAAAAACTTTTAATTTTTTGTTTAATAGTTTAAATCGGCAGAAGCACATCTTCTCATAAGTCTTCTACTTGAGCAGCTTTGTGCGAATAATACATTGGCGTCAATTTCATTGTTCAGTCAAACTAGAGCTCAACCCCCAAGATCTATGAACACTAGGATGCATCACCAAAAAACCCTTCACCTTAAACCATTCTACCATCTGAAGTGATTTTTTAGAAACAGTATTTAAAAAAGCTAATTTTATTTATAAAAGGCTCGATTTTTTGAGGTATTTTCTAGCTCACTTTTTCGAAATAATTTGGCGGAACTCTTAAAATATAATATAGTTGATAATTCCGATGGAAAAGCTATAACGTTTTTTTTTTGTATGTAGAGTGATGCACCCTAATGTACATGCATAAGTGCATACATATCAGGAAAAAAAAAATATAACACGAAACGAAAGCTATTGAATTCTTTTATCGCCAATTTATTTAGGCTGTATTGTATTGCCATCAAAACACTGGGTGCAGGAAGTACTTGCAAGGTATACGGTTTTATATGCATTTTTTGAACGCATTCGTAAACAACTAGTTTTATTGCGATGGAATTTTGGTGAGCTATGTATGTATATCAAATATAAACCCAGAAATTTGGTGCCGATATATTTTAATATGTTAATAAGTTTCCTTTGGTGTAACTATTTTCCATTGAAAAGGATCTTGAGGGTTATATACCAAAAGCTTTTAATCCATTATAATTGTTGAACTGAATTAAACGAATTTTTAAATTAAAACGGTTTTTCTATTTTTCTTTTGTTTTAGTCATCGAACAAAACCGCATATTACACAAATAGGTGGTGGTAAATCTTGAATAGGCAAGAAATAGAAACAGGCAAGAAATAGACTTTCTGGTCATAAATAAACTTGGCATATTCTGACTGGAACTTTTGTTCAGCGCTAGATCAATATCTTTTGCTTCTATACTCCAGCTTGATACTAGTTAATCCAGGCTAATATTCTTACTCCATAAGCATCCCCAGCAGCAGAAGTTACCTTCAGCATCAAAATCATCATTTTTTCAAGTTTGTGTAGCAGCATAAGTCGCTCCAAGGCGCAGATAAATTTTAACCGTTGACAGGATATACAATCTATTTTTCTGGTTCTCAACTAGAACCACCTCTTGTAGATGAAAAAGTCATTCTGAAATTACTTCAACATCAGATTGTAGAAGTCGTACTATATTAAATGTCTTTTTTAGGCCTACCAATTTGCGTCACATCGTGCAATTTTTAGTCCCATTTAATTTCAAAAGGCATCTAATTTTGCAATTTGGCCCAAGGTGCCAAAATCGTACTTTTGGAAAATAGTAAATATTATTCCGGCAGGTTCTGCAATTCACTTCGGAAAGAAATTGAGTCAAGCTCGCTTTGAATTCAAATTGGCAGGGTTTGAAATTCCCTCTAAAGTGAATTGCAGAACCTGCCCGATTGCAACGCATTTTTTTAGTTCCATCTATCTACAAGAATTTTATAGTTTTTAAAAGTTATACGACTGATTTATTTTATTTTATATTTGTACTTTTGTTTTAGACACGTTCTCCTTCTTTTGTTGCTAAATGGGAAAGAAAGAAGTAATCTTCTTCTATTTTTCACTTTTTTATCCCCAGTATGTACCGTGACCATCCGTACTTTATTTCGAAGAACAGTGCTTGTTTATAAGGTGCTTCAAATATGAATATATATAGGAGGTGTTACAAATTAGGCGGCAGTTCCGGTAAGAGCAAATTTTATTCGCGTGAATTCGCGTGACATCGCTTACAATATATCTGCGTACTTTGGTTAGTGGCTTACCGAAACCACAACATACCAAATGTAGGGATGAAATGATACGAGTAGATACAAGTACATACTCGATACTTTTCGTTCGATACCAAGTAATTTTAGTATCGATGCTTTTGAACCAAGTAGTTATCGAAAAATAAATACTCGTAACGAAGCCAGTTACTAAGGCAAACTTTACTTCTGCAATTTTTCCTCCACTGTTATTCTGAATATCAAGCGCCTTGTTCTTTATGTCTACTTAATTACCAGCGAAAACCATGACAAGGCGACTAAATGGATACAGTCGATACAGTGCAAAGAATATATGCTCCAATTGCTGTAATTGTAAATGTGTAAGAAGAAGTTCCTAGGAGCCATTTCGGTGGTGCAGTAATCCGTACGATCAGAGATGAGATCGAAGCCACCTAGAACTCTAGATTGTCCAGTTCCTGATTTGGTCAACGAATCGGTTTCCTTGAGTCGAATAGCTGTTCGCGCCGCGACAATTCTGCCTGCAACGTCGACAGGCACTACGTTCAGCATTACGTTCAGTGCTAATGTGCGGGCCGTCCGCAGTGCCCAATAATACCAATTAATGCAGTCCGTTGTACGCGTTCCAGCTGCCTCGCTAGTGTAGCCCCCTTCAGTGAGTTCCACCAGACTAAGGCGCCATAAAACATAATTGGCTTGACTCCGGTCTCGTAGATCCAATAGACAACTTTAGGCGAGATACCCCATCTCTTGCCAATAGCTCCCCTACTGCAATAAAGGCCACTGATGCCTTCATTGCCCTTTCCTCGATGTTTGGCCTCCCCGACAACTTCATGTCTTGGCCCAGTCAGACAGCTGTAAGCGCAGAACTCCAACTTAGGGAAGAACAGCGGCGGGGATTTTATATTTTCTGATGAATAAGACCACTTCTGTTTTACTGGGTTTGAAGGCCACTTTTCAGGTATTTACCTTTAACTATGAGTGCAACATCGTCTGCATAGGCTATTACCCGACAGCCGTGTTTTTCCAGCTCCACTAGTAGCTCGTTCACCACGACAACCCAGAGTGGGGTGAGAGAACACCTTCCTTCGGGGTGTCCCCGTTCCCCATGCGAGGCAAGCAGGCGCTACCCCAGACGGCCGTGACAGTTCTGTCACGCAGCTAGTTTTCGATGAGCCTATTGAAACTTACCTCAACCCCAAGCTTATCTAGCGACTTAACTATTGCGTCCGGCAGGACATTATTGAAAGTCCTCTCAATATTGAGTTAATTAAAAAAATTCTTGGAAAAAACTCAAATATTCAAGGTAGCCCAGCCCAGAATATTTGAACGTCATCTTCGCATCTAGTCGGGAGGAAAGTAGATTTCAAATAGACATTTTTCTAGTTCGCGGTATCTTTATACTAGAAAATCGTTCAAATTTTAAATGCTTTTAAGAATTCCTTTTAATAAAATTTCATCCGTCTCATTTTGTTTATATACTCTTCACAATTGTTCTATCAGGTGAAGTAGTACGGAGACATTTGTGAAACTATCGTATTTAAATCTATGGTTCATAATTTTTGTTTTTGCAAAAACTTATATTTCCGAGAAGTACAACAAAAGAAGAGATTAACTTTCTCGTAATCTTTTTCAATAATTTGTCTTTATTAAATGCCATTCATTATTAAGCATATTAGGGCTGTTCAGGATATTGTGGAAATGGTCTTGGATTTGCATTTGCAAATTTATGCTTGCTACCATGGCAACCGTGTGCATTCTATTGTTGTGGATATGCCCATATGCCCAAGATCCTGAATGGCCCTATGGTTTTCGAGTTTAGGATTCCCAGATAATAGTTAACTTATGACATAAAAAACAAAATTAGCGTATTTAGTTCATGCGGAATACCTTCATAGTAAAAAGTGTCGATATGAGTAGGTGTCGATACTTTAGATCCGATATTTTTTCGGTTTGTATAGGGCTAGAACAGTGACAGAGGAAATGCTCGAAGTCGTTCATGGTGAAGCCCATATGCTTTCCGTGTGTTCTGATTAGACAGTGTCCTTTGAGAATACCAACAACCACTGAGCTAATGAAGAGACGATCAAGAAAAAATAGGGACTCAGATCTGTTTCCATCCATTCTTGGTTAAATTTTCCCGGTTGCGTCACAAGTGGATTCCCTAGCCCAGCTGTGGTTTTGGTTAGCTTGAAAATAGTGGTATGCCCGCATTTTCTGCAGAACTGATTGCCTGAGGTTAGTTCCTTTCTCCTATCTCCGTGCACGAGAACCCAGATTACATTAGTCGTGCAACGCGAAGCTACCTTCGAAGAGGTATTGTAATACTCTATAACAGGGGTGGGCAAGGCCGAGGCCGAAAAGAGCCACATGTAAATTCTAAATGCTGCAAAGATCCACAAAAACAACAACAACAAAAATTTATATTTATTTATAATTTTTAAATAAAATTATTATTAGAAATTAAAATCATTACTTTTATTATTATTCTAATGAACATAAGATAGATATTAAAGAAAATTCAAAAGACCCCTTGGGCCAAATTTTCAAAATATGGTTTTACATCAGTTAAAGCCGTTCGTAACGGTTCGGTTAAATATTCGTTTCAATTTCCAGTAAAAAATAGGAGTGTACTCGTACGCAAAACTATCAAAAGTTTTAAAAAACTTTTACTGGTTTTGCGTTCTCGTAACCAAAAAACTTGCAAAGTAGGGAAAATTGAGAGAGCAAAATGTAATAGAGAGCTGCAAATTTCTGCTGGAAAAATTTTTCCCAGCGAAAACTTGCAAGTAAGGAAATCAGCTGATCACAATTATATGTTTGTAAATGAACGAAAGAAAATATGACCTTCTTGAATTATTTATGGTAAATTTTATTATTAATGCTAATATACAATGAAAAAGAGAGTAAAGTTATTAAGTACAAGGTTTGTTGAGTTTATTTTTGGTTAATTTACTATTAATCTCCAGTTTGTTTATTTTAGTGTGTGCTGCCTATGGTTGCCGTATGTCATTTTTCGTTTGTACCATAATTGTTCTTTAAATATACCAAAATAGATAAAAATGCAGCAAGCTGAAGTATTGTTGGCCGAATTTGTCAGTTTTGCTAGGTTGATTGTTGAAATTATAATTTTATAATTTTAAATGTACATTTGTAGATATCTATTAATTTTTGTTTGGACCAAGGATGGGTGTTTGTAGGACAACCTTTTCTTTGAGAAACATTTTTCATTCATTCCGATATAATTAATTTGTATTTTAAAAAGGTTTTTCGATTCCAAAAGTTTGCAATTGTATAAAATGCAAAATCGGGGAAAATGTACCGAGCAGAGAATAAATTGCCATCTCACCCACCAGTGGCAACTGTGGAAGTGATCAGCTGTTTCGAAGGATGCAAGTTTTTGCAAATTTTGTGTTCTCATACTTCTGTGGATATTTTGTCTCTTTGAGAGCGAATGCTGCTAAATTCTCAGAATTTTTTCTGCTGGTTAATTTTGTCCTCTCAATACGACCATGTCCAACAGAAAAATTTCGGCGTAATGTCATCTGTTCTCTCACAAGAGAAAAATATCCTAAATAATATGCGCACAGAAACTTGCAAGTTAGACGAACAGCTGACAGAAATTTTGTTTACATTCAAAAGTATAAAACTGAAAACGTAACAAAACAAATCCCGAAGTCTTATCCTGACATAGTTCACTAACTAAACGAATAATTACTTACTTAATTTTTCCAGCAGAAACTAGCACCTTTCCCTCAAAATGAAATGTCATTTTGCTCTCTCAACGGAAAATTATGAAATATTCTTTTCTTGAGATCATGAATAAAAATACGTAGTTAAGCTTCAGAACTTAAATCAATTTGCGACAAATCAAAAACATTTTTGTTCTTTCCTTGTAGAGACAAATTCAAGTTTTGCAAATGTTCCATCATATCGGTTAAGTCAGAAAGCCAATTTTCGTTCTCCAATTGCGAATCGAAAAGAATGTTCAGCAAAGAAATATGTATTTTAAAAAGTAAAAAGAGCCAAAATGTTCTAAGCAAAGAGAAAGTAAAGAGAGCCGCACTTTGCTAAGCAAAGAGCCCCGTTTTCCCACCGTTGCTATATAATGAAAATTTGTTCTTTATTTCGAAGCACTTGGAAAATATGGTAACAGATCCAATATGGCACCACTTGAGGACGGAAGATACTGCCCCAGTGTGCGTCGCTTCAAAGCCGCCCTTCAGTACAACCTCAATCCTATAGTGGCAACAAGCGATTTACAATAAATCACGTCCCAGTCTCCTTTCCAATTACATACACATAAGCAGTAATAGCGCAGCCCAGCAGATGAACGGAAAAAATTAGCGCACTATCATTCATTTTATTGAAATTACTAGAGAAAGAAGTGCACAAGTAGCATACGTGTTCTGGAAGCAGATTTATTTGTACACATTGCACCGAATCTGTGTGTGATGCTCCATTTATCAAGCATACCTTTTACAGCACTAGCTTGCTCTTCAGGTGTGGCAATCATTCCAATTTTTATTTTTTTTTTGCCTGATTTCATTCTATTACCACCCCATGAACGGTAAATTTAGTCTCTCCTTCTAGTTTGTTCATAAAACCTTCTTCCGCTCTATCTGCATTTTCAGCTCGGAGATGCGGTTTAGTACGAAGGAATGAACTCTTGTTAACATTTAGTTTTTTTCACAATGGCGTCTAAGGCAGGTGCTGCGGCACCATCTACAGCTGTCGGCGTGCTTAGACTCAACTTGGCTGTGTCATCAATAGCTACTAAGTTTGCTCTTGAAATTAAAAAGGTCGCATGAGAGCGAATTGCCTTGTCTAAAACCTCGTTTGATATCAAACGGTGCGGAGAGGTCCTCCTCTATTTGGACGGAGCGGAAAGTTGTGCCCAACGTCACTCTACATAGCCGTATTAGTTTTGCGGGGATCCCAAATTTAGACATGGCATCTTACAGCAGCTTCTATTCGTGCTATCAAAAGCAGCTTTAAAATCGACAAAAATATGGTGTGTGTTGATTTGCATATCGGCTTTGATATGCGACTTTGAACAGCACAGCGGGTATACCGTCCGCTTCGGGGGCCTTGTTATTTTTAAGCCGCCTTATTGCTGTTCCCACCTCGTCTCCACATCTCAAGTGTACTCTGGACATCTCTACAGCACCCAGGGGAGGTAGTATCCAACCACCTCTTCCACACACTGACTAGCAAAAAGGCAATGATCCGAGTCAATGTTGGCTCCTCGGATAGAAAGCACATCAAGGATGCTCGAAGCGTATCTTTCGTCCATCACAACATGATCTATTTGGTTCTTCGTTCTTTGATCAGAGAATACCAAAAAGGCTTTGTGGTCGATCAGCTTCTCTCCGTTGTCGGAGGTATTGTCATGAAGGCTGAATTTTCCGACTGTTGGTCCAAAAATGCCTTCCTTGCCCACCCTGGCGTTAAAGTTGACCAGCACGATTTTAACATAGTGGCAGGGGCAGCACTCATATGCTTCCTTTAAGCGTTTTAGTTTCATTTTCCCTCTCCTCCGTCGGAATGTGCGCACAAATGAAGCTCAGGTTGTTGAATTTAGCTTTGATGTGGATCGTGGCGATTCATTCACTGATGAGAGTAAACCTGGAGAGGAGGTGTTGTAGTCTCCGCCCAACCACAGATCCCACACCAAATTTGTGCGTCGTCTCATGGCAGCTGTACTATTTGATGCAGCCGTGCCCCGTTCCTGGATTGCAGCGTTGTCAGCTTTTCGAGGATATCCAGCAGTAAGATAGAGGCACCTTCCCTATAGAGGGTCCGGACATTCCAAGGGCATAACCGTAATACTAACATCAGAGCGTTTCTTACAAGAAAAAAAGGCGACTTAAGTTTTTAAAAAAGTTTTTTATTTTGTTTTTATACATTTCATGAGTGTGTATTTTTATTTTTGTTATGTATTTACATTTGTATGTATTTACAGTAACACTTTTTCCTTTTTTCTTTGCCGTTCACTTGAAAATGTTTTACAGTAATTTGTAGACATTTTATTAAAAAAAAAATACATGAAACTATCGTAGGTACAGCACAATTAGTTGGAGAACATTGTAGGCCCTTGGCTAACCACAAGGCTTTCACAAACACTTATGCAAACATAAACAAATTAATAATGTATGTAAAATATATGGTGTTGGTTTCCATTGCTTCATAAATGATTATAATTAAATTTACCATAAAAAAAAAAAACAAAGTTAAAATACAAATATATTAAAACCATTATAATATAATACAAAAGAGCGCTCATGAGTGATACAAGTGAGACGAGATGAGAGAACTTGAGTGCCTTTTTGAGGAGAATAGGTGAGAGTATAAGAAGTAAGCTATTCATAAAAGTCACGAAAAAGGCTTCACAAATAAAGGAATTTTAGATAAGAAATATGAGTAAACTGAAAGGAAAGAATTAAGTATTAGCTTAAGACAGCTTGATTATTATGTAGGCATAAGTATCAGAAGACAGACTGTTAAAGTAAATTAAATGCAAATGACAAGATTCTAGACAAGTTATGGGACGACTATCGAGAGCGAGCTGGAGACAATAAAAAAGAAAGAATATTGAATGCTTGATGAGAAATGAAAGCATCCAATGCTTTTTTTGTTTTACTTTTAATGCACAGTGACCGGCTCATTCATACGCAACGGATTGTAACGCATGGATTTCTAATTCATGTGAGTGGAGTGGAGTGATGTTAAGCACAAAGGAACTAGAGAGCGAAATTATTCACATGTAAAATTCTTCTCGGAACTTTGAAAGATGGCACAAATAAATTTCACTTTTTTCTTCCCTTAATGTTGCATACTTATCAACCCGATGCCAAATCATATAGCAAATTACCCAAATTCCTTTGAATAAATGGGATTTTGTACAGGCATCTTTACACTTTTTAAAACCCTACAGTAGCTCGTTTCTGTAACTCATCTCTACAGATTATTTCTCTACTGGTAGAGAATATACGTCATTCTCTACTACTCATTAGCAGTAGAGAACATGGCGGCGAATTAATATCTCAATTCGCCTTGGTAGAAAATTGTTACAGAAACGAGCTGCAGCAGAGCTGTAGAAGCTAATTAGCACACATTTCCCAATTTAAGAAAGTTTAATAGCCGATTTCACCAGCACTTTAAATGGAAAATGTTTTTTTTTTTCTTTTCTGTCAATTTCCATATGAATTCAAGAAAATTTAACTAATTTTTCATTTAAGTTGCTTTCGTGAAATTGGATGTAAGTGTTGAAAGTAAATATCTAGAAAGTCTTAGAGAATGTAGTAACATAAATATTTTACAAAAGTGTAGAAAAGGATATAAAAAGCATTTCTGAGTATTTATGAACGAGTGAATTCGTTAGAGAAGGTGGACTCGTTTTAGCTTAAGAATATGGGATGTGTTACTAGACTCTAAATTCACTCAATATAGTGACAGTTATGTGAACAAGTTCACTCTCTAGTTTGAAAGCCGAAACCAAGCTTAAAAATAAACCTCACTGTTTGAAAATATGAAAAAAATCTTTGGATTAGAAGAAGATATAACTCATCAGATAGGCATTGAAAGTTTGTAAAAGAGAGTTGAAAATGAAAAAGTCTATGTTTGAACAAAGGTATAGTAAAGAGAAAGAAAGTAAGTCCCTACATTACATAATATGAACGATGATCTCCATTTTCGTCTACTATTACTATAACTACTACTCCTTCTTCTTCTTCTACATTATTTGTTTAATAAAATAAAACATATATATATACGATAAACTTGTTAAACTACGAAGAGTGAGTGAGTGAGAGAGAGAATGTAATATCATTTCATTTCATTTGTTTGTTCTATTCCTGCCTTTTCAACATTTTAATCGCTTTCATCGCCTTTTGAATAAACCCTTGTTTAAACATTAATTATCGATTAGTTGCATTTAAAATCGCTTAACATATTATTCGATAAATGCAAGTACCCGTTTGCATTGCGAGTACAATGATTGATTGAGTTAATGAGTATGTGAGTGGGTGTGCAAATATTGTAAGTGGCTGGGTGGCGAGTGGTGAAGTGGTGGCTGTCCTGTTTGTAAGATCGTTTGGCCAACCCCTCGACGTTATAAATCACGTACAACTTTCTAATCGATTCCAAAATCCATTCAATTCTAAAACGATCTTTTTTTCAAGTTCCAAATCCAATTCTTCCAAACGCCCTTTAGCCAAACGTTAGCCCATTTAATAGTGATGCAGAAGCGGAGCAGGCGCATGTGCCAGTAGAGGAGCGTGTGCCAGTAGAGGAGCGTGTGCCAACACCGGGGCATGAGCGATTACTTTTGGTGCCGTTTTGTGTACGACGGCGTTGAATCCGTTGTGATCATCAGCAGTGTAATCAACAGTGCGCACTGAACCATCGGGTTCGACGAGCGAGTATTGGCCCTTTACTACATCGCCGTCACGTTCTTCGGCTTGCGATTTAATGTCACCAGTGTGCGGATCTTTAATGCCATAGTTGAAAGAGTATTTCGGGTATGCCTAAAAGAGGGAAAAGAGTTTAAGTATGCAAAATAGACCTATCTTTTGTATTTAATAAACATTAAACAAACCACAGGTTCGGCATGCACTGCGTGGGCTAAAACTGGGGCATGGGCTAACAGCGGCCCTGGATAATGTCCATACTCTATGGGTACAGCTTGGGCGGCAGCAATAAGGAGGACAATAGCAATCAAGTACTGTGTAAAAATAGAAACAAATTTTACATCTTTACTATTTATTGCGTAAAATTTCTTATAAATAAGTATTTATAGATATGTAGGGTAGTATGTCCTTAGTTGTATCTATTGATTGATTTATGTGAATTTGTACTAAAGGAATGAGTGGTAACTATTTGCCATTGAGAATTTACACAAATTACTCAGTAAGCTGTTGACAGCTAAGATTATATTTAGACTGGTATATATGTATACATATACTCAACTAGCTAGAAATTCACTACGAGTTCATTATTTTCCAACTATGTAGTTGTGACTAAATCTCGACTACTTAACATTGCTAACATGATTTTACAAATCGTTCACCTTTGCTTCTAGTTAAAGCAGCTCACGATTTGCGATGTTTACCCGAAGTATCCTCTGGGTAGCAACCGTACTTACTATCCACTTGAAAAAATCTACCAAATCTGTGAAATATCTACCAATAACTTTTTTATTGGTTATTGTAATAAAAACTATAGTTTTGTTATTTTTTCCGTTATTTCAATAAGAATTCAAATTGTGTTTAAGGAACTTTTTATTTTACTAATTATACGGTATTTGCGTTCATATTAACGGTATCTTCTCTATTAACCAAAAGCGAAAGTGATGAAACTAAAGGCAACAACGAAACTTCATCATTTGAAAAAACTTCAACTGGAGTTATTATACTCTCTCAAGTGAGAGTAGAAGGAGAACAGATGCAGAGGTGCACGGGAACGCAAAAAGCACTATTTCCCGTAAAAACGTCAGTCGGTTTGTTTACATGTCATTGGCACAACACTGATTTGGCTGAAATATCACTAAATAATTAATAAAATCTATACATATTCAAATACTTCGTTGTCTACTTCCATTTTTTTACAAATATAAGGTTCTTTGCTTTCACCGCTTTCTGTTTTTGTTTTCACATGCAAATCAACTGATCGTTTGACACTTTTCATGAACTTACAGGAAAAAAAACTGCGGACTAAATCCTGTAACTTCTGACTAGGTACAGTTGCTCAGTTACTCTCTCAAAGGTGTTCCCACTTACAGGTTTTATGTCAATAGGAACGACTTCCTGTAAGTTCTGACTAAATCCTGTAAACCGTACAGCTATTGGAACAGACTAACAGATAAATACAGTGACTCAAAAAACCGCTTGGTCAAGCAAACCTTTTTTGGTATTTCTTTATAAGAATATTGTTTGCGCTTTAACCAAGCACTTAAAAATCAAGGATTCAAGCTAAATACAACATTTAGAAAAATTCAAAATATTTTCGTCTAAATTTCGAACCTTTTACTGAATTTTTTGAACAATTTAAGGTATGGAATTTTATAGCCCATAATATTTGAGCATAACCAACATTGTGCGCCTAAAAATTCCCGTTGGTATTTTTTTATTTTTTTGCCGCCAGTATTTTGTGTTTTTTTTTTCATTTAACAATTGCCGTAAATGTTTAGCTCATTATACATATACCACCGTGCGACAGTAAATTTTACTGACAAAAATCAATATATTTACTCCGACGTCTGTAACTCACAAATGATTTAAGAAATTCAGTGAAATGTGCTTAGAGAAGAAGTATGGGTATCAAATTAAAGAGGAAATTCTGTAGAATTTAAGCAGATTCAATGCTTTAGTGCGTAAGGACTGGTAAGTATTGAAAATGTCCTTCTAAAATTGTATCCTTGAAATTTCGCAATATTTGTTTTTGAAAAAATTATTTGTTAAGGACTTATATAAACTCGCCAACAACCCCGAATTTCGTCCTTCTAACTTTATCAGCTTAAAAAATTACCGATTCGTCCATGTAAATACAAAAAATTTTAATTTTGTTTAAATTCCAAAGAAATTTCCTCTTTCATTTGGTACCCATATTTTTATTCTACAATGCATTGAGTTTTTTAAATAATTTTTGGAATTAATCATATCTTTCAAATTACGAAGTCCTTTAAAATAAATCCTGACGTCAGAGAGATAAAAAAGTAGGTTTCAAACTCATTTATTTATTATTTAGAAGCAATTTTTTCTATTTAAGTTGTGGAAAAGTAATGAATATCTAAGTCCCGGGACTAATCCCGGGATTCCGGAAAAAAAACTAACATCCCTAGTAGTTACATAGCTGTCCATTTTTTCTTTTTATTTAAGAAATCATTTAAAATAGTTAGGCAATCAAAAGCTCCTCGGAAATCCAATAAAAAGAGTTTTGAATGGAGCCAGATATGTTCGCCTTATTTCGATATATGTATATTTATACGTATGTATATAAAAAGTGTGCATTAAAGCATTCGAAAACTAATGCAATAAAGTATACTGCAATTTTGGAAAGAAATTTGTAATGAAAAGATAACTATTTATGAAAAATAAAACGATAACGAAAAGTTTTATTTATTTTTCAAACAAAAATCCACCAAAATCAAAAAAGTATCTTTATTTATCTTTTTTTATCTTAATTTATCTTTTTTCTTTATTTTTTCAGTTTTGGTAACAATATACCAAAGTGGTAACCTTGAACTGTTCACCCGTTCGGAAAATAGCTAATTATGAGAAGACGAACCCCGCCTCCCTACTGCAGCAATAGGTTGTGCGATGAGGTTGGATCCCGCCTCGTGAAAAGAAACTCAATGGAAGAACCAATCAAGCATCGGATGATGCCAACGATTGAGGGCGTGCACTTAGAATTGCCGGCCTCATAATGGGGAGGATCTTCTCAAAAAGACAAAGACTGACATCACCTCCATCCAGGACATGCGATGGACAGGGCAAGGTAGAAAAAATTTAGGATCTTGTGATGTCTACTACAGCTGCCATGCACAACTTCCATGGGCCGGTGGAAGTTATTTTAGACTTAATTTCCACCCCGATCTGAAAAATCTTCCATGGAAGTTAGTTCAATATAAAATTTCTAGGAAAATCACATGGAAGCTATGACATGAATTAACTTCCACAAAAATTTTATCGCCAAAGATGCGCAGGTCATCTAGTGAGCTCGCTCCGTCTTATTATTATCTGGGATTGAAAAATCATTTACGATTTCAGTGCAGCAGTGATAATTTAATAATTTCTTTCATTATGATTTAACCAACATATATATGTACATAGTATGTATTACAACATCCGACGAGGTGGCTCTTGGAGTATTCGAGAGAAAGATTTTGCGAAATATTTACGGGCATTTAAGCGTTGGCGACGGCGACGGCAAGTACCGCAGACGATGGAGCAATGACCTGTATGAGCTTTACAATGGCAGGGGCTTTGAAAAATTGTGACAGATACATTGACACATGATACAATTTCGCAAGGATTTATTTTATGTACAATTGATACGGATTTTGAGACTTCAAAAGTGTTTGCGTTCGAATTTTTCAAGAAAAACTCTATCAAGTCATTATGCCAAACATTTTTAATACCTACTGGTCCTTATACACCAAAAAATTTCATCTGCTTCAATCCTGCCAATTTTCTCTTTAATTTGATACCCACATTGTTTTTGCACATTGCCCTGAATTTTTTAAACAATTTTTGAAATAATCATATTTTTGAAATTTCCAAGTCCTTAAAAAAAATCCTGGCATCAGAGGGAAAAACTAAAAGCGCAGTTTTGCTATATTTTCCCCGTGGTTTCGCAAATATATTTTTGTGTGTAAAATTTACTGTCACTCGGTGTACTCAAAAATCAACGCGATTTTTTAACAACTATAAATTTCCACATTGTTATTCTAAAATTTAATCATTTATTTTAATATTGTAAATCCGAAAGTAAGATTGTTTGTTTTTTACGCTTTCACGCCTTTATGCACTGGTGTCATTTAGCCCAACTTAAAATATACGATAGAATTAATCCCGAATAGAAGAGGGGGCGTGGCACCTTCCATACACACGGAATTTTTCATACTGCATATCTCAGGAGATATTTGTGATAGAGTACTGGAACTCGTAATAGTAGTTTGAAAATAATAAGAAAGGGGTTGCCATTGGTTTGAAAAGTCAATTTTTAATTAATTATTCGCAAGCTATCTGAAAAATTAAAATATGGATTTCAAACTAAAGATTGTTAGGAAACCTTCAGGTTAAACATCTAGAATATTATCGAGGTGTTTTACAAAGGTTGTCACCCGTTTAAAAATTAAATTCTATTAATTTAAATGAATTACTACAATGTGGGCATCAATCGAAATGTTTTTGAAAACCATATGTAGGAGGGTTGCCACCTGTTTGAAAATCACATGCTACTTGAATTAAGGAAATTGAGTAATTGAAATGCGTATCACAATATGGATGCCATACGAAAGGGATTTAATAAGGTTTTAGTTGGAAATGATTTATTACGATATAGGTATTAATAGATAAAGTCTTATGTATAGCAGGGTTTCCGCGTATTTGAAAATTCAAATCCAACTTGAATTATAGGAATTAGGTTATTTGAATACATATGTATGTATGTATCACAATATGAGTGTCAGACGTGAGAGGTTTAAAAATGTTGCCAAATGTATCAATCGAAGTAGTTTCGAAAAGGTTTAATTTCTAAACTACATGTAATGCTCGATTTCCACTAGGCATTAAATGGCAAAAATGGTAAATGACAAAGTTGGGCATTAAAAAATAATAATAATCGTGTCTTAATGATAAAAAAATAGTCGTTAAGATCATTTCCACATGGCATTTTTTTAAATGACATACATTAATGCCTAATGAAAATTCGGCACAAGTAAGAAAAAGTATCACAGAGAGAGGTTTAAAAAAGTTTTAGTTTGAAAATATTTTAAAGGTGGCTTAAAAATTTTAAATCTCCTGTTTTTGGCATAATATAAGTATGTTGAGTTTTATTGAAATACATTACTCCTAATTAGGTTTGGGTAGTTCTTGAACTAAAGAGCTACTAATAATTTAATTTTGTTTAAAATAACATAAATGTATCCGTTAATTGAACTAAAGAACTAGTTCACTAAGGTGAACGAACTACAACAGAACGGTTCCCTCAAAATAACAAAACTGTCCAACTTTACGCCTAATGTAGCACAAAGAAGTTGCATACACTCAGGGAAACGGGTGAGGGCGATCTAGTTGGCTATAAAACCGCAAATCTTTTCTAGAAAGTCTTAATAAAAAGTTTTCACTTTAGACGAAACTTTAAAAAATTTACATAAATACTTATTACACAAAGTTTAAAATTTGGATTCACATATATGATTTTTCTTAGTTGAGCTGTACTTTTATAAAGAAATAAAAAGCATTAAATAAACTAAAGGAGAATTTGCAAAATTTGTTAAAATATCACGTCCCTATTTATTTTTCCAACACTTATTACATATGTTTGTTAATTCAAATATTATACATTATTACATATTTTTATGTTATTATGATTATAAAAATGTATGACTATACGAAGCACTTTTAAACTTACATTTAAGAATCTTTAAAAAGTGGATATAAAAGAAACGCCTTATTTTAACCAGTTTTGTCTATGTATATTTCTTTTGTTTATTTCAGACACTCATAATTATTATCCTAATATTTTAGATCAAAAACGTCGCCATGTTTTATGCGAACATTTTTTTTGTCTTTGTATAATAAGTATTTAAAAGAAATATCTTTTTTCGTCTCGCGGGACGCTTATTTTCAGATGGAGATTATTTACGTCTTTTCACAATAATTTTATGGGATTTTTATTTTTTTTCGTCTCTCGGGACATTTATTTCAGGACGAAAATTATTTCCGTCTTCTCATAATAATTATGTGGGACGTTTATTTTTTTTATCTCGCGGGACGTTTATTTCAAGACGGAAGTGATTTACGTATTCTTATAATAATCATGTGGGACTTTTATTTTTTTCGTCTCGTGGGACGTTTATTTTAAAACGGAAATGATTTACGTCTTTTCTTAATAATTATATGCGAAGTTTATTTTTCTCGTCTCTCGTGACGTTTATTTCAAGACGACAATGATTTACGTTCCACGTTTTCTCTTAATAGAATCGCTGCATTAACTGCCGATTTCGCCAAAATTTAACGCAAATATCACCGAGCTCGATTATTGGAATATGATTTGCTAACATCTGGCAATCCTTTTCAAAAAACTTAAACCACGTAAAAGCAAGGCCTTTTATTTAATACCTCATTTTTGAAAATCGAACGAACGATCCAGATTTGATGACATGAACAATCATGGCGTTAAATATTTAACGCGTCAAATCTACGAACTCAATTAAGAAGTTTCATGTCAATAAAAGTGCCATATAATAATTAAGAGAAGATGTAAACCATTTCCGTCTTTAAATAAACGTCCAGAGAGACGAAAAAAAATATAAACCCCATATAATTATTATGAGAAGACGTAAATCATCTCCGTCTTGAAATAATCGTCCCGCGAGACGAATAAAAATAAAAGTCAGATATAATTCTCATTTTCGTTGTTGGTGTTTCCGACAGGGTAGGAGTGTGATGTAATGTGGAACGATTTTCCGTCATCCCTTGTCAAATTTGGTTTGGAGACAAACCGGTTTCGGCGTTGTGCCATCTTCAGTGTCATTTTTCGTTCTCTCGTTTGTCTCCAAACCAAATTTGACAAGGGATGACGGAAAATCGTTCCACATTACATCATATATAATTATTATGAGAAGACGAAAATAGCTTACGTCTTAAAATAATCATTCCGCGAGACGAAAACAACTTTTCCATTGTTCAGTAATAATTATAGAGCAATATTTAATTTTATTTTCATAATCGTTATTGTCTCTGGTTTATTTAAAATTTTAATTTTTTTATAAAAGTGGGCATCATTTTACATATAATTAACTGCATCTAAATGCGCATCTCAAAATTTTTACAAAAATTATAAAAATGCAAACAATCTGCCAAAATTTCAAAACTTTTTACTCGGCATTTTTAGAAAAATTTGAGGTAGGCAGTTCTATGGCCCATTACATTAAAGTAGGATAAAATGCAAGTTTCATGCAGTTACAAAATACCGTTCATTTTCGGGAATTTTTAAACGAAGCTGGTAATTTTCTTCCATATAAACAAATTGTCGAACATACTTTGCCTGGACGAAAATGCGTGACACCGCCAGCTAAAAAATTATAACAAATCAAAGTTACTTTTAGTCACTTGAAGCTTGCACTTATCCTCCTGTAATTTAATAGGCTATAAAACAAAAAAAAAATTCAAAACACACCAAGCAATCAATATACTCACGACACTATGGGCCAAATATAGTAAAACTTAGTTTTTAGTTTTAGAATTTTTTTATTAGAACTTTATAATTTCAAAGATATGAAAAATTCTAAAAATTCTTTAAAAAGTTCAGTGCAATGTAGAATAAAAATGGGTACCAAATGAAAGAGAAAATTCTGTAGGATTTAAAAGAAAATTCAAATTTTTTGGGTTCACAAGGACGAATGGGCATTGAAAATTCCTTTCAATAATTTTTTTTTTTAAGCTAATAACGTTAGAAGGACTATATTCGAGGACGTTGTCGAGTTTATATTAGTCCTTAACATATAATTTTATCAAAATAAATATTGCTAAATTTCAAGGATATTCAAGGACATTTTCAATACCTTATGCACCAAAAATTTAATCTGTTCTTTCTCTACAGAATTTTCTCTTTAATTTGACACCCATAATGTTTTCCTAAGTACATCGCACTAAATTTTTTAAACCATTTTCTGAATTATTCATATTATTCAATTTTCAAAGTCATTTTAAAAAATCCTGACGTCAGAGAGAAAAACTAAAAATGCAATTTTACTGCATATATGTATTTGGCCCATGGCTTCGCGAATATATTGAGTTTTTTTGTGTAAAATTTTTTGTCGCGCGGTGTTTTGTGTATGTATAATTACGGATCAACTGGTTAATTCCCAAACTTAATTCGGTTCATTGGAATTTTCTATGACAACACTGACCAAAACTCAGACATAATATGCTAAACTAGCATGGACCATCGGTAAAAGCTCAGTCAGTCTAGACTTAATTTCCGTAACTTAATTTAACTTAATATTTTGGCCAACCTATTATATGAGAAACTGTGTTGGCAGTTGGTTAAAACGTAACTTGCTGTAAGAAATTGAGGGCGGTAAGAGAATAAGGCTTGCCAGACTCTCGTCTTTGTATTTCTTAAAAATATATGAACGCAAACATATTTGTTTGCATGAATTTTTAGATGTGGCATTTTAGGCGGCGAACTGTTAAACAGTTGAGAAACAAAATAGACATAACGATGTTTAACCTGTAGTTAGTGTTAACCAGACATTGAGTAACTAGCCCTTATACATATAGGAATCCAATTTAAATTGAACAAGAATTTATTTGAATTAGTATGGTGACTGCATTACCGACGACAGGCCAGTTTTTCATATTCTTTGTATTATACGATCCATGAGCAAATAAATACGTAAACAAAGCAGCGGATTTCTTCATCCGCGGTAGGTGAATGGTGGGAACTGCGTAGTAAATTTCCTTAAGATCTAGGTTCGCATCTTGGTGCGAGCGAATGTTAAAAAATTTATTTTTATTTTTATTTTACTTGATTTATATATTTTATTATTCTTTCTTCTGTTTTATTTTATTTCACATTATTAATTTCATTATTAGTTAATGAAAAATTTTAGAGTTTAATTTTATTAAAAAAGTCAAAAATAACTATCTAAAATCTACATCAAAAAAATATTAAAATTATAATTGAATGAATAAAGAAAAATTAAATGAATATTTTACTGGCAGTGGGAGTCGAACCCACGACTTCTCGGCTCGTTAATCCGCATTACTGCCGTCTGTTAAGAAATCATTTTATCAGATCAACGCCACCGTTAATCCGGATCAACTTTTCCGTCTGCCTATGATTTAACTCGTTAATGAAAAGTATCTAAAATCTGAAAATTTTCTATCAAAGTAAGAAGGTATTAGTTTTTATTAAAAAACTATTCATTCAGTTAAATGCAAAGAAGTTTAATGTAAAAGTATATAAGGGGCGTTATATACCAAAACGGACAGGGTTCACACTACACGTGTTTGATTTGTTTCAAATTTTTAGGGTTGATGCATAAACATAAGAGATTTGAGCTTGATTAATACATTTTTAAAAACTTTACAGCACAAAAACAAAAACAAATCGATTTAATAGTTTTCCAAATATCTCGAGAACGGAGCAAGGAAAAAATTTGAAAAAAATCACACATACACACATCAAAATTCTCTGTAAAAAGAAATATTTAAAAATTTTTTTTCTTGAAAAATTTTTCACATACACATTTTTTGATAAAAAAAAAGTTTTTGAAAATATGCCATTTCAAAAAAAATTTAAAAAAAATCACAATGGTAGCTCTGAGTATTGCAGAATATTTAAGCACTCTACAATAATTTGAGCTATAATTTTATTTTTAAACCGAAGTTGAGTAAAATGATTACATTAAAATTTTACAAATTTTTAATTTTTTTGTTTTAGAATTTTTTAGAATATGCGGGCTTGTAGCCAATTAAATTTTAGTGTAACAAAGTACAAGTTTTAAGATACAGCAAAATTGCGTTGGTATTTAATAATTTTTATACTGACGGCTTTTTGCACTTTTTTCTTATGGAAGAAAATGCGTAAAACCGATTTCAAAGAAAATTAAAAAAAAAATTAACGCCAGTTTTTCAATCGCTTAAAACTCGCACTTAATTATTAAAATTTAATGGGCTACAAAACTGCATACTCCAAAAAATTCTAAAAAAAAATAAAAAATTTTTAAATTTGTAATATTCTCATTTTACTCAACTTCGGTGTAAAAAAATCATAACTCAAATTATTGTAGAGTGCACCCCATAACACCATACTTAAATATTGCGCAATACTCAGAGCTACCATTGTGATTTTTTTTTCAGATGGCATATTTTCAAAAACTATTTTTTTCATCAAAAAAATGTGTATGTGAAAATAAAAAAAAATAAAATTACATTTTTAATATTTCTTTTCATAGAGAATTTTGATGTATGTGTGATTTTTTTCAAATTTTTTCCACGCCCCGTTATTTGGAAAACTATTAAATCGATTTGTTTTTGTTTTTGTGCAGTAAAGTTTTTAAAAATGTTTTAATCAAGCTCAAATTTCATATTTATTTATTATTTATGTTTATGCATCAACCCTATAAGTTTGGAACAAATGAAACGCATGAAGGGTGAACCGCGTCCGTTTTGGTATGGAACACCCCATATATTTGTAGGTTTATTCACTTTATCTTTTGGTTGAAAAAAATCCAATAACATTGTCCAATCCAATTCAATATTTTAATCTTTATATTACAGTACAATAGTACAGTACAATAGTGTTATAGTACAATAGGATGTACGAACAAATATACGTGAGTATAGTTAAAATTGTTTTATGACGATTACTACTTGTTGATTTTTTTTTGGTTAAAATTAAAAAAAAATTGATTATTTTCCATCCCTGGTTTTTAGTTTTTTGTCGCTGAGATCAGGATTTTTTTAAGGACTTTGAAATTTCAGAGATATAATAAATTAAAGAAAAATCATTTAAAAACTTTAGTGTAATTTACGTAGAACAACAAGATGGATAACAAATGGAAGAGTGAAGAGAAGGTGTTTGGTTCACAAGGACGAAGAGGTATCGAAAATTTCTACCAAATCATCTTAAGTCTCAGAAGGCAATATTTATGTTAAAAATGAATTTACTTCTAGATATTTATTACTGTTAATAAAAAAGGTACATTGGTTTAAATCACCCACATATGTTTGTAAAGTTAACAACAAAAAACCTATATTTTTAATACTCGAAATTAAATAATTTGAAGTTATAATGTAAAAATAATAGCCTATCGGCATTTTCACCTTGCAACAGATTCCGTCTATCGGTATAAAGCTGACCTTCAGCACTGAGCAATTGCTCACTAGACACTAGACAAATATTTTAAAACAAATTGTTTTCAGCAGAAAATGTCGGCTTTGATACCAGTATTCAAAAATATTTCAATTGCTTGGCAGCAGATGTTCATTAAGAATAGCATCCAATTCGTTATATAATGAATGTTTAATATGAATTTCCAACCTTCGTTTTTCTGCCGCCAATAATATTCATATATTTTTGCCAGAATAAAAAAGTGCATTTTTGATTTAATTCTGGAATTTTCAAAATGAAAATGAACGCAGGGTCGCACATCCAAATACAAGCATTAAAACTAAAACTTTGTACAATTTTTAAATAAAAAAATTACAAATGTTCGGCCAAAGTTCGGTTTTTTTTTGTCGAAGCCGAACTGAAACCGAACCGAACTTTGATTGCCGAACATGGCCGAAGCCGAAGCCGAAGTTCTGGTCGTTCTCTAGTTATTTGTGTATTGTTAATAAGTTTTAATTAAAATATGGGTCGATCTATATCAGATATCGCATAAATAAAAGTTTCAAAGCTTATACAAATATATTTAAGTTTAGTGTAAAAAGTTTCAGTCGTTAAAAATTACCGTTGATTTTTTAGAATTTTTTTGTTGAGGGTGTTGCGCATTTTCTTCCGTATAAAAGTAAGTTTTGTAAGTGCGTTGCACTTTATTTTGCTAAAATTGAATGGGCTACAAAACTGCATACAAGAAAATTTTCTAAAGATTCTGATTAAAAAGTTTGAAATTTTGATGACAACTTTTTAAGTTTGATTAATTTTGTTTAATCTGTATAAGCTTTAAAACTTTTATTTATGTGGTATCTGATATAGATCGATCCATATTTTAAATGAAAATTATTAACAATAAATAAATAAAGATTGCCAACAGCATCATTTTGAATTTCGCTGCTATTATTTTGAACGCCACTATACATTCCTGACCAAAATATGTAAACTTTACCCCCTGTGATGAGTATTTACGGAATTCACAAGGAAAAACATACAAATGCTAATTGTAAAATGCTTCTTGGCTTCGAATATGATACGAGGGACGCTGGAACTGCCCATTGTTTTTATCTTCGACTGTGTCCTAATACCCGTAATAAAGTTCGGATACTCATTATTTAGCCTTATTTTTGCTTAAAAATTGAAATCATCGACTACGTATTCACTAAAATCCTTTGACGCTATTTCAAAAACAATTGGGCAATCTTTAACTGTACTCATATTTTTTGGCATCACAACAAATATAATCTTTAAGAAATAACTTTTTAACATCACATATGGAAATGCACAAAAAGGTGTTAGGCTTAAAGGTAGTGCTTTAGACCTTTTTTCTAGTTCGATCAATTCACTAAGAAACACTTTCGAGTCCACTTCTTTTAAGTCAATAACTTTTAGATTAAATATTTCTTTTTAATACCTTCATTTTCACTCGGAATAAATAGAATTTGAAAAAAAAAACGCGTACCGAACCCGTTCAAGGTAAACGAATCAACAAGACGGCAACGGGAAGTTCTTGTTTGAAAATAGCGTCACACACACTCTCGGTACTTAGCGTTCTGTGAAGTTCCCTCAGCCAGGTGCAGTCAATGTAATTTCGGTGTTGAAACGTTTCGAATCGTTCGCAAGAAACCGTTGAACTGATGTCTGCCTCCAATGACCAAAACCATTTATATACGCAGCTAGGCCCAAAAAGCCCACCAACCGCCGATTTGCAGCCACACAGAGATGCAGATGCTGAGATGCAAAAGTCGATGGTAGCTGGCAGCACAGCATCCACACTGAGAAGCCGCAACTAAACATAACATAACGGGACAGCGGCAAGTGCAGTGTGGAACTGTAACTCCAACTGCAACAACAACTAGAAGTCGTAAGTACTCGCAACAGAAAGCGAATGAATGAAGTAAACGCCAAAGACGCAGAAGCATCGAAGAAGAAGCCGGTTGCCGAGAGCAATCTAGCATCGAGTTGCCAACAACAACAGTGAAATTTATGGCAGCAACAATGGCGGCATAGCTAGCGCGACCACTTTGGTAGCAGCAGCTGCAGCCTGACAACCTTTGCATAAACCTGCCGCATGCCTACAAAACGTTTGCAGTAAATGTGTAAACTCAAATTCGCTCAGTGTGGAGTTAAAATGAATCGCGTCAACTGCAGAGGTGCAAAGGTGCGGCCAGGTGATGGCAGTCAATTGACAAGAGCCCGAATTAGTTGGCGTACGGGGCAGGTTTGGTAGAAGAGAAGTTTTTGGCGTTGCTGTTGGCTCAGATGAGATCAGTGCTACAATTGCAATTGGCTGTATAGTGCATGCATGCATTCATATGATAGTGTTCGTGTTGTTGTGGCTATTTTGTGTGTGTGTGTTTTTTTTTTGTTACACGGTAAGCAAGAATTGATTACATTTCTAGCTAAATGCCGCCAAAAATTTGGTTATGCATCTACTATAGCCCTCCGACATAGTCATTGAAAGACATTGAGTGTTCGTGGTACACAAATAAGTGAATTTATTAATTTTTTATTCTTTTTTTGCAAACACGAATATACTTACACATATGTATCTACGACGTTTTTTATGACTGTCACAGCATTTTCGTTAGTTTTGGGTACACCTGCTACTAAACATTTTTACACTTTTTCTTTGGTCGGCGTTTCATTGTCTCACTGTCGTTTGACTGTTGTTACTTATTTAACAATAACTATCGATTACTCAATTATTTTTCATCGTTAAATAAATAGCCGTAAAAATGAAAGTGACACTGACAAGGTTACTTACAATCCATTCAATATAAATTTGTATAATGAAACTAGGGCAATACGCACACCATAAAAGTAGATCAGGGAACAGCACTTTATGTGCGGTATTTGTGAATGTGTTTTTATGTGTTTGTACAATAGACTGACCCACGCTCCATAGGATAGTTTAAGAGGGCGTGTATATTTCATGTTTCATATCGACGGCTGAATGGAAGATCGACCTACCTCAGCAGCCGGTTCGAAAACGCCCTCACTGAAGTAGGGCATTCTTGAGTCATTTTCTGAGGTAGCGCGTTTCGATCCGGCTGCCGAGATCTTCCACTCAGCCCTCGATATGTACTTTCACTGGGAGACATACATAGTTGTCTTTGAGTAAGTGTCAGTAGGAGACACACACCCCCAACTAGGGTTCCGTTTCAGAGAGAAATCAGGGTATTTTCGATGGCATTAACCTACTGAACCAATTGCTGCCCCAAGCTAAAGTGAGGAGATCCAAGAGTTTCACCTCTGCTATCTCCACCAGGCTATTGAAGAAGCGTGATGCCAAGGGATTTAGATGCTTCGACTGTAGGCCCGGACAGCGATACAGAAGGTGAGCAATTGAATTCCTCCTCATCCTCATGGTTGCAGCTACATAGCGCATTTGTTGGTATTCGCCATCATCGCTGCATTCGTTCAATAGCACAGTAATCCGTGTTGTTGCCGGTAAGGACTCTTACTGCAGATTTTTTAAGTTTGAGAGGGTATTATGTCCATTTCTTACTAAGCCGCGGGCTTAATAATAATCTTGAGATCTAACAGTCTTCCCGCTTGTTCAATAAGTCACAAGTAATGGCTATGAAGTATTCTTCAAATTGTCTAAACTCATCACTAAACGGTAGTAGTATAGAGTTATCCGCCTCTTTGACATCTCGCATCAGCCGAATCTTTCCCTTCAATATTGCTAAGTCCGAAGACCCAGCAGATAGCGACATTGATATGGCTCACACAAAACCCGAATTTACTATTTGTGATTTTATTGAATCCAAGTTAGCTTGACTATCGACAAGGATAGTATTTTCCCCTCTGGAACCGCGCTATTCAGTGCAAGGCTCTTCGCCTTCTCTACAGCGTAGATCTCTGTTTGGAAGACACATTCCATTCTTTTCTGCTGGGAATCCTAGTAGGCATCTTAGTATTGAAATCCCAAGCCGGTATGATGTAGTAGGTGGTGGCTTCTATATCAGGTTTGATTCCATTAAGCCGGTCCTTTATCGGGCTCATGCCCGATATTGGTGGTTTCCCAAGTATTGGCTTCCCTGAGTCTGAGGTCGGTTTTTGCGGCCGTACCATGAACAAAAATATGAAGCGGTTGCAGGTGAAATATCACGTTAACCTCCTCCTAAAGTGAGCTATTCACTGCTTCCGATATGCCGAGGCATGTGAGTCTTTGCACTTTCTCGATTACTTTCCTATTAACTAAATATTCCCTTGCCCAGAGCAATCAATCAAACTAAAGCCCTGTTGGTATGATGACTGTGGAGTAAATACCATAGCTGATGTAGGTGAAGGTCCTTTTACACGTGTTGTAGTTAGGCTTTTTATTTCTCCCCACATTTTCTTTCCAGTTAATTTTGGAATCAGGAATGATACTGAGATATTTTGCCTCGGAGGAGAGATTCTAAGTAGCTTCAAATCAAAGTAGCCCAATCCCGGCAGAGAAACAGTGGAATATTTTGTGTTCCTGATAAACAAGACCAATTCTGTCTTGGAGGCCTTAACGCCCAATCTGTTCTGGTTAACCCATACATAGGTAGGTCAAGATTAGTTCTTTTCAGAGATGGGCGAACTTAGGATAATGAATAATTGAATAAAAGAAAAATAAGAATACATTTTCATTCATAATTCAAGTAATTTCATGTAAAAAAGTATTAGAAAACGTGTGTGTGCGTGATTTACAAAGTCATCATCGTGAGCGTGCGTGAACGTGACCCAAAGTCACTCACGCTCCCACCTCTAGTAGGAATGTGGTTAAAACAGCTCTGTATGTTTGTCGCTCGAACGCGTCGATTCCTTCGCATCGCACATTGCGATGCATCGAAATGCGAATTAAAAACATTCCAATTTCTTGTGGTATTGTGGTTAAATAGACCTCTTCTGAACCTTTCATTCACGCACTTACTTACACAACAACAACGCTTGCGGACGATAAAACTTTGCTAGCTGATGGAAAAGATGAATATAAATCAACTGCAGAGCTTCAGTCGATTGCAGAGTACGTCTATCATTGGACAAAGAAATGGCGGAGACCTAAAAGCGAGAGGTACTAGTAGATAAGAGCAACTCGTCACATAAAAATGCATATTTCGGAATATAACAGTCGTGAACGTAATGCTCGTCTCGTAATTCGGTATATGAGACGTACTGCTCGTCACGGCTGTTACAATCCGAAAAATGCATTATTATGTGACGAGTTGCTCGTTCACGACTGCTTAATCAAACAGGTTAATTAACTTATTAGGCTTCTATTAATCAGTTTGTTTGGTTATTTAGTTAATCGCACATACCCAGTTGTAATACCTTTGTTACACAGATCTTGAGGCGCGCCGGATGATGATAATGATGAAGAGGGCGATGTAAGAGTCTCAGTTGTACCAGTTTGCCTATATCCTTTTGACGCCAAATATAATGAGCAGCGCCGCAATAGATTTTGTTTCATTCGCTTTGGAAAAATAATTCCAAACTGCAGAAATTTTTGATTTCTTTTTTTGAGGTGAGCTTTTTCTTTCGCGTAATAACAGCCACCAAATTGTCATTTACATTGGTAATAGTTTCTAAAACCCATCGTTTTATTCATTAATTATAATGTGCATCCACGAGAGACAGTACGACTTATTGGTCTTGCATTACGACCGATAGTAACGACAGTCTTAAGGCATCGATAGTATTTTTGTAAAACACAAACCATCGATACATATATCGACAGTATCCTCGATATTTTACGACCTCTAATGCACAACCTTTTGTGGTTTATTTATTTAGGCCATACTCCAACACTGTCAAATAATTATGTTAGTGCAGTATCTTGCCAATTTATTAGATGTACTTCAAAAACTCGAACTCTTCGCTAAAGCAGGAATCGCACGACTTATAGATTTGTACAGATTTGTACATTTTTAAAGCAACCAAATGGGGTTGTTTGGAATTTTTTTCATTTTGCTGATGTCATTGGCAATAAAAAATTTCTAGACCACACCAATCTATGACTGCAAAAGTGTAAAAATCTGTACAAATCGTGTGATCCCTACTTAAGAAACGCCTTTTTGTAGGCCTGTGTAATTTATGTATGCAGTACCTTAATGCAAAATCAATTTTATCTTTGAATTGATTTTAAGAATTTTCACAGTAGTAATCTGAGTGCCTAAATAAGTTAAATGTGTGTATATATGTATCCTACTGATGTATTTAGGTACGTATGTATAAGCATTATTTAATATCTAAAATTAGTTTCACTATTTCCGCCAACGCAAACATGTCTATAGTTATGTAAAAAGAATACAAAATAATAGTGTAAGTGAAGCTGAGTCATTGTGCATAATACAAGGGTTGACAAATAATTTTCACATTTTGTCCAAACATGAAATGAATAAGTGTTTTATTGCAGTATCGCGATGGTACATTTGCCTTTCGACGAAAACCTGAGTTCTTTGACACCAATTTAATTTATTCGCAGAACTTTTAGATTTAAAATATGTTCACACATACTTATGTAGGTATGTAGTCTGAGAGCTATTTGCTGCACGCATTGTTAATGCTAGGGCCGACAAAAAATCTCAAAAGCCTATCATAAGAAAAATCTTAGCTGTAGGCTTGAAGGTAAAACTGGAATATTTTTAGTAACTTAGCAACAACAATTTCACAAATTTTTAGACCTACCATTTATGTAATTTGCTAATCATGCTAGACATGTGTACATATCTACACCTGCGGTCAACTAATTATCACCAAATTTCAAAAGGATTTTGTGTGCAACTTATATTTATTTTTAATAATTTTAGTTTCAAATATAGTTCAATCTATAACAGAAACCATATAAATAAAAGTTTCAAAGTTTGCACAAATTTAAAAAAAACTAATCATACTTCAAAATATTCACATCAAAATTTCCAATAAGGTGCAACTTTCAAGTCGCTAAAAATTACCGTTGATTTTTTTAGATTTCTTTTGTGGAGGGTGTTGTAGATTTTTTCCATATAAAAATAGATTTTGATCATGCGTTTGAAACATTTATATACATTAATACTAGCTTTTACCCGCTTTACTTTATGTAAAGATATTTTACTCTCTTTCTGCTTTTATTTTACTATAGCCGTGATAGCAGCATATGGTAGGACAGCTGTATAGCTTGGGTGGTATGGAATGAAATGCTATAATAATTTTTTGGCACTGCAGGTGTTTTTATTTAGGTTCAAATATCTCCAATAAATTATATAATAGAAGATAGAATAGAATTAGATAGTATAGTTTCCTACGAATAATAACTCTAATATGATTTCACAGCACTTTTTTACTTCAAAGTATCTATTAACATAAATGCATTTTCCAATACAATTATCATACATTTTATTTTCGACAAAGTTTCGGGTTTTACTTCAAGGCATTCTTGTTTATTGTCATTGCAAACGCTAAGCGAACTGGAAACTGAGGTCTTTTAAATTCGAAAGGCATATCAAAGGAATTAAAGCAGTCATGTGACTTGTGGTTCCGAAGTTATGGCTGTTAAAAATTCCACGCCTATATTATAAACCTTACTATAAGCACCTACCATATTGATATGTTTGCATACCAAATTTGAATTTTATGTGGCTTATGGTTCCGAAGTTATAGCTGATTAAAAATTTGCTGGGCTATGGGAGGTGCCACGCCCCCTCGCAAAATTGACACCATATTTGCAAAAAAAAAACCCATATCTATAACCTTTCCAGGGTAAAAACAAATAAGTGTGCAAAGTTTCGTGCGATTCCGTGCAGTGGTTCAAAAGTTATAAGGTAATAAACAAACAGACATTCACATTTATATATATAGATAGATATTGACTTTTACGGTCCCTTGCGAATCTCCCAAATATATATTTAGCCGTATAAAGTTTTCGACATACAACAATGAATTTTATGCGTAAATATGTAGTATAAGGCATTGTCACTCGCCACTCATTATTTTAAATGAGAAGAAAAGAGTACGCAGCCCTACCAAATCTTATTAGCGAACTCTATTTAAGCTCGAATTTTTATTAAAACTATGAATAGCTTATTAGAAATTTAAAGCCATATTCTGATTATTGGAACGAAATCTCATACCGCAAGTTATAAATATATAATCATATTGAGCTGCCCTCGCAACGCATTTCAACAGCCGTCGAGCGACAGATTTGCAACATCATGTTTTGATTGCAAAAAATGCCTATGCATAGTACATATATTTTTCATATGCCACACATGCCACTCAGAACAACGAATGTAACTATAAATTCTTCGTGCAACACATTCAACAAATGTGAGTGGGTTTTCATGCCGCCATGCGAATCATTTCAGAATAATAAAAATGCATGCAACGAATATGCGCATATAAAATTGCATATTTCCCATTTAAAATTCATAGCAGAAAAACTGCATTGCCTTGGTTGGCTTGTTGATTAGCTTTTGACAAAGCGCGAAGTATTAATGGATTGCCATTAAACCTTTCTGCCATATGCAGAGGTATGTATGTATGTGCTACAGCCCTGACTTCTGATCCATGTGCAATGCCCCAGTGTTAGAAGTATGGGTTAGAACCAGGTTGCATGTACCGCCTATGCGGCCTGTTCCCGCTGGTAAAAATGTACGTTGTTTTTCGAAAAACAAATATGCATATGCACTTAAAAGGGACATAAATATTTACGCACATATATACAAATACATATGCATCTATGTATGTTTACACATTTGTAATGTCTCTATGAAGACCGGTTAGCCTTTTGTTTTTTTTTTTGCTTTACGCCGCACTCGAGCCTAATTATGCATTTCTTGCCGCTGTTTTATGTTTTATTAGAATGCCTTACTAAGGTACTAAAATATCAAATAAGCCAGATAATAGCTCAGTTATTGCTAATGTTGGCGCCTGCTAAGCGCATAATGACACCATGCAAATCAAAGTGTGGCGCGTATTGCTTGTACTCGTACTTATATTTGCCAAAGCAGTAAAACTTTTATAACTCAGAAATGCAGCTGAATTTGTCTATATTGGTACGGTACCCGTTCGCATTTAATCTGCAACAAATAACTCAGCTATCCACCAAACGTGACATGCCTTTATCCGAGTCACTCATCCCTCCTTACCTACATAGATGTACGACTCGCGGTCATATCGTCATTTTGCTTCAATAGCGCGAAATTATAAATATAAAAGTATGTATGTATGTAGATCTTTTTTTAAGATTGCCCCAATTTTTGCCGCAAGGTATGTTTAAATGTATGTTTATATGCCTAAGTGCGCGCCTATATGCATATGTGGCAACAACGTGTGGCAATCAAATTCACTTCGTATCGAGAAGTAATAAAAATCACAAAGGTAGGCATTAAATTACCACCTCGCCTTGTGGACCACCAAACGCCCTGTTGCAGAATTCGACGCCGCTGCAGACAAGTGCTGGGAATCAGTGTTGCCATTTAGAAATATTCTGTCCTTTAATCAAACTTTACCCAAACCACAGGCGGATAGTTGATTTCATTTGGGTTGGCGTTTGGGTTAAATTGAGTAGACATCTAACACGATTCATCTGTGAGGGACATTTCACAGTTCAAACTGATCGTGGCGTCTTTTTTTACGAGAAGGAACTATCGCCGAACCCCGTCAAAACGGGAGGTTAAACCAAACTAAGGCTGCTACTGTATAGTACCGATCCTCACGGTATTGCTGTCAAGCATTTCGTAGGAAGATAGTTTCAGCGTGGAGCTCTATGGTCGTTACATCCTTTATGTAGGCCGCTGAAAAGTAGCATCAACTTAGAATAGTAACCGATGTTGTTTTAAATTAAAAGTTTTGAAAACCCACCTTAGTCGATTCCATTTGTACCCACCCGCCAAAGTAACGGTTCGCTTACGCCTCTTACCTAGCTTCTTCTCATCTTAGCTGTTGGTGTATCTCTACAATGGTTTTGAGCTCAACATAATACCAACTAGGATGTCTGGTAGCAGTGGGTCTTCACAACAATCATGATGAGTTCGCGTCTTCCACCTAATCACACCGTGAGTACAGAGGAGATTAATCCAAGCCGAAGCGATGTAAGAAGGGAGCAGCCGTGGCCTTTGGGAAACTGTGTTATGTGGAAGTTTACTTCACCATGAGCTCGAGTTAGACATTCCTTTATGCTTGGCATCAGCGCGAAGGTCCACCTTACTTCAACGAAATTTTGCCAGCGTTGTTGCCATTTTTGCAAGGGTATGGTCTTTTCTTGCTGGGTTATAGTCGCTGTATTAGTATTGTTCTGAGCTTTACTTTGATGAACTCTCGCTCTTTCTTCAGATAGTATGTACATTATGCACGTCGGCAAGTCTAGAGGTGAGCTAAACAGGTACATATCGTCGATCACACAAATAAGCTCCGACGAAGCTGTATTCAGAGCATGAACTTCTCAGCGATCAGGAAGCAAATTCAACCATTGCAGAGAACATTAAATGTCCGTGCGATGAAGATCATACAGATTAACCTTCATCCCAGTAAAGCAGCTTCTGCTGCGCTCTAAATGGTTGTCTAGTCCAAGAACCACTTTTATCTGCCCACAGAATCTGTGGCTTGACTGAAATATTATTTATACTTATTACCACAATATGGTGAGGCAGACCGTAAGATGATCAGCCTGAAGCTTGATCAAAGTTAAAACTGACTGGTCTGCTTTTATCTGGCTTATGGCCATCAAAGCTGTAAGTATTCGGGGCGAGTCCAACAAAGCACGCCAGTCGTTTCTCTTCTGTGCAAACCAAGTCGGTCGCTCCTCCGCGGGCAATAGCAAACCTCCGAGTGTATTTTTTCCATGAAAAAGTTTCGCATAGAATCCATTTGCCGATAGGAGGCGACGTTAAACTGTATCTCCCTCCATTTGTGTAACACCATCAAAATGTACACCACCAATTGGAGAAAATTTTCGGCCAAACAGTTATTATATCAATGTTTTTCGGACCACAAAAAATAGTTCAAAACATTAGAAACAGCTAATGGTATGTTTATGGATTTTCTACCTCTGGAATAAGCGATCCAAGAGGAGGCAATGCAAACGATTTTGGATTGTAGCACGACGATCGAGTTCGCGTCACCTAAGACAAATTAATACTTGGAGCAGTGTTGCCGCCTCTCAAAGAACTTTCCAACCAAGATTAGACGAAAAAGTTACCAAATGTAAGGAAAAGTAACCTTCTTTTTATTAGAAAAGGAAATAAATTTTGTTTGGCATTTTTGAAAAGTATATCCTTTTAAGGCTGAAAATACATGAAATACACTCATTAGAGTGGTTCATAAACACACTACATCAGAATATTGTTATTTGTGATGAGAAAAGAGACACGTATTTTTTTATTTTGAAAAAAAAAAGTTTTTTTAGAGGTCGCGCTGTTCGGTTTTTTATAAAAACGCTGATGTTCTCAATTTTTATTTTTGTGACATGTTAAAATGTAGCTAAAAATGTGGTTTTTACATATAATTACTCGGGTATTAATCGGGAACATTCCCTTAATTACACACCTGTCTTGGACAGTTAGAATAGGCCTAGTTCCCGAAAATATTCTCTCGAAAATACACTAGTAAAATTAAAACGTTGATACTGAACGATTTACACGTTGTCATGGGTTGGAACTTGTTACCAGGGGGTTTTTGGGGTTGCTAATTAGGAATCTGAAGTCAGTTTTTCAAAATTCAAAATGGCGGATCCAGAATGGAGATTATTTTTTTTTTGAAAAATTATTGGATTTGCTTGAAAACCGGCACTCGGCAGTTTTTGATTTTTTTTAATTCGAAATGGCGGATCCAATATGGCGATCAAATTAAAAAAAATTACTAAAATTAAAACGTTGATACTGAACTTTTTAAGCATTTTCAAGGGTTGAAACTCGTTTCCAGGGGGTTTCTGATTATAAATTTGTTGTGATACTTTCAAAATTCAAAATGGCGGCTAAGAGTTTCAAACAAATCCAATAATTTTTTTTAAGTTGGTAGCCATATTGGATCCAGCATTTTGAATTGTGAAAATCTGAAAACAGATTCGTAGTCAGCAACCCCAGAAACCCACAGGAAACGAGTTCCAACCCTTGACAATGCTTAAAACGTTCAGTATCAACGTTTTAATTTTAGTAATATTTTTTTTAAATTTGATCGCCATATTGGATCCGCCATTTTGAATTTAAAAAAACTGACTTCAGATTCATAATAGGGGACCTTGAAACCTCCCGAGTGCGGGTTTTCAAACCAATCCAATACTTTTTTAAAAAAATGAATCACCATTCTGGATCCGCCATTTTGAATTTTGAAAAACTGACTTCAGATTCCTAATTAGCAACCCCAGAAACCCCCTAGTGACAAGTTCCAACCCATGACAACGCGTAAATCGTTTAGCAGCAACGTTTCAATTTTATTAGAGTCTTTTCGAGAACATATTTTCGGGCATTAGGCCCATTCTAACTACCCAAGACAGGTATGTAATTAAGGGAATGTTCCCCAATAATACCAGAGTAATTGTATGCAAAAACCACATTTTTACCTGAATTTTAACATGTCAAGAAAATAAAAAGATTGAGAACATCAGCGTTTTTATAAAAAACCGATCAGCGCGACCTCTAAAAAAACTTTTTTTCAAAATAAAAGAAATTCGTTTCTCTTTTTTTATCACAAGTAACAATAACATGAGGTAGCGTTTATGAATTTCCAAAAAAATATTTTTTTGAATCACTCTAACATTCATATATATATTAGAAAATCAGTCTTCCCGTGTTAGGTGCATTTATATGCATGTTAACATCTTCGTAAAAATTACTAGACTCTAAGGCCCACTTGCAGAACAGCAGGTTATCTACTTAACTCAAAGTTTACCAGTTAAATTGATAAATTGGCTTGCACAATCAATAGTTAGGAGTAAAATTATAGTTAAATCGTTAAATATTTAGCCCAGCAAATTTCGAAGGTTAACTTGCTAACTCTACATGACACATGTATCATTTCTGTCAGTAACAAGAAAAAATAAATTGATATTCAAAAAATATGTACATACATACATACATACATACATATTCACGTATTCATATTTCCGCCTTTCGCTCTGAGGTTTCGAAAGTCTGGCGTAAAAAATATATGCGATTAAAATACACCACCCGTGTTGGTAGTCCATCCAATTAAGAGAACTCCCAGAAGTGCCGCTGGTCAATTTACAGTTTGTACCTATGTATGTACGTACATACATATGTAAGTGTTTGAAATTTTATATTCAAATTCTAATAAGAAATGTAAACAAACGTCGAAAAAGAGAGAGTGGTGCCTACTTAATTTAGAAATCCCTCGGGTTACCTAACTCTGGGCCAGTTTTCAATGCGGCAAGACATTGTCTGGTTTAGGAATATAACAATTTAACTCTGAGCTATTTAACTGTCTATTTATATATTTAACTCTGGACGTTCTGCAAGTGGGTCTAAATGAAGATTTTAAATAAGTACATAGGTACACAGTTTCCAACTTCTTTGTAAGAATCAATGAAATACCTAATCCGCGTGAACAACCACATTGTATATATTCTATGATGAAGATTAAACAATTAAAAATTGGACTGTATTGAACTATATCGCTCAACGCGAAATACCAACGTTTACGCCAAATGCAGTACCGCGTATACGATGGTAAATAAATTTTACAAGAGCGCAAAAAACCGATTTTTTCAAAATCGTGGAATGGTATTTCCCTTGAACCTACTTGCTATAAGATTATTATTATTAATCTTAACTTAAATTAATAAAGTAAGCAGTAATGGGAAAATAGTAACCAAATTCCTTTTTTATTGTACATACTTGACGTGGTATTGGATTCCGCATATACGAGGTATTTATATATGTACTATCTATGTCTGAATTCATTTGAAATAGTCTTTAGCCGACCATGTATATTATGTGTTCTGTATATTATAAAACAAATACATACATATGTAAGTAATATTAATACATTCATTCCAAATATTCTCACTTGGTTTCACTGTTGGGGCTGCCACTGCTGCAGATACCCAGCAAACACAGTCTCTAACTTTAGAGAAATTTGGATTTCTGCATTAGATTACTAGGGTAATTCTCTAATCGTTCTCGAGTCGACGACGAAGTTAGAGAACTACATTAGAATTCGATTCGAGAACGATTAGAGAAACAACGCAAATTCAAATAAATCTAAATAAGCAATATTCCAAATGAATGATTAATAAATTAGTTTAAGTTCAAATAATCCATTATTATTTTATTGTGAATACATTTAATACAAATTTTGAAAACAATGCGTTTTATTTAATAAAGCAAAACAGCAGTTTGAAATTCACATTCGAATCCTATTAGAGATCAACATTAGAATACGATTAGATCATTAATATTTTCTCGAGTCGAGAACTATGTCCCATTTTTGTTGAGATCGCTATGATTCTCGATAGTTTTTCGAGTCGTTCTCTAACGTTTGAGATTGGAGAATGTGGCTAGTTCTCCAATCATTCTCTAATCGATAACTAACCTCAATGTTTGCTGGGTACTCTCCTCAATCTCGACAGGTGTAGCTGGCCTTTGTCTTATAACGAACCTATATTAAAAGTTGTTTTGAAATCCATAGCAATGAGTCCGTATAAATTAACTTGAAACACCAATTTTGCGCAGAGTTCTAATAATTTTTCGCCTTTTTAATGACTCTCGTTTTATTCAAATGTCATTTCAGGTACATACTATGTAGGTGTGTGCAAAGAACATAGCGATGGTGTAACTGCCGCGCCATTTTAAAAAATTTGCGATTAATTTACCAAGATTTATTAAACACACGAACCGATAGTTGCACCCTCGATCTTTTACATGTTCTTTTGCATATGCAAACACATGATTATTATCGGAATAAGTCGAACCTTGAGTTGCCATTTTAGTAGTAATAACTCGACTTAAATGTATTTGTTTATACTATTTTTCAAAGATTTAATTATTGTATGTATACAAAAATTAAAAACTACAGTAAATGTTAAAAAATAACCAAAATGGGAATGATCTTCACAACTTCACAGGCAAGAAAAAAATAACCAAAATTGGTTAAAAGTAAACAAAACGGCAACACTGACTTGGAGTCTCTTGGAAGAAAGGATGTATGTCATTAGCTACAAGGAAACAATGGAGAGATCCAGACACTCTCTTGGAGAGCTCGGTAAAAACTTTCTATACCAACAACTCCAAGACTTAAAATCGAACTGAAGCTGGATGGCATTAGAAGGGTAGCTTCAGATGATTTACCTATTTAGGTCTTTCAATCGGAAGCCTTTTCATTACTTAAAATAGCAGACTGGACAATTGGCGAAAGGTGGCGTGGACGTAAAATCGGGGTCCTCAGTTACAGCCAAGATGCCCAAAAGGCATTGGAAACTGCTTGCAACTCTTCAAATATACATAGATGTGGAATATAAGATGAAGCTGAATTCCGTTGGAAAGTTGAATGATCTTGAGCTTGTTAGGGTGTCGTCGCGCAGTGTGGAAATTGAACTTTTTTCGTGACAAAATCTAATATCTCGAGAGCCAGAACAGGTAGCGAAATAACGGTAACGGTATTTCAAAGAATGAAATGGAGAGCTCAGGATGAATAATCTCGTTAGATAAAAAAATTCTTTGTCCTTTAAAATTACCTTCAAATGTAGGGTGTTTCACTTATTTACCTTTTTTTACCTCAAAACATTATGTACATAATGAACTTTTGAAAAAGTTGTACCTATTTATTTTTGTTAACTTTAAGTCAGGAAGCCTATTTCGTCAATTATAAAGCTTCCTTTAGTGCAATGTTTGACAGGTAATGCAGTCCAAAATTTACTTGTGCATATAAAAAAATTTAATTTCTCAATAACACCGGGCAAAACTGATTTTGGTGCGGCAAATGTTAAAGCAGTTTTTGATAGACTTTTTCGAGCTTTCTCATTAGATTTCTTAGAAATATTTTGGGGAGCAGTTTTGTAGCCCATTCGATTTAAGTATTGATTTTTTACAACTCATTTTGTAATGCTGTCACTCATTTTCATGGAGACAATGAGGAACACCTTCAACCAAAACGAATTCATATAAGACCAGTATGCAGCTTCAAGAAAACGGTCAAGCAAAAAATTGCCATTATTTCGTGTGTGTGTCCAAGGAATTTTAACATCTGATACCTCACCAGCCTGTTGCCTCACTCTTTCCTCAAGCATGCCTTGTACTCTTTTTTCACAAAAAACTTTGGAAAACCGTAGTAGAAAGCGTAGCAAATTTCTTAAGAGCTGCGTACTGCCTCAAGGAAATTTTACACAAGAAAATTTGTTAGTCATTTCTTGTACGTCATTTGATATGGAGTCTTTGATTTTCTTGAGAGCAGCATACTGGCAGCATAAGGTGGTATCGATTCAACAAATACAACAATTACTTGTATTCTGTATTCGCTTTTAGCCGGGCCATTGTCAAATTTCAGCAATTCTTCCCCGAATGAAAAAGGGGGACAGAAAATGCAAACACTCTTACGTTTACACTCACTCACTAGCAAAATACAAAATTTTGACAATCAAACACTACTCGCAGCTGATGAAATAACACCACCTTATACAGGGTGTCCCAGCAGTAACCTGCCAAACTTTAGGTGAAGGTAGGTGGGGGGTGAGCTCTCTGATAAACAAAAAAATTTCAGGTAAAAGTGTTACCGTTTTTGAAATATTTACATTTTTTTGAATTAAAAAAAAATCGTGCCTTTTCATGTATTTTCTTTAACTGCATCTACAAACCAGGTTATAGTTAGTAAATTTTTTATGTAAAATACTTCCAGATAATTGCTTATCCATACTCAAATGCAATGTAGTTAAAATATATTAAGGAACCATCATAAAATTAGGACTATTTTGGGATTTTTAACTTTTTGATATTTTCTTCCGCAACTTTGACTATCTCTGGTGGAAAAAAAATGCATTGAGCTATAACCTTACATTACATAAAAAAATTGCTCCTTTAATAAAGATTTCAGAAAGGTGGCACTCTTACTGTTTCGAATAGAAGAAAAAAGTTATAGCCACTTTTGTGGGCAAAGGATTGAGACATGCTAGAATGTATTTAATAGATTTAAGTTTAAGTTGCTCTTGTTACCGACCAATGACATGCTAAATAGTACAAAGGTACATTATTATCTGCTTCTGACATTATTTTATGTTACTTACCGGAATTCAGACTAGAGTCTATACCAAGGGCTATATCTATCAATATTTTTTGTGAAGAATGGGTTCACGTGAAATTAAATATACATGAGTTGTTTGAAGAAAAATGTATTCATTTATTGATAAAATATGATCAAATTGGCGACCTTCTACTCTAATACAAACTCGGCACCTTTTAAGAAAAGACGCTTTTAGAGATCTTAAACTCAATTGGGCTATCTCAGCAGCAGCTCCATTTATTTGTTCCCGCAAATGCTCTTCGTTTTGAATTGTTTTTGAATAAATTTTGTCCTTAAGATAGCCCCAGTAGAAAAAATCTAATGGATTCAGGTCTGCCGATCGAGCGGGCCACGTGATTGGCCCGTATCGTCCAATCCATCGGCGAGGATAAGTTTCGTCTAAATGAGCTCTTACTTCACGGCCGTAGTGAGCAGGGCACCCGTCATTTTGCAGCCATAGTCTTCGCCGCAGGTTTAAGGGTACATCTTCTAAAAGAGTTGGAAGCCGTTCCTGAAGGAACTCTAAATAACTGTAAGGGTTGAGCGTTGGCGGTAGTTCCACAGGTCCCAATATCTGACAAATAAAAATGCCGCACCATGAATTTATTTTGTACCGATACTGCGAACGATCTTCTCTCATTTCTTGAGGATTGTCTATCTGCCAACTGTGAAGGTTATGTAAATTAAAATAACCATCACGATTGCATGATGAATAATCGCTCCAAATTATTTTATTAAACAAGTAGGGGTCTGATTCATGCACTCGCAATATTTCACGGCAAAATCTAACCCTCGACAGGTAATCTCTTTCTTGTAGAGCCTGAACACGTTGAATGTGCTAGGGATGAAATCGATAGTCTTTTAAAGCTTTGTGAACTGTAGTTTTTGGTATTCCTGTCCGTCTTTCCATCATTCTCAATGAAGTCGATGGGCCTAGTTCCTCTTCCTCTAACACCCCTTCAACATCTACCGTTGCAGGACGTCCTGTTTCGCCGCCACGCCTTCCAGGTATGCGACCTTAAAAAAGTGAAAAATGATAGTTGACAAGCAAGCAAACAAAAAAGGTGTAAAAATCACTTACCTTCATATATTTCTCTATGGGTCCGGGCGAATACTTCACGACCCGGATGCCGACGATTGGGGTGTCGCTCTGCATAGTCTTTAAGCAGTTCTGGCATTACAGCAAGCTTCACCGTAAATTAGGTGAATATCCGCATATTCATACTGCGTGTTCTCTGTCATAGTATTAATAACACAATGTTCGAAAGGTCCAATTTCACAAAATCCACTTTCACTAATTCCGGTAAGTAACATAAAATAATGTCAGGAGCAGGTAATAATGTGCCTTTGTACTATTTAGCATGTAATTCGTCGGTAACAAGAGCAACTTAAATTTAAATCTATTAAATACATTCTAGCGTGTCTGAGTCCTTTGCCCACAAAAGCGGCTATCTATTCGAAACAGTAAGAGTGGCACTTTTCTGAAATCTTTATTAAATGAGCAATTTTTTTATGTAATGTAAAGTTGTAGCTCCCCAGCAAAATACACGATTACCACAGAAACGAAAGTGGAAACGAGCTAGGCGATGGGAATCGCTTACTCTTTCGCTTCAAGAAGGCCTTATTTTAACATGGGCATGTCATTGGAGGTAAGCCCTTACCCGCAGCATTACCTTCAAACGAAGGGAGAACGGATGGATAAACAGAATCCAGAGAAGCGAACAAAGAATGCCTTACAGAGAAACTAATGTAGAATGCCTAGATAAGTACATACTTATTTATATTAAATTGAAATCAGAAAAAGTCTTAAAAGATTAAAATTAATTAAAATTTTTATAAATCAGCTTTTATACATACATATGTATTTTTTTAGGTATTTAGATTTTCTTAAAAATCGGTATGTACATACATGCATATTTAACTAAGCTTAAAATTGTACTTCCTCACTCTTGTACTTCACTTCATTGACTGACTTCAACTTCGCTGCAAATTGAACAAAGCAAAACATGATTTTTATGCGAGACAAATTTCCACAGAAAGTAACGGTAGAAAGAGAATTTTTGGGTATTCATTCTATTTTTCAGCTGACTACGATGCAGCATTCTACTTTGCATTCTCCGAAATGAAGCAAAGAAGCGAAATAAAAAAAATATTGTAGGACATTCTACTTTGCATTCCCTGAAATGAAGCAAAGAAGCGAGACAAATAAAATATTGTAGGACATTCTACTTTGCATTTCCGGAAATGAAGCAAAGAAACGAATTAAGAAAGAAATATTATAGGACATTCTACTTTGCATTCCCTGAAATCAAACAAAGAAGCGAAATAAATAAAATATTGTTGGACATTCTACTTTGCATTACCGGCAATGCCTAAAAGAAGCGGAAAAATTCGAAGGCATTATAACGCTATGCCTTCTAGAACACGTTACCACTAAAAGCGATTACCGATTTTTTGCTGGGTCAGTACATTTTTTTTCACCAGAGATAGTCAAAGTTGGGGAAGAAAATATCAAAAAGTTAAAAATCCCAATATAGTCCTAATTTTATGATGGTTCCTTAATATATTTTAACTACATTGCATTTTAGTATGGAGAAGCAACTATCTGGAAGTATTTTACATAAAAAATTTTCTAAGTATAGCCTGGTTTGTAGATGCAGTTAAAGAAAATACATGAAAAGGCACGATTTTTTTTTCTTAAAAAAATGTAAATATTTCAAAAACGGTGACACTTTTACCTGAAAATTTTTTGTTTATCAGAGAGCTCACCTCCCCACCTACCTTCCCCTAAAGTTTGGCACGTTACTTCTGGGACACCCTGTATAAATTCGCCTTGCCTTCAACGAGGAAAAATTGCTAAAAATCAACTGACTTTTTATAAAAATATAATTAAAATTAAAAAATAAATAGTCAAAACTTGCTGTATAATTTTGATAAGCACTATAATTGTTTAGTGTATGTTCTCCGCTATTATACGCGATAGTTCTTGATCAAAAAAGTGCATTTTAGAGGCAGTTTTTATTACTAAGTGGTATAAAGAGCTGCCGCCGTAACCCGCCAAAAATTGCATTGGGGGTCGATTATGGATAGCAACGCAACTATGGTTCGATTGCCAGCCAGAAAATTTGTTTTACGAATGGCAACTATCGCCAGTTGCTGAAAGGTTATCGATAATTTAAATTTGGCAGCTCGGCAATCAGCGCAGGATTGTAAACACACAAAATAATCGCAAAATAAAAGTGAAATAAAGTTATTAATAAAGAGTACGAACACACCTTGAATCAGTCAACATTTAAGGGATAATTCTAATTCCTTAGAGCTGCCGTAGGCACTGTAAGTAAAAGTAAGGGTACGGTTAAGTTATTTGTACAATGATTTCAAGTGGTGGTGTTCAATCGCGTTACCCGAATCTAAAAACTTTAACATGCGAGCACTAGTTTATTAATAAATTCGGTTTGAAGTATGCACCTTTTTCTAAATTTCTATGTGGGTTCTGCGCAAAAGTACTATGGATGGCGTAGCCGCAGTTATATGCACAGGAAATGTTGTATACCTTCGACAATAGAAGAGAGATTATTAAAACTAAAATATTTAACTCACTTTTAAATACGCTCTTGTGACCTCCGCAGAAACCATAAAAATGCAGTTGCCAGTATACACACTGTCTGGCTACTTCAGTTGACAATTGAGAGTTGCCAGTTGCCTTCTACATATAATATCGTTTTAGCAACTGGCAACGCAACTGAAGTTCGGTTGCTATCGCTAATCGACCCATAAGAAATTCATATAGGCTGCGTTTCCTTATACATTCCGGATAATCCCATTTCACAGCCGGAATAAACAGAATGCGTTTGAAATATACGTTAACATATCATCAGGAACGTTCTAAAGAATAAGTAAACAAAAAAATTTATTCCAAACGTTCAGAATGAATAAAGGTATTTAGATTTTTCGAAATGCAGCCAGTGAATTTCATGCATTTTCAAGATCCTTATGTCAACAGTCTACGTAATATGCCTGCAAGAAAATTCAAAACTTAACGGGTCGTATTTTAAAAAGGCCTAAACGGCAACCCTGACATCAACGTAAAGTCATTGCAATGTTGCAGGTACGAGTGCATTAAATAGCAGCAATATGCACAAATTACAGCTTCGCTGGGCTGAACCACGATTTACAGCTTGGCATTTGCATGCGTATATCGATACACTTGTATTTACATATTTTTGTGTCTGTGTGCAAGCGTATGAGACTTTGGCAATAATAATTATTTCTATTTCATACCACTTGTATATGGTAATTGTTGTTTTTGCTTTCCTTCTTTTTTGCTCTGCTGAAACTTAATCGGTCGGTAAAGTGAGTTCCTCTATTTGGAGCAAAGTTAAATGCATAAACCAAAAAAAAAAAACAAAGTGTCCAACTTCACTCCTACTTATTGTCGCCAGTAAAATTCGATCTGGCCTATACACTTTGCTCTTTGGGCTTACGAGTGTTGATTTTCTGGCGATTTTTGTGATAGGATTTTGTTTGGAAAACAATACGCCAGCTTTAAGTCTCACTGCTAGTGAATTAGAATATTTTATTTATTTGAAACCCGTGTACACAATACCAAAGTTCTTAAGCAAATCACAATAAATCAATGATTTCGTAGCCCCATTAAACGAAATCGATACCTATTAGCGATAATAGTGAACGGAAAAAGATTAATTAAGAAATAAAACCATGTTTGTGTTCTTAAAATTTATATACAATGTATGTATATATATTGATATATACACATATGTATATATTACGTTACATATTTATTTTGTCTCATACCCAATATACATACATATGTACATCTGGTTTTGCTTAAGGTTATATTTTTTGTCTTTTTTCTATCTAGATCCCTACCTCCACCCCTGTTCGTTCTAATTACATTTCTTTTATTCTGTTTTCCTTTATCTTCATTTTTATCTTTATACTCTATCGGTAACAAAATCGGTAGTAACATCCAACAAAATGCCGATAACAAAACCGAAATCAATGACAAATTCGATAAAAATTCCAATAGCAAAATCGATAATAATATTGGTAGCAAAATCTATTAGAAAATCGATAAATAGTCGATAACAAAATCGACAAGAACAATCGCTTAGAAAATCGATAAAAATATCGATAACAAAATCGATTAAAATTTCGATTATTATATCGATAAGTTCCGAAGATATCGATAGAAAAATCGATAACAATATTGACAAAAATTTCGAGAATCCCGCAAATCCCTAAAATCCCAAAATAGTTCAAAGATTGAGTCTCTCTGTCTCCATCTATATCTTTTTCTCTATTTGTAATTACCTTCTTTCTCTATCTTCATCTTTACTTATATCGGTATCCTCATCCTCATCTTTTTCTTTATATTTATCTTTGTTTTTACTTTACTAGAAGTCTCGAAAATCCCGAAGAAGTCTCAAAAATTCCCTAGTGCTCTTGAAAATCGCGAAATATTTAGTCCCGGAAATTTCGCAGTCGTTCCGAAGATCCTAAAATAGTACCAGGAATACCCAAAACCTTGAAGTAGTCTCGAAAAACCCAAAATATTCCCAAAAGTTCCGAATTAGTCCCAAAGATCCCGCTGTATTGCCCAAAACCCCGAAAAATTCCGATGGAGTCCTGGGAATTCAAAAGAAGTCCCAAAAATCCAGAATTAGCCCCTAAAATCCCGAAATAGTCTAAAAATTCCGAAGTAGTGTCGAAGATCCCTACAAAGTGCCGAGGATCCCCGAAATCTCGCTGTAATTTCGAAAACGCCAAAATAGTCCCACAAATCCCGATACAACACCCAGAATATTCATTTGGTATATTACATTATTACATATTTTACTCTCTCAAATGACCGCGTAAGAGCTCCTCGTGTAAACAGACATGAGAACGAATGAGAATTTTCTAACCGAAAAAATTCTTTGAGAATTCTCACACCAACATAGCGGAACTATCATGAGAGTTGCTCTCATCGTTTACGAGCAACTTTACTCACACGCCATAACTTGAAAGTCATATATATTGGCGAGCAACATCGCAAAAAAATATAGGAAAGAGGTTTTTTCTCAACAGCGGTCGCCCTTGGCAGGCAAGGGAAAACCTCCGAGAGTATTTCTGCCATGAAAAAAAAACTTCTCATAAAAATAGAATCGCCGTTCGGAGTCGGCGTAAAAATGTGGGTTTTCTCCCCTTTGTGTAACAACATCAAGGCGCACGTCATAAATCGTAGGAGAAGCTCGGCCAAACACTGGCATATGTGTAAGCGCCAATCTAGAATGAAATTCGAGTTTGTCGATAAAAATTTTCAAGAAAAATTTTACTAAATGTGGTGACACACAAGTTTTATTACACTAGATTCTTTCGTTTTGGCAAGAAGAACATTTTCGTCGTTTAATTTAACATTAAAGATTAAGGTTAAAAAAATCTTAGAATTTTAAAAATTACAAAATAGCTGCTACACTTATTCTGCATTCCGCAATTATTTTTTTAATTTCGTGGTAAACTCTTGAAACTTCACAGAAATGTTGTATTTGATGCCGTCGTCCATTGCCGCGGGTATGTTAGTAGGATTACTCCTTATTGTGTTACTATATCAGAGCCACGATGTAGAAAATAATGGTGGCGTCATCCGCGGACGCTCACCCTTCATCTATTTGCCGACACTCACCATGATGCAATAATAGAAGGTGATATACATAGACCGCTTCTCGCTCTAATTCCGCCATGTTGACTTAGAAAAACCGTGTGAGCTCTTTTCTAATTTTGAGGGGAATTTTATTGAATAGTTGTAAAAAGTTGACCAAGTGCACAGTCGGCAGCACTGCTTCATTATTCGAAGTTGGCTTCGTTCTTATTCGCTGACATTTGTTTTCCTGACTTTGAAGTTTTGAGAGTATAGAGTATAAATCAAATTGCACCATTGATCAAAAAGCAGGCCCGTCTCAGTGCACAGATTCTTTGATCCTTATCACTTTGTATGATTTGTATTGGTCTAAGAGACCTTGAGTACTTTTATCAAATAACAAGTAAATGTTGTGGTTACCACATTTAAATACATTCATATTAATGACCGCGCGTATCGTTCAAATTATCTGCTTGATTCAAGCATCATTACAAGTCTTCTCTGCAGTTTTTTCCTCATGAGCTGTGTACAATGCCAATTAATTAACAAATAAATAAGCCTCATCTACCATGTACATACGTACACAATTGCAATCCACATCATCATCAGCTTTATCGGAGGCACGTACACCAAACGGCAACGTAACGTGCAGTAACAGCATGCAACATGACGTTTTTTTTTCCTTTTGTTTTTGTTGATTTTTATCTAGTATTATGTTTGTTTTACAGTAACCAGCATTTTTATGCCGACACTTCCAGTTTTTGAGCACAATTCCAAGCAATTACCACGAATCGCAGTGGTAACATCATTTTTGTTAACAAAAGGCCAAAGATGGTAATGCAAATTACCGTAATTGTATATTTAAAGAATTTTGCCAATTTGTTAAGGCAACCAATAAATCTGTGTACATACATACATATGTGCTTACTTCGCCCACTCACAAGCGATATAAATGAATTAATTAGGCACTGCATTCAAGATTGTGAAGTCCCAATTGAGGTGATGAGGAGGCAGGGCAGGTAGCAGTTAGCAGCAGACCATCTTGAGCACAGCTGTGCAACTGTGTCGTCAGAGTTTCTAGGCAGACTGTACACAGCTAATATTTTGCCAAATAAGAGAATTATAATCCCCCCCCTGGTCTGCACTCCGCCTTACCGACAACAGCTTGAGCGCTTGACAGGTTTTTGTGAAAAATCAAGGCATTCAAATGATGGGAAATTTTTGCTGGCAAGAAAAGATAAACAGAATTTAAGACACCGGAATAAAAAAAAAACAGAAAATATTTACTCGCGCCAACTACATAAATGTCAAGAAAACTTGTTAAGAAACCACAAAAACTAGCATAAGGCAACTAGCAAAAATAAACGAAGCCGAAAAGTATAACCAGTCACAAACTCATTTTCAGTTTAAATGCGAGTTTAATTTTAGTTTGAAACATTTGTACACCACCAAAAAAGCGCTTGAGTGCTCAATTCAAAAGTAATGGACTTTGGAAGAGCTTCTCAAATCAATATAGAATTTTCGGAGATATTTGAACAGTATTAAATTATTTCCTTCCCAAAGCATGTTGTGATCTTCGTAACGTAAATGCGAAGCGTTCAATCCTAAGACACAGTTAAGGGAAAAAGGACAACAAATATACCAAAGTTCGGAATAATAAGGGGAAAGCTGGATTTTTGCGTGGACCTTGCTTGTCGCTAGAGATGTTACAAGGGGTAAAATGTCACTTAGTCCGTAAGACTAGAGCTAGAGCGTTTCTGTCCATTCTAACGTCATGGCGGAGTCGCTGTATTTTAATCCGGCGCACTTTGTAATGGTCATACAACTGATCGTTCCATCGTCTGCGGTGTTCTCCAGCGCCAATGTACAAAGGTCCATAAATCTTCGGTAGAATCTTTTTCTCGAACCCTCCAAAAGCCAACTTCTTTTTTTTCGAAACTATAGCATGGTGTAATTCCTAGCCGTTTTCCGGAACTTGTGAGCTATCTGCCCATTGTTATCCTGGTCTGTAAGTACCACCGGACATGTCTGGGATCAGGTAAGCTGCCCCATTTGTACAGACTTTCCGAGATTTTTACCAAGATTTCAATAATTTGACTTCAAATCCGTCACACATACTGCTTGTCGAAATTCATTTGAATTTACAGCTGTGACGTAAGCTGAAGGCAATTTTCGTTTCCAGATGTCGTCGTCAAGGAAACAACTTAAAATTCTCGCCTCATTCTCGGACACACATTCGTTTGACACAAAATCTGACGAAATTCTGGAGCACAGGAACAGACTAAACGTGAACTGCTGTTTGACTTGACTATCAAATCGGGACGCTATTTTGATTCGGTCATTCCTTGCATAAAACCCGTATTTTACTATCCTCGGAAATTTATCATTCTGATGCTTGTTCTTATATCAATACATAGACCGTCAGATCTTCGTATTTACAACCTTTCAGAGGCTTCTGCTGCTTGAACAGTTAGTTAGTTCTTGGGTGTAAGGAACAAGAGCTACCGCGACCTGAAAGATCGTTTGTATCACTTAAAAAGAGTGTCCCTAACCCAGTGTAGCCAAATTACCTTCGGCTTCCCTAATGAATCCTAAAAGGGCCTTGGTAGGCGAATTCTTTATAACAATGGGCTCGACCATTGAAGCTTTGAAATGGATCAATCTTTGTCTGGTAGAAGCCGGACTGTAAGAGAGAATATCCTCTGAAGTTTCATCATACGGCATTCCGACTCTGTAGTCACACCTATTCGGTGCATGTGGAATCATATTCGGTTGGACTAGTCAGGTACGCGGAAAGTAGCCTAAAATAATTTCTATTTTCTAAAATAATGTCCTTTCTGTTGAAAGGGTAGCCGAAAAGCCTGGCCTGTCTATGGCCACCACCGCTCCCCAGTACTTACTGCGTTCAGGGTGTATGCACTCAGTAATTAAAGCTCTTGAAGAGGACCAACTGAGACCATACAATGATTCAGGTCCCGAAAAAGTAATTAGCAATCCTTCTCGTCGGCAACCTCATTGCCTCCGATTCCACAATGGCCTGGTACCCAGCACAGTGTTACGGTGTTTTTGGCAGTCTCTAAATAGTGCCGTGGTTGAACAAGTTCTTAATGATTATAAAGGGTTATACTCAGATATTTTACATCCGTCAATTATTCAACGAATTTCCTTCCAAGAGTGACCACACCCAAGTCTAGCTTAAATCTTTTTGCGAAGAATCCAGGAACAACCTTTCTAAATTAATGTTGGCTCACCACTTTGGCCCCACTGTCCGAAAACAAGTATCAATAAACTGAGCTGTTCAATGGGGGCCGAAAAGACCAGTATAACGCAAGGGGTTAAGCCTAAATTAGGAATACATGTCCGAAGGAACGTCCTACCAAGTCGACAATAAGACAAAGGTGCAGCAGAAGCCGAGGAATTTTGGCTTAATATCTGAGGTATCAAAATCCGCGTTATTATACTAAACAGTATCAGATTCCATATGTATCAAAAGCAGGGACGGAAAATAATCATTATTTCTTAAATTTTAACCAAAAAAATCAACAATTTGTAATCGTCGTAAAACAATTTTAACCATGGTCACGTATTTGTGTTCGTACGCCACACAATGGGACTACAGCGGCCAAAATTAGTAAAAACGGACTAGTGAATTCTGAAACAACTATTACGCAGATTCATAGCAAAATAGCCAACTAACCCAAATCAAAAAGAATTTGTGATAAAAATACATAATTGCAGTCATAAGACGAGTATATGCAATGTAAAAACTGAATTTGTAAGAAAAAATTTTAGTTTGTCGCAAGTAATTTAAATTAATATTTCTTTTAGTGTGGATATACAAAAAGCCAAACTGATTGATGATCAATTTTTTTAATATACTCGTTCCCTTGTTTTTTTTTAACATTCCAATGTCTTGCAAGTAATAACTTTTTTGTTATTTTTTGCCAAAATATGGTTCATGTTACAAACAAAACAATATAAATCAAAGTTTCAAACGGTATACAAAATTAAGGAAAATTTAATGAATTTTCATCAAAATTTTAAACTTTTTACTCAAATTTTTTTTGTTGCTGACGACTCTAGGCATTTTTCTCCATACAAGGTGTGGGCGAATTTTTTTTATATTCAAGAAAATACATACGTTCAGCTGTCAGCAAAAAAATTAATTAAAATCAACGCGATTTCTTAGCCACTTCAAGGTTGTACATTGTTAAAAGTTTAAAATTTTGATGAAAATTCTTTCAGTGTTGTATACAGTTTAAAACTTTGATTTATGTGGTTTTGTTTGTAGCATGAACTATATTTTTGTACGAAAATAACAAAAAAATATAGTTTGCAAAACATTGTGAATATTTAGAAAAACAAGGGTGTGGACAGATATAATGGAGCGAGCGTATCTGTTTTCAAGCATTGCTTTGCGGGTAAGTTTTTATATACACTGCCGGCAAAAAGTATTGGCACAGCAAATTTTTCACGACATATGCAAATTTTTTTTCCGCCAATTTTTTATAAAAATATGGTCCATTCTACAACAAAAAAACTTAAAAATATAATTCCTAAACTTTGTGCAAAACTCGCGAAAATTCAGCAAATTTTCATGCTAATTTTCAATTTTTTAATTAGATTTTTTATAAAAAATTGGCGAACACTTCATCAAAATCAGATGACATTTACCATTTCCGCCCACAAGGGATAGCGAAATAGAGATTTCTTCAATCAAATTCTAAAGTAGGGCGTTCTTGAAAAGTTTTCTGCGATAGGGCGTTTTCGAACTGGCTACAGAGATAGGTCGAACTTCCACTCAGGTATCGATATGAAACTTCAGCGAGTTTGTAGTACGGGTACTACCTTTTGCCGCAGTTTATATGGATACGTCCCACTGTGCGCCATACTGAAATTTACAATGATTTGTATTTTTCGAGTTTAACCAATAAAGATTAAAAATAATAATTAATATTTGATTTCTATTTTTTTCGATCAAAAATAGTGATTATTTATGATTTTTATTTTTCGCTTAAAGATAATAATTATTATTGAGTTTTATTTTTTCACTTAAGAAAAATTACCATTTAAAAAACTTAAAAGCTATGCCTGCGTGATTTCCGACGTATCCTTTTCAGATGTAGCGACACCCTAATAAAAGGAATAAGTCCCAAAATTATCGGGTAAAAATTTCAGTTGGTTGCGTCTGTATAGTCTTTCAATTTTTATAAACAATCATTATTTTTAATTTGAAAAATAAAGCTCTATAATAATTATTATCTCTGAGTGAAAAAATAAATTAAAAAAAAAAACAGTTTGTGATAAAAAAAAAAATAAAAATCAAATAACAATTATTTCCGTTGAGCTAAAAAATAAAACACAATAATAATTATTATTTTTAAGCGAAAAAAAACAAAAATCATAAAATAATGATTTTAATTATTTTACTCATAATGATTACCGCTCCTGGTCGAAAGGATTTTCTAATATGTTTTTAAGAAATTTTTAGGACTCGACGCTGCCTTATAACTTTGTTGCAGTTATCGAGCTTAACCGTTGCATGTGAACAATTGAGGCTTTGTTTTTTTTTTTTTTTTGTTTTTTTTCGTTTGTGGTCTTTTTTGTTTTTTGTTTCATTTTTTGCTATCAGCTTCCATTTCATTTGTTTTGGCTGCAGACATTTACTTATTATTTGCGCATTTATTTTTGCATCAACAGCAACAGATTGTTATTATTGTATTTATTAACATCGTTTCATAGGTAGCGCTTCGTTTCACACAAATATTGGTCACAAGTGTTGGCCACAAATGTCTGCGCTTACTGGCCAACTAACCGATTAACTGGCCAGGTAACAGCATACACATCCATGAAATTGTGTTTGTGTTGTGTCTACTTTCAGGCTAGACGAAGAAAATGAAAAAGTAAAAATTCACAAAGAGAAAAGAAAAATTACAGCGAAATTCGTTGCATGCACTGAAGTCACCATGGTTGGCTTACTTACCCATATTGAGCGGTATCAGCTGCAACTTCAGCAACAGACGTTGGATAGAAACCGAAAACAAAACCGTTATTATGCAATTATCGCTGAAGTCAGGAAAACACATCAAATAAAAACGACAAGTTTCGCTGTCAAGATAGAAGCGCATAAAATAGGTGGATATAACTTTAACTCGTAACGAAAAACCAAATAACCGGCACTCTTAATAAAGAATAAACTAATTGGTTCCATTTTTGGAGAAAATTTTGCAGGGTATGATGGGAACAAGAACATGACGTTCAGATGCAAAGCTGTAAATTTCAATTTTGGATAAAAGAATTCAGACACAGCTGCTGACGAGCCAGTCCAAACTCGTAAAAGTTTATTGCTGCGTTTGAGCAGATAAATTACAGATAGAATAAAGGAGAACCATGAGTCGCTGAATACCATACTGGCCTTGTAACAGGAAAAATCTGTGCACATATAACGAACTTTTCAAATTTTCATTGAATTTAAAAATCGAAGATTTCGTGATCACTGATTTCAGTTTCTCAAAACTTAAACGACTGAAGAAAACTAAAGGAATTTTTTGGGGGGAAAATATGTTTGAGAGAAACTGCATATTTAGCTTTTCAAAGAATTTTGATTTCCTAACAAAGTTTGAACTATGCCTTTTCATGTGGAGAAAATGTCGCTGCATGTTCTCCTTTGAACCGTTTGCAGGACGTAATCTTTTTCGTTGACGTTTTCTCATGATTCGACCGAAAATTTGGCCATAATTTGACATATCTTGCCCTTCAATCGCCCCAAAATCATCTTTTATACAGCTTCCCGAAAGTAAAAGGAAAGGCATTAAATTGCAGGGCCTCGGTGGCCGAGTCTCATCGCCGAGCCTAGAAGCTACGCGCGCTTCAAATACCTCACGCTTTAGAGTCATAATTATCCTCGTGGTCTTCCATGAGGCCCCATCCTCTCAAACCCACATATCGACAGATCAAAATCTTTAGTTTAAGGTCAAAATAAGCAATTGATCATGGCAGCACGGCGCTGAGGATTCTTCGTCGTTTTCGAAAAAGTGTCGGCTCACAATGCGCACCAAACAGCATGGGTACAAAGTCTCTCAGCGGCCGCTTTGGGAATGGCTTAGCCCGCCGAGCGTAAAATGGGACTCACCACTGAACTATTTTTTTGGATACTGAGAAGCTAGCCGCAGATAATGTAAAATTTACTTTGCGGGACTAAATGGATGGTCAACGTTTATTCTAACTACAAAAAATCAGATTTCAAATTTTCTTAATTTTACTTTGTATTTTCTATTCCCAATACGATTGATTTTTCATAAATTAAAAATGTATGCACATATTTATTTATACCATAAAGATATGGTCAATTAATATGATTTATTTCCACATTTGTGCGATAACAATTCCCTATAGATTTTTTGCCACACATTTTATGCCTTCTTTAGTTGTCTCCTGAAGTATTGTTCGTTGCTTTTGCTTGATTTTTCAATCTTAAAACGTGGATGCAGTGTTTTTCTTTATTTAATTGGAACTGTTCGAGTGACCCCGTTTGCCAAATTGTCAGGCGGTAAATTTATGTTTTTACCCAGCGCAAGCCATTAAAATTTTTAACAATTGCCACAGTTTTGGCAAATGTGACCGGCTGCAGCGACATAACAGAGCTCACGCAAAGAAACGTGCAACAAACGCAACAACAATGCAGAAATACTAAATTTGTTTGTTTTCTCGTAGCTATGTGGTAATATGAGTTAGAAGCGTGTAGCTCAAGCTGTGAAAATGTCAGTAGCCTAAAGTTAGTGGAATTGAAATTTCCCACCATGGCAGATTTTTTTTTTTACAAAAAATATTCTTGCAATACATATTAGATTTAATAAGCGTTTAAGTTGGAACCGGAGTCCCCGTCCCCCAAATATTTAACTATTGGGTAAATTAAAATTTCGTTTGTTCCCTCAGCTGGTTTAATCGATTGTTCTTTACTGATTCTTTCGCAGAAGAACTCAGCTCTATCCTGAAATTATTTACGTAAAACAGAGATAACTGTGAAACGAGCTTTTTTCGATGTGTAAACATCTTAGTCGGTTTGAGTATAATTTGCGTTAACCCAGCAGAAAATATTAATTACTAGGTCTGCGTACAAATCAACATTTCTGGACTAGTTCAGGGCTATAGTTGAGGACCATTTCGGAAGTAGTTCGTGATAATTTCAGCACCGATTCGGGACCTGTTCAGAACCATTTCAGCCATTTTAAACTAGTTCAGGACTGTTTCCGGTACATTTCGGGATTAGTTGGGGATAATTTTGGGACGAGTAAGGTACCACTTCGCACCCGTTCCAAGACTAGTGTGAGATCATTCGGGACAAATTGACGACTTTTCAGAACCACGTTAATACAACTTCAGAACAAAGTTTGGGCCTAGCTCGGGATCATTTCGGGGTAGTTCGAAACTAGTCACGAATTTATCTGGAATTAAGTAGTCTAGAATTATTTCCGAACAGGTTATGAAAAAAAGTGTACTGGTCCCGACAAAATAAGTAAAAATGAAATTAATGTTTAGTTTCTAAGCTAACCTATTTGTGTTCATATGGTATGTAACTGATTGCCTAATGCTTGCCAAGGCGTACACAGATCCAACTGCATGTGTACTGCCTAGCACTCAAGCCTCTAGATAGACAAGACTAGGGGCTGGTTTCTCCAACTCAACTAAACTTAGTTTAGCCATTTTTTGAACTTTATTTAAAAGTTAGCATCCTTTTTACACAGCTTATTCTTGACTAAGTCTAAGAACTTGGCTAAACTAAGTTAAGTTGAGTTGGAGAAACCAGCCCTAGGGCTTTTTCATCTGTTTAAAAACTATACGATTTTCGAACAAATCGACGCAGATTGTTTGTTGTCAATGAGACCAGGACATGTGAAGTTGTGATATATGTCATATATAGTCAGCTGTTTAGGCCATACGAAGCAACCAGTCAGCAATTCCACAAGTCCTATTTAGTCCCATCTGCTGAATGAATATTTAGGTAGATCTTCTGAAAATAAGGTCAACATGGGTTTCTTCCACCTGTCGTCCATCGATGGCCCTAGCCACTTCAGAACAAAATATTCACCACTTTTACACCGATGGCCGAAAGTTAAAACTGATTATGGACCAAGGAATACCTGGTCTGGGTTTGAGAGTTTTCTAGGCAGTTGGTCGTATGTCTCATTACTAAGTACTCACGTGTGACTTGGTACCCAATTCAGTCGAGACGTTTATTTCCGAACTAGTAGTCAATGGCCTTTTGTATTGTAAATACCTCAACTTTGACTTGTAAGCATATTCTCCAAGGTAGAAATGGAGCCTGCTATATTATACAGCAAATAGATTCCAGGTCCCGACACAGTTTCTGTTAATGGGGACGTCAACGAAGTTTGGAAAATGTTGGGCTTAAGTCAGTACTCAGAATGGTAATGTTGGCGTATGATTTTATGGCATTGATAAGATACATGTCTAGATCTTTGGGATCAGAAATCTACATTCATTTAAATATTTTAATCTGGTAGGTGATCTTCAAGACGATTGGTACTTTGAAAATTGGAGATCACATATCCCCTCTATTAACCAAAATTCTGCTCCAACATAGCTCTAAAATATAACTCACAATGGGTTTGATCATAAGATTTTAGACACAGCTGATGACTCTCGATGACACACCCCACGTTTTTCCAAAGGACTGTGGGAAGAAATCTGGGCTGCGACTCATTATTTAAGTGCTAGTAAGTAGTACGCCCCGTGAAAAAATTATAAATGCACAATTTTTTTATTTAATTTTAGCTATTTTAACAAAATATATATAAAAAAAAACATATAAAACCAAGTTTCAAACTTTGTTGTTTTGTTAGATTCCATAGATTTTGGTAAGCGGTTTTCCATAACTAGCATAATGCGATTGGGTTAGGTTATAGAGGTTGCCCAAGGCAAGGGACGCCCTTGGACAATTTTCCTCTGTGACCACACGAAAATTGAAGTCAGACCATTAATTTAGTCGGTGAAACGCCGCAAGCCGATGCTTGACAACTCCTCGCGAAGGCTAGACAGTCTAATAGAAAGTATTGAGATGATTCCACATCGTCATTCTTTTGACAATGATACAAAAGAATCAATTGAGATTCCTAGTCTTACCACGTGAATACCAATCGCACAATGGCGTATCAGAACCCTTACCACCACCGAGAGGTGAGGCTTTGCAAGCATAAGAAGCTCCTTTGATCACCCCCGATCCAGCCCAGACCAGAAGGATCTGGAAATTGCGTTTGGCTTAGTGTTAGCTTAGCGCTCGGTCAGCTTACACGAGGCCCAAGCGTCCGCGAGTGAACCGCAGAAATGTCTATACGTGCTCTATATCTGGTAATATTGTTAAGTAGCTTTCCTTTCCACGTCATCTGCAACACAGTTGCCCACCACGTCACTGTGGCGCAGCGCCCAAATTAGCCTTATTACTATGACGCGATTCATAGAGAGGTCAGACATTTTCTTTACAGATTTCGAGTTCACCATCGTAGCGTTCAGAGCCCTAATGGCCGCCTGACTATCAAATTATTTATATGCACTTAGTCTACCCCTTCCTTGATGGCAGCTTTTTCCGCCTAAAAGACCCAGCAGAAGGCCAGAAACATGGACATAGAATTTATGGAGAGCTCCCGTCGGAGGACACCTACACCAACCCTGCCTTCGGCCCTGGGCAAGACAAAATGGGCTAGGAGTTAACCCTTCCAAAATCGAACTTGTCTTGTTTACAAGAAAACCAATATTCTGGAATTCCAGTTACTAAACCTGGACCGGACGAGGCTGAACCTTTGTCTAAACCTTTTCTCCGAGGCGAAATACTTAGGTATTATACTTTACTCCAAACTTACGCCGGCGCGAAACGTAGAGGCTCTAGCTGCGTACTAAACCTGTAAAAGGGATTTCGGTAAAAACTGGGAGCGGAAACCTCCTTCACGGTATGAACACCACAGTCATCTGACCGATATTAACCTATGGAGCGCTGGTTTGGTGGAAAGCACTGGATAAGAACAGTAATCAGAGAATAATTGAAGGAGTGCAGAGACTCACTCACAAGCCTCGGTATATCAGGCGCCGTGAGAGGCGCACCACAAGCAAGTTCAACCTGATCTTTTTCTTGAAGCCACCGCAAGTATTCGTAACAGGTGCAGCCGCAAAAGGGGCCCTTAGTCTGAGGGAACCAAAATTGTGGAAGCATACCAACTACGGGCATGCAGGCCGATTTAGATTTCGAAACTGATTATTTCACGTCAGCCTGGGATTTTAGTTTTAAGATTCCTATACACTTTTCAACCCGGGAAGATTGGAAAAGTGGCCTCCCGCCGTTAAATTATGGTATTTCCATCTACACCGATTGCTCAAAGATGGAAAAAGGAGTTGGCTCGGGTCTATACTGCAAGGACCTTCAAATGAGGCAATCATATCGCCTACCTGATAACTGGAGTGTCTCGTTTCAGACGGAGATCTTGTCTCATACGGTATAGTAAGTCTCTGTCAGGGAACGTCGCTATATTCGTTCACAGCCAGGCGGCATTGAGTAAAGGCGAAAGCAGCTTGGAAATGTCGTGCACCGCTGGTTTCATTGAGTCACGTCAAAACCTCTCTCTGGTGGGGTTCTGAACATAGCAATATACAAGGGAACGAAATAGCCGACAAGATGGCTAGACACGGCTCGGAAATATAAATTACCGAAGGGATAACTCCCTACTGCCAACGATTTATTTTCTGCTAAGGTGGGTTGGAAAATATACCACAGCCGTAACTAGCGACCTACAGATCAATCGCGAAGACTGTGAGATCTCAAGATCATTGTGCCCAAGACTTTGTAGGCATCGTACCTACTAAGGAATTATTCACACTAAATAAATTTGCAGTAAGGGCCTTACCGGTATCATCAACGGGTGCTGTCATAAAGCTCCAATGCTCTATCGATGACGTATACCAACAAACTCCGTCTGCAGAAGTTGTCGGGATGAGGATGAAAAGCAATCGATTCACCTCTTCTTATGACAATACCCAGCTCTGCACACAAGGCGTCTCAAGCAAGCGGAGGTGAAGATATCGGACCTCCACGGCCTCATGCGGTATGAAAATGGTTGAATAGACTCTATCCTAACAGCATGGACTAACCTCAATTTGAAGGATATGCCTCCTCCTGTCAGTCATAGAGGGCAAATCTGCCTCCGAGTATGAGTCATTCGTATGCGCCTTCCTAACCTAACCTAACTGTGCCTCCAAGTTGTGACCCGTCCGTGAAGATGTTTACTGTTCCCTTCTTCCAGGAACACCGCCCCACTCAGTTCTCCCTTGAGGGAATATAGGTAGAGGAAGAGCTAACGGGACACATTTCGAAGGTGTAGTAATCTGTCTGTTCAAGCTCGAAGGCAAAGTCCTCCAAAACTCCAGGGCGTCCAGCTTTCGAACCAGTTTACCTCCCGGTTTCCCTTAACCCTAATAGCAGTTCGTGCTGCAACAATTCTGCCTGCAATAGCAGTGTAGGTCCGCTCTTTAATGCCCCGCTATTTCCGATTGGAGAGACCCGCTCTACACTTTCCAATTGCTTATCAATTATAGCCTTCTTAAGTGAGTTCCATCAGACTAAGGCTCCCTAAAATGAGGTAGGCTTAGCTATGGTTTCATGGAGCCATGGAATTACTTTGGTCGAGAAACCAATAGCTCCCCTGCAGCAATACAAGAAACCCGACGTCTTTCTTGCCCTTTCCTCAATTTTAAGTTTCCGCGACAGCTTTCTAGGTCCGTGTCTGAGAACTGCAGACAGACACCCCCGCAAAAAGGGCATCTAGAAATCATCCCTTAACCAAAAGTGCTACATCATCTGCATAGGCGATCACCCGAGAGTCCACTTTTTCCAGTTCCTCTAGAAGATCGCAGTCGAAAGCAGGGGAGAGAGAACACCACCTTGCAGAGTGCTCCAATTCACTCTGCGCTGAGTGCAGGCATTCCCCCACTCCACCATTACAGTTCTGTATCGAAGTAAGCTGTAGATAAGCCTTATTACGCTGTCTTCAACCCCCCCACTTATGAATAGACTTGACTATTGCCACGTGATGTGGTTACGAATACATAAAAATTTACCCATAAAATTACACATTCTTGTAAATAAGAGATAAAAGTATTGCAAGGCAAGGTCAAATATTAAAATGTAAATTTAAAATACGTGTCTACTTATTTCGATATTCTTCAGCTCGGGGGTTGGCTTGAAAAACTAACTTTGAACCAACCTAGTATATATATAAAAAAAAACTTAAATATTTACGAATAAAAATAATGCACACACATGCCATTTTACGTTAAAAAAAAATTCATTGCAATTAAATAACATTAAAAATCATAAGTTATTTCTTTTTGCGTAATTAAATGGTGCAACGCGACGCCCACAAATGCGTTATTCGTTTACTTGCGGCTATACGCCCATGTCAAAAACTTTGACAGAAATAATCCGCTTTGTGACAGCGCCGCTCGTAGTGGACCAATTTACGCGGGTGATTCGAAATCAAACTACACTGTCGCTGCTCGCGCTAAAGTCAATCAAGGCAACAGCGGTGAAGCGCAAGGATTTACACAACAGCAGCGCCAGCTTCATCTAGCCATATCCGTCCAACCTGTCAATTCTGTGTCGAAATAATCATGACAAACCGTAGATCATTGCTGAGCGGCGTGCGAATAAAAAACGCACAGTGAATGTTTATTCAAATTCAAGAATGTCTGCAGTTTTCTATGGTCAAACAAACTTGTAGTGCAGTGCACAAAATAAGTGTAGCATTCTAAAAAACAACAGGTTGTAAATATTTATGTACATATGTATGTACACATGTATGTATGTATGAATATGTGCGTACATGAAAAGGCTAAAAATATTTGCACGGCCTACTATCTAATGCGGCTAATCTTAATTTGCGTTAGATACAACTACACGAATGTGACCGTCATATCCTTGAACTGCCTAAGCGCCACAATTCTTAAGCACAAAAAATTGCACATTTCAAATTTTGTCATTTCCATAGTTGATTTCTGTTGTAAAAGTTGGCGTTAATTAAGGCAACAATTGGGTTAGTAATCATTTAATCAGCTCAATACATGCATACTTACACATTTACATATGTATGTGTGTATAAGTAATAACAGTAGCGCGGTGAATGCGTAATAAATGGATTGGGTGCGGCACGACATGGCGTATACGCAACCAACCAATAAATTGTGAAAATGTTTGGCAAATATTTAATGACATGCGCAGCAGCTAAAAATAGGCAGCGCGATTTTATCAATTTGCAAGTTGACAACCATTTAATCACAATCAGCTTTGATTATTTTTGAAAATATTGTGATAAATATTTTACTAATACTTTTAATAACGCTCATATGTACGCACATACAATATGTATATCGCTTGATGCAATTACATAAGCAAATATTCGTTCAAACATACATACATATGTACCTATGCGTGTGTTTTTACTTACACACAAATAAACGCATATTGGAACAGAATATGTTACGTCGGAGTGGCTCCATTCACCAAACTCAATCGACAGCGATATGGCCAATTGGCAGCAGCCAGCAATATGCAGTTAGGCAGTTATGGCCAAAATAGCCAGCGTTGACAGGCAACATAACAAACTGGATCTATCAATTAAAAAGTCAAATTACCCGCTAGGCTATGCATGTACATATGTATGTATGCTCGTATGTTCATATGTATGTGAAAAATCGTGTCAATAGGAGGCGCAACAATAATAAGCAACAACTCGCTTAGTTGGTAACCTAATTTCTTATGCCTCAATAGTGGAAAAATGAAGCAAAGTTTCGTAATTTTCTTTTCAGTACGCAGTAAAAAATGCTGTATGTACACTCCCAGTCATTTGAATAGCACACCCTTTCGATCCCCAGCATGTACAGTTTTCCTTTTGTTTGTTTAATATTCATTAGTCTACATTATAGATATTACAGAAAAACTATAATTAGAGCAACAGAAGCCAAATCAAAAATGTTTAGAATTTGTATCTGTCTGAAAAAATTATATCCAATTGAGCAGTTCAGTTATGACTTTTATTATAAATATCATAATTGTTATGGTCTCTGCTTTTTTTAACATTACCAACTGGACAAATCGGAAATTTGTAATTCTTTACAACAAACAAATTGATAAAGTCGAGTGTGAAAAATTTTGTCGACCGCCCAAATCTTGATTTCCTTAATGGGATTGCAAAGAGCTAAGGTGTTAGCCTCGCAAAACATTGCAGCCAAAAGACTCAAGGCGGTGCAGAAGCACGAAATATTTTCAAGTTTCTCAATTTCTTCCCGGCAGAAAAGGCAAATGGGATTGTAATTTATGCTAATCACTGCCAGGTTTTCGCACCACACGAAGTAATCAGTAATCAGTTCCTTTCGATGATAACTAAAGTACAGGACCAGTTATTCTCGGGTGACTTATCATCTTTAGTAAGACAAGTTCTTTTTTTTCATTTCGCAAAGCAAGGTGCTTCCACCAATTACTCAACTTTGCGGCAACAAAGTCTTAACCATGAAACTGCCTAGGTTCGGTTGGTGTGATGTGGGAAGCCACGACCAGGTTAGCCCCGGTCGGAGATTTCTTAAAAAATTATGTTAACTTCCTGATAAACCAATAATCGTATTTTATCGCTGCAAGTTTTTTTGCGTTACAATTACAAGGCGGCATCACGGGAAATCTGTCTTCTCCACCGTGGAGGAATCAGACGATTTTTTCACCAAGAAGAAGACCTTTGAAAACGTAAAAAAACTAGCCTTACCTTCACTAAGCCTCGCAGACCTAACGAATCTGATTGAAACCACATTGGCCGTGCCGCAATTTGGCGACAGCGTTTTGTTCAGTCCGATGGATTTTGGGGCAGGCAGTAGATGCAAAGCCGTCAGACTGCTTTAATTTCCCCTCCCGCCAGCAATGGGCCACCGGTTACCGAGTATGTACAACTCGTCGATTTTGATCTCTTAGGGAATACAGCAGCGAAAGGAGCACAGGCAGCCACACTCCTATCCCTGCTCTTCTGGAGAAAAAAAGGAGATCGTTGGCAAATAACTGTTTGCCGCCAGGGTTTCGGTATTTCAGAGGTTTTAGATGCCTCTCACAACAATCCTGGCGAACAGCCGATATTTTCTAAACCCTATACCCTCCCATGATATGGGTATTTATTGGCCAATTCGCCTCATTCATTTATGCAATCGAATCGGCAACGAATCGTATGTCCTCGTTTTGGCTGTTGGCGTTTCCGGTGTCCTTTTCTTGCTCTATTTGGAGGCAAATAGCTGTGAATTAAAAAAAAATATCTGTTGACTTCCATACACACCTATATAGATAATATACACAAAGTATCTCAGTACTGATCAAAAATACTACGCGAATGCAATTACACTCCCAATTTTCGAGGATATTGTGAAAACCAAAGACTGAATTAAAAAAATATTGTTTTTGAATCATCCTAGTAATACATAGTATAGGTATTTCCACATGCATATGTACATATCTACGTGAGTGTTAGCGCGCCTGCGCCTTCGTTAGTTACCATGATCGTTAAGCGTATATTGATCTGATCTACTTTCTTACAGTTGCTTACGCACATTACTCGAAACACTCACTCTCACTACTTATTTATTACCAAGTCTACGTATAAATAAATAAACATAAAAACATATGTATGTGTATTAGGGTGGTACAAAAACAGTAACGTCGGAATTGTAATGCTCTCATCCCCTAGGATTGTTCTATTCCGAAAAAAAATGTGCCCCTAGGATTTTATTTTGAAATCAAAAAATATTTAGAGGTCGCTCAAAGCGCTCAAAATTTCTCCATGTATTTTTATATTATATATAAACAATTGGGTATTATTACTGAAAGTCTCCTGAAGAGAACCAGAGCTTTCCGTTTGAAAAATATTGATTTTTAAGAATTCTATACCATTTCTACGAAAAGTTGTTTTTCCCCCATATAAAAATACATGGAAAAATTTTGAGCGCTTTGAGCGACCTCTAAATATTTTTTGATTTCAAAATAAAAACATAGGGGTATACTTTTTCTCGGTATAGAACAATCCGAGGGGGTGAGAGCATAAAAATTCTGACTTTACTGTTTCTCATGCACTTTGGACCATCCTAATGTGTATAGTATGTTAAAAACTACATACATATCTATGTAGCTGCCGAACTAATGGCTTACATTATTGAGGAAAAGTTGTAGTTATTGAGGTAGTCGTAGCCATTACATGATGTATGGAATTCTGTTTTCGTGCATTTGTGTACGTAAACTTTTTTCTTAAAAATAAGATATTTGACAAAATTTTGTCACATCTACGCTATCGATGATTGGTCATCATTTGTTATTTGTCACGCGCGAATATTATTTATGGCTATAAAATTGAATGACTAATGGTCATTTCATATCGGTGCGACAATATTGGTTATGCATCTGTACATATATGAGTAATGGTTTTGAAAACAGTTTTAGTAATTGGAAGACATTTGCATACACTAAACACAAATTCTTTAAGCTCAACGATGAAGTTTGTAAGTAAAATTAACAAAAATAAATATGGTTGCTTATGTGGTATTCTCATCTCGACCCAGGGCCTTCCAGCAGCAGAAGAATGCAGAATAAAGTGTCTAAAAAATGAACAAAATACAATAGATAATGTTTTTAATAAGCACAGCCGACGATCCCACTGACTCAGCCAGTTGCCTACGCACTGTGCTAAGTTCGCCTTGTTAATTCTTGTTGCTTATTTCCACTATTTCACTTGTTAAGCCAACTACAATCAAGCGCAGCTATTCCGCTGCAATTCACTTGATCATGTGGTTGTTGGTTTTTGTTAATATTTCTATCATTAGAATGTTTAACTTTTAGGTGTGCTCGTCCTTAAGTTATTTGTTTTTGTTATTTTATGGGCTTATAACAGGTAGCAACTGGATCCCACGTCGGGTTGAATCCTACTGAAATAAGTCTGATGAGGAAATGTGGTGATTTCCGAAATAGCTATCACTTCTACCACTTTTTCAAATTATTGTTGCTTTGCCACAATAAGTTTTCATTAAAAAACGGCCTCAAGCTCAATAAAAATTGTTTAATATAATTGTTATAAGGCCATAAAATAACAATAGCAAATAATTTTTTTTTGTTTTGGTCCAAGAAATACGTGTACCGAACATTTGGACGCAGTTTTGGATCACCCGGTATATAAAAATTAATGTGTATGTATGTCTTTTACAGGCCTCCGAAGTGCTCAACCGATGTCTATACCATTTTTACAATATAATATTTGGAAAAATGAGCGGTGCGACGCCCCATACAAGAAAAAAGCCAAATTTGTTTTAACTCTTCAACTATTTGGCGCAGATGTACACTAAATAGTTGGTACATAGAACCTGTAAATGAGGCTTATATATATTATTTTGGAAAAAGGTGGAACCACGCCCCTGTTAAAAGCAAACCACTCTTCATCATATTTTCCCAGGTATTTAGTGCAGAATAATGATATTTAGCGTTCATGTCCTTGAGGTCGATATAAACTTGATTTTGTAAAGATATGCTGTGCCCCGTCTCACACGTAAAAACTACTAAACCCATTTAATCTAAAGGATTTTAGGGAAATACACCTTGAAGGTTGTTATATACTTTTTCCGGTATATGAAAAAGGAACCGATTTACTCAAAAAATTCGTATTCATGTTTCGATTTGCTCAAAATTTGGCACTTAGATATCCTATTGCCTGGTTTAACGCATAGGATACTTTTTCCCCGGTGGGGGGACCGATCTATTCGAAAAAAATCGTATTAAGGCTCCGATTTTCTTGAAATTTTGTAGTAAGATAACTTATTGCCTGGATTAACATATAGGACAAAATCTCAATAAAGGTCTGACTTGCTTGAAATGTGGTAGTATTTCATGCAGAATAAATGTATCCAGATAACTTCGACTATCAGCTTTTTATTCAAATTCAAATTAAAAACTGTATCGTACACAAAGAAGCGGTGAGAGTTATATGACATTTTGACCAGTTTCGGTTTTTTTCTTTTATTTATTTATTGTTTATAGCTTTTTTTATAAAAGTCTAGCACCACATAAAATCCACGTTCGAAACTTCGTACAAAAATTATAAAAACTAAACAAACTTTAACAATTACACCCAAAACTTTAAAACTTTTTACTCAGAACTTTCAGAAAAATTCTAGATATGCAGTTTCATAACCCATTCAATTTAAATTGGTAAAAGTGAAAATTTAAAGACGTTAGGAAATTGGGGTGATTTTTAATATTTTTTTTGCTGATGGTGCTAGGCATTTTCTTCCATATAAAATGCACTATCCTTATATAAAACGTTAGTGAATCGAAACTCTACTTGGCTTCTTATATTTTTTAATAAATATTCTTCAGTATGGACCATACTAAAAGCTCCGTTTCATATAAAAATTTGTACGTGTCCCACCCGTGACGAAGGAATTTCGAATTTTTTTTTTATAATAAAACAATAACTTTTGTGTAAGTTTTTGCTTCGTTAGTATTCGTGGTTCTTTCTTTTTGTGAAATAAATTCGCAGAGTTTCCGTAAAATATATCTGCTCCAAAAAGCGGGTTCTTTTTTTTGTCCCACCCATTACAGAAGAAAAACTCAGACTTTTGCCATATAAAAGTAAGTTGGAACTTTGTTCGTATTTGGTAATATTTAACTCATATAATAGCGAATTGGGTGTAGCTTTATCGAAATGTAGAAACGTTGAGTATTTTATACTTAAATTTAAAAAAGAAAGTACATTCTTACTGTACAAATGTCCCACCCGTGACGGTGGAATACCCCAGAGATATTTAAATACTATTGGCCTTATAAAAAAATATTTAGATTTAACAAGCTTTATAAAAAGACATTTTCATAAAATTTTCGAGTTTTGGGTTATAAATTAATTATTTTTGATAAAATATTTCTCCATTTGGGCATATACTTCCAATAACACGTCTAAATAATTACGTACAGTTACTTTCGTCTTTGATTATATGTAGTATGTATTTTCTTAACCATTTTGTTTAATTATGGAAAATACATACATATTAATAAATTTTAAACACAACTTTGAATTAAATTGTCTCCTATTCTGAATATTCAATTAATTGCAATACATATTTAAATTTGTATGAAAGTAAATTTTCGGTTTAGAAAAGTAAAAATACTAAAATTTCCGCACCTTCAAGAGGCTTAAGGCCAGTATGCAGCTCTCAAGAAAAGCAAAAACTCCATTTAAAATGACATACAAGAAATGGCTGAGGGAGTTTGCTTGTGTAAAATTTTCTTGGGGCAGTAGGCTGTTCTTAAGAAATTTGCTACGCTTTCTACTACGGTTTTCTAATTTTTTTTGTGAAAAAAGAGCACAAGGCAACCCATGCTGGCAACAGAAATATAGAAGTGAGGTAACAGGCTGGTGACTTATCAGATGTCAAAATTCCTTGGACAAGCACACGAAATAATGACAATTTTTTCTTGACCGTTTTCTTGAAACCTGCATACTGGCCTTTAGTGAAATGTCTACGTATTTTTCAACAGGTTATGCTACGAACTACTAATCACTCTAATAATATTCTTCACTATGCTCCTCATAGCTACCGGCCTCCTTTGACGCCTCTGCGGAATGTTCATTATTATCATAATCCTCATGTTCATCTTCATTGTCATAATTCTCATCTGATTCAGCATTCGTCTCCTTCTGTTTACCTTGACTTTCCTCACCATTATCGTTCTCTTCGTAATCGTCAGTCACCTCGTAATTACCATTTCCTTTATTGCCGCTTTCATAAGTCCCTTTCCCATCATTTGCGTCATCCTCATAGTCCCTATATGTCTGTGGATCTGGGTGTTGCACCTGCTGTTGCACTGCATGCGGAAAATACCACGAAGATGCAGGTGTCGGTTGTGCTGATACAGATGGGTACGAGACAGGGCTTTGATCGTGAACTGCTGCGTGAAGGCCATTGGTGGTAACCTCAGCCTTAAAGCCATTGATATGATCCGCGGTGTATTTGACTACACGCAAATTGCCATCTGGGTCAACAACACTGTTTGTCAGGTGAATTGTACAGTGTCAAGTGCATTTTTTGTGCATTCAATTTCGTTTTTTTGGCAATCGTGAAATACCAAATGGGCGTGTACCCAGCAGAAAAAATGGAAAATCAAGGAGAAAATCATTTAAGTGTCCATTTTCAACCAAACGAAAATAAATCAAATCGTCGTGACCAACCACTTGGCTATGCGCTACTTGCGCGAATACTCACTCACCTGTACGAACCACGCACTGCGTCGCCATCACGCGTCTCTTGCCGATTTTGCAAAAGACGCGCCTGAGCATCCTCTACGCCATATGCGAATTCGTAGGCCGGTTTGGCAATGAAGTCGACGCGTGTCCCTCCATCACCACCGCCACCCAGCCCATCATGAACGATTATCTTCTGCTCGGGGCCAGTGACTGGGCCAGAAAAGCGCGTATACGAGTAACCTACTGCTTGACAAACAGGTGCCGTTACAGCCAGCAGCTGTAAGAGTAAAAGGTAGGTAAGGAACGCGCTCGGTGGCAGCAGTAGACGCATCGGTAGACGATGTGGCATCACAACAATGCGGAACTGGAAACTCAACATATTCACGCAGTGATCATCTGTTTGCCTCGATTTACGTGATTGTTGTTGTGGTCGATGTGAACGGTGTTGACAATTAGTCACATCTGCAGTGGCGTGTGTTTTAAATGTTGGTGTAGAAGCGTGGCACGCGTCTTCGTTGACAGCGGCTATTTGCATTTTGATGTGTGATACGGAAGAATTTCGGCTACCGTCGCTCTTATACAGTTTATATTTAACGCCTATTTTAGTTTAGTGGGTATTACGCGTCCATCAGCATAACAATTTTATGTGTGAGTGCTGCTTCTTCACAACTCCACAGCTGGCTGGCTTTATCCGCTGTGGCACTTTCTGATCGGAGCTCATTTAAACTAAGCGCGTATTTTCACACTTTTTGCTTATTTATAAGATTTCAGTGGGTTTACTAGGAAATTGTGACATTTTTCATTTGGTTTTGGTTTTTATTTTATTTTGCTAATACCACAAGATATTGCTGATAATTGAAATTTCATGCCTCTGTGAATAATATTGGAAGGTTCGCTGGTTTTATTCTTCCAGTTTCCAACGTAATTAGTGTGGCAGAAAAAATTTATGACAAAAGGAAATACAGAAATATTGTGTAAACTATACCGAATTCTCTATTTTGCAAATTGAAAAATAATATAAAAATGGCTATGTTTTTAAGGGATAGTATTTCTTCTTCTTCTTATTCATCTTATTTGGCGCTGTAACGGCGTAAGCGATTTTGGCCGAGCTTAACAAAGCACGCACAAAGCAAAGTCCTTCTCCACTTGGCCTTTCCATCGCATTGGGAGCCTCCCTCTTCCATTGCTACCACCATCGAACGACATGGCTAAGCCAACGAAGCCACTGTATTTTAATTCTCAGAACTATGTCCATGTCGTTGTAAAACTCATACAGCTCACAGTTCCATCGTCTGCGGAACTCGCCGTCGCCAATGCGTAAATGGTCCATAAATCCTCCGCAAAATCTTTCTCTCCAATACTCGAAGAGCCGCCTCATCGGATGTTGTCATTTTGCGCCGTATACCAGCACGAACATTATGAGTGACTTAAAGATTATGGTTTTCGTACGTAGAGAAAGGACTTTTTTCTTCTGAATTGCCTACTCAGTGAAAAGTAGCACTTGTTGGCTGGAGTGATTCTGCGTTGAATTTCGATGCTGGCACTGTTTGCATATGTCGGTATGTTGAAGAGTGATCTCAGAGATCAGGTGTGAAGTCGAGTAGCGAATGCATTGTCCGTCTGCTGTGTGCAGCTTTTCGACGTTGAGCTTTCCTTGCATTATGGGACGCAGATTTTTTGCTAAACAGAGGTATATCTTTGCTCTACCAAAATATCGGTCCCAGTCGATGTTTGGGTCTCGGAGTGCACGTATATCTAAAACACTGGAAGCATGCCTTCCGTCTATCACAGCATTATCGTTTTGGTTTCTCGCTTTTCGATCTGGAGAAAGCCAAGTAGATTGATGGATCTTGTTATGCTTGAATCTAGTACTGCTACTATCTCTTTCGGGCCCGGCGAAGTTGATCAGTGTCGGTCCGTTCGTCGTGGAGGCTCAATTTTCCGATGATGGTTCCAAAGATCCCTGCCTTGCCCACCCCGGCATTGAAAGTCGTCAAGCACGAGTTTAATATCATGGCGGAGGCAGCGCTCTTATGTGCACTCCAAGCGCTCGTAAAAGCTATCCCCTTACGATTCGTCGTTCTCTTCCGTCGGACGTGGGCGCAAATGGGCGATATGTTGAAGAATCTTGCTTTGATGCGGATTGTAGCGACACCCTCGTCCACCGGTGTGAACCACAGCACTCTGCAGCAGAGGACTACAGATCACTGAGACAGAAGCGCAACGTCAAATGAGATGAAGTGTCCGTTGAATGTCCGATTACATCGACTTGCTGCACCATTGAGTATATCCAACTCCCATGTGTTACCATTGGCCCAATGTATGTGATTTTCCAATGTTAGAATGCGTTAAAATTCCTTTCGGGGACACCAGGATTGAGTTGTACAGGGGTCAAAGTCAAATTAACCGTTAAACCTTCACCAGAAACATTGCGGTCCTTGCTCTACGGCGACCAAAATAAAGAAAATTTTTGCTGAATGCCCAAAAATACAATGATTAGACAGTTAAAGGATTTCGACTCTGTTTATATCAGATTTCTGTAGACCAACGAAAATCACCGATATACTACCAACTATACTATAAAGATTCAAGGACTGATTTATTGGTTGGCAATTCTGATATCGAAATTGATCAGCGTTTTACGATTAAACGTGCTATGAAACGCCAGATCAATAAAGAATTGCAAAAACTGCTACACGTTATGTGGGTTATTTAAGGCGACAATGGAATATATGAGCAAATCTCACGAGTTGTTACTTTTTTCGACAAAAACGCATTTTGGTCAAAAATGGAGGCACACTTATTTTAGACAATGCATTATCTTCAGTTTTGTATAAAGAACAAGACTCCATCGCGAAATTGTATTTAAATGAAAACTTAAAAAATATATACTAAAAAGCGTCAAACTAACAACTCATGCTCATATACACGTAGCTGTCTATGTAACGTATACGCCCCGTGTATGGTGCACATAGCACAGCTAACACGTTTACTCGCATGCCTTAACATAAAAGCCATATTTTTTAAAAGTAATTAAATATTGGCGTAGAATATTTTTAAATACTATTCTTCACGAATATACATACATAAATATTTATTTCTTCATATATTTAACAATTTCAGAATGAATTTCGAGTATGCCAATAAAAATTTTTACATTGGAATTTTTGTTTCGCAAATCGTCGTCATCTTATAATCAATGTAATTTTTTTCAGTTGGTGGCACACTATTTTTATTACTCTAGATTGCTTCATTTAGGCAAGAAGAACATTTTCACCGTTTAATGTTAACATTTTTAGGTATCTTAAACTTTTAAAATTAAAAAATCGCTAAATTTGAAAACTTACAAAATAGCTGCGACAGATAATCTGCATGCTGCCATTTATTTATTTAATTTGGTGGCACTCTATTGAAACTTCACAGATATGCTGTATTTGATGCCGACTTTCATTGCCGCTAATATGAACATTCTATTTGAAAATTTCCCACCAAAGTTTTTTATAAAAAACAATTATAATTTTTTCGAGTGACAATGAATTGAATTTCGGTACTTCTTCGCCTCGATAAACGTTTTAAGTCTAAAATTGTTAAAATTCTTGATTTTTTTTTTAACTGTGCGTGTTTCTGGAACTCCATTGATTGAAATAAATGCACGAAGAATGCCTTAGCGTTTTTTTTTCTGCCGAGAGAAGGGAGTGACACTAAAAAAACAACAACTCGTGACAATTGCTCATATGCCTTCCAACGAAAACTGAACCATAATCAGAACTGAAAAATGTGCCACTGCAAGTCGTGAACGTGAATTATTGGTTAAAATGTTGGCCCAAAATGTTTCAATGATTACAGTGATTGCAAAATTAAAGTGGCTACAAAGATGTGTAGAACACACTTCCTTCATTCTAAACAGGTTGCACATTCAAAAGAGAGATCAACAGATGCCGCCATAAAAGCGATAATAAATATAAAAATTTCAACAAGTAACTAAATATTGCAAACCGCAATGTCGCAAAGGTCGAAACACTAAAGTTGAGTGATGGTTACGCCTGCCACAACATACATTTATGTATGTACATATGCATGTTCACACAATTGAGTATACTACATGTATGTATGTAAGTGCAACCACCTACTCAAGTCGCTGTAGCTGCTGCTTTTGACCTTTTGTTGGTTAGTTTAAACGCTTAAAAAATTACTTAATGTTGTTGGTAAATTTGCGCCGCCAGCTGGGCGATGTTGGCGTCGCGCCCACTACAACATTACGCAAATGCATATTTACGGTAGCGCTTTTGGCTTTAGCGGGTAGCCAACAGTGTGGGAACGCACTTTTGGTCGAATCGAAAAGCGGTGAACCAACCGTCACTGACGCAGTAGCAAAGGCGTTCTTAATACCTCCAATAAGCTGTTACACATTACTTGGTGCCGATATAATCGCTAGCTCGCAGTTGTCAGTTAATGCCAGCCTCGGTTGGAGACTTAATACAGCTCACGTTGTAACGTTGTCTGTTACTCAGTAATTTTTTTTTTTAATTATTTTTACTATCAGCGCAAACACGACAAAGTCATAAATTAAAGAATCACAAATCAACAGCCAACGTACAGTCCATTGAAAAACAAAAAAAAAAAAAACTAATTAAAAAAACGATTGCAGCTTACCATGCTTGAATTTAGCCAAATGAAATTGAATCGAATTGAATTGAATGTGGCACGTTACAGCTAACTGGACGCATGCTGAGCGCGACAGGCAAGATGTCATGAAACAATAGCCGTCCAGCCAACAATCGGTGCTTACGAGCATTCGTGCATGTTTATCAGTCAAACTCACTGTTTGCTAAGTCAGCAAAAGCCTGTTCTGGTTGTCGTGCTACTAGAGCCATATCCAGGAGATTTCTTTTTAAATTTTTGCGCATTTTTTTTCGCTAATAAGAGTCTTGAAGTCTATAGAATCACATTTACATCAACATCTGTGTGCAGCAGTAGGCAAATGTGGCTGGCTCTGGTGCAATTCAAAGAAAATTTACTTAACGTTCGATAAATCACATTACGTAACACCAAAAGGGAGATCTCATGCAAACAAATATCCACACTCGCACTTAGCCCCACAGCTACACAAGTCGACCCACTGACCGGTTCAACCAATTGCATTCCTCTCGCCTAGCCTGCCTCACCTCCCTATCTTGTTCTGCTTGTGGAGCTTGCCCCTGCTTGTGTCTATTTTTGTGCCACTATGACACTTGTGTGCCTCGTTAGTAGCTAAGGTTTTGGTGGCAATGCATTTTCTGCACTGTGGCTTCAAATAGCTTAAGACCTTATGTAAAGCGCTATTATGAAGAGTGCGTTATAATCAGTTAAGTTTGTGGTATGTACTTAATAAAATCTGACACAATTAAATTGGTGAAGAATTAAACCTTCTTTTTAAGCACTAAAATCGCAAGTTGGTTTGTGTCGAGACCAAAAAAAAAAATCGCCAATTATATCTCTACACTGAGCCAAAAGTAAAATGGGCTTTTCAAACAAGTTAGTGTTTGATTTTTTCATGGTAAACTAACTAATTTTTTGTTTACTTTCTTAACTAGAAATCTATATATAAAGTGACAAATTTAGAACTGGTTCGGAATTATAGAAAAAGGGATGCAGAACAAACTAGATCTTATATGTCGAATTTTGGACTAGTACGGCACTATCGAAAAGGGGATGCAGCGGGGGCAATTGACACTTCCTAGGACATTGCCATGTTAAATTCGCCAATTGTTAGCATGCAAAGGAGATTTATCGCAACCAGTACTGGGTCCAAATGTACTAGAAGCGCACTAGTTCAGAGCTAGAGATTTTCCCCACAGGGATTTGTATGGCTGGCTATAGCTAAACGTGCAGATATGTTTGCTGTTACAGTAAAACCTGTTTTTGTGCGATTTTTTATATAAAAAAATGCTTCAAAAAGTTGTGCAAAGTTGTTTGTTGTAGTTATTTCTGAAGGGTTTGAAAAAACTTATTTTTTTGTTCGGTCCCTATCTATCACACAAAAGTAGGTTTGAATATGTTTGTTGGCAGGGCCATCGAGAGAAAACTCGGACCCGTGCTGAAAAATCACGGACACGTATGTATATATAAATTTTATTAATTTAAAATCGTTATTTTTCTGTTAATGTTTTATCAATTTTAATGAATGATATCTCATTTTGAAGGTTAGAAGCTCACACAAATGCGAAAGATAGTAACGTTGTTCAATTTCAGTTATTTATTTAAAAAAAACTAGGTTTTTAAAAGCTGAAAGCACTGTATACGGTCAATAAAGCGCAATATCTTCCATAATACTTCTTCAAATTGAATGATTAAAAACCCATTTTGAAGGACAACTTCACCGCTTGAGGTAAAAACAAAATTTTTTAATAGGGTTGCCACCCGCTTAAAATTTTTGGGACTTAAACTAAACTAAAGTATTACAACGCATTCATGGAATGAAAGGCATTTAAATGCATTCTTAACCAGAGGTAATAATTTTGAAGCCGGTTGCCAACTATTTAAAAATGTATATCTATATTTATGTATTAAACAAAGTTGCTTACATAATACCGAACATAGCTCTAGAATGGATCGTCCTATGTGAGCTGAAGTTTTTGTTGTTTGTCTCTACCTAAGGAAAGGAAGTTGAAAACATTTTCTGAATGGAAAGATCCGGAAAATAGATTTTCCATAGATTTTGTACACGAAATTTTTTATTTTTTAAATTGTATCAACGCTAAACAATTATGTAGGTTAGGTTAGGATGGATTAGAGTAACTGTATAATGGGATTCGGATTAAAATATAAAATCCGCTTTATCATGAGTTTCGTTTTCCTCGAACTAGCTCATTTTTCGCGAATATGTTTTCGGGCGAATCCCACGATAAGGCTGAAAGAGAGTATTTGGCGCGTACATTTCTTTTGCGAATATAGATCGATTGGTTCGAAGATAGTTTGAATTCATCGGCGTTGTATTTTCAGTGTCCGTAAACCATTCGCCGATCAGAATTCAGCCTTATCCCGAGTTTCGCCCGAAAAAAAATTTACCCGAAAATATTTCATCCGTCCATAGTAAATACAAGGAAACCAAAAGTGAAAAGTGAACCGGCTGCGGCAAAATGAAACTCACATATGTAGGAACTTTTTTTTCTCTCACTGTCAAAATGAGCTCTAATCATAAGTTCACGTGAACTTTTTTATACAAGGCCCAATAATTTGTTTCATAATGGTTTCACAGTTTCACAAAAAAATCATCGAAAGGACGCCTATTCTGCGGTAGTTGGGGTAAAAATCAGGATCTGTCTTAAGCAAGGATGCCAACTGATGGAGAATTTCCTAATTTTTGGGGGAATTTTTTGCTAAATCAATGAAATGTTGAAAACATTGTTCTTTTTTTATTAAAAATTTCCCTAAGTAGATATCACAATTGAGGATTTTTTCAGGAATTCGGGAGAATTCGCCTTTACATAGTAAGCATTAGGCTGGGTCGATTTAGTATGGGGAAAATAAAAGGCATTTGACGGTATTGTAAAAGTAATATTATGTTGTCTTGGGTCTAAGCCAATAGTTATTGGCCACGAAAGATTATTTTGAAACTTATACTATGTCCACGCGTGCACTGCCAATTACGTAGTTCGCTTCTGAATTACCCCTGTTACATGACTCATTCCTAATTCGATTTGACAAGTCATTGTGTTTTTCCTTCATTTATGTCGGCGAAGCTGTAGCGAAGGTGTCGCAGTCTTCACCCTACTCATGACAGTTACACTTTCGGTAACAATATTTATCAATTAAAAATTAAGTACAAATTTTCATTAAGAATAACACCGTGCGACAAGAACAAAAAAAATCGAAACACATGAAGCAATCAATATACTCACTGTGGGCCAAATATAGTAAAACTGCGTTTTTATTTTTTTCTCTCTGACGTAAGGATTTTTTTATAAGGACCTTGTTGTTTCAAGGATATGATTAATTCCAAAAATTATTTTAAAAATTCATTCTATTGTAGAAAAACATTATGGGTACCAAATGAAAGAGAAAATTCTGTAGAGTTAAAAAAAAATAAAATTTTTTAGTTCACAAGGAGGAATAGGTATTAAAATGTCCTGGGTTTTACTTTTCAAGCGAATAAAGTTGGAAAGACGAAATTCGAGAATGTGGTCAAGTGCATATTTGTCCTTAACGTATAATTTTTTCGAAAATACTTGCTTTAAAGTTTCAAGCATATTCAATAATAAAATGAGAAAAGGACATTTTCAATACCTAATCGTCTCTATGCGCCAAAATATTTAATCGGCCTTAATTCTACAGAATCTTCTCTTTAATTTAATAGTCATACTGGTTTTCTACATTGCACTGAATTTTTTGTAATAATTTTTTTGAAGTAATTATATTTTTCAAATTCCAAAATCCTTCAAACAAAAATCCTGACGTCAAAGAGAAAAACTAAAAACGCAGTTTTACTATATTTCGCCCATGATTTCGCGGGTATATAAAGTTTTTTGTTTGTAAAATTTACTCCGTGCGACAGTAAAGTAAAAATAATAATAGATTGGCGCTTACGCAAGTGTTTGGCCGAGCTTCTTCTGCGATTTTTTGCGTGGGCCTTGATGTTGTCACATAAAGGGCGAGGGACCTACACTTTTACGCCGACAACAAATGGCGATTGTTGAAGCGATTTTTGGTGGCAGAATACATTTCGAGGTTTGCCATTGCCTGCCGAGGGGCGACTGCTATTATAAAAAAAAAAAAACGTTTTTATACCCGAGCGCACTTGTGCACAAGGGTATATTAACTTTGTTCACATAACGGTTGTTTGTAACAGCCAAAACGAATCGAGATAGATATAGACAAATGTATACATAAATGATCAGGATGAAAAAAGAAATCGATTAAGCCATGTCTGTCTGTCCGTCCGTCTGTCCGTCTGTCCGTCTGTCCGTCTGTCCGTGTACACGATAACTCGAGCAAAAATTGAGATATCTTAACGAAATTTGGTATGTAGGTTTCCCTTAATCCAAGGTAGGTTGGTATTGAAAATGGGCGACATCGGACTTTAACCACGCCCACTTCCCATATAACGGTAATTTCCAGAAATACGAAAACTGCGATATTTTAGTAACTACTAAAGATAATTCACTCAAAATTGATATTTATAATAAGTTTTAGACGAAAAATAAGAATATTATAAATTTTTGGAAAATGGGCGTAGCCACGCCCACTTATGGTTATATGCGTATATCTTGGTAACCGCTGCACCAATTTCTTCCAAACTTGGCACAGTTGTTGGCCTTCGCACAACATACTAAATGGCCGAAAATTTTTAAAATCGCTCAATAACCACGCCTACTTCCCATATAACGGTAATTTTCAGAAATACGAAAACTGCGATATTTTAGTAACTACTGGAGATTATTCGCTCAAAATTGATATTTACAATAATTTTTCGACGAAAAATAAGAATATTATAAATTTTTGGAAAATGGGCGTAGCCACGCCCACTTATGGTTACATGTGTATATCTTCGTAACCGCTGCACCAATTTCTTCCAAGCTTGGCACAGTTGTTGGCCCTGGTACAGCATACCAAATGGCCGAAACTTTTTAAAATCGGACAATAACCACGCCCACATCCCATATAACGGTAATTTAGAGAAATACAAAATCTTCGATAAATCAGTAAATATTGAAGCTAATTTATTCAAAATTGATACTTGCAACAATTCTTTACCAAGAAATACGTTTATGGTAAAATTTTGGAAAATGGGCATGGCACCGCCCACTTATGATCACATATATGTATATCGGTAACCGTTCTACCAATTTGTACCAAACTCGGTGTGGTTATTGTGCTTGCCACATATAAGCAAAACGTTGAAAATTATTGAAATCGGACTAAAATAACGGCCGCTTCTCATATAACGGTAAATTTCAGAAATGCTTGAAACTTCAATATTTCGAAATTGAAGGACGCTAATTTACTCAAAATTGATACACCCCGGCTTACCATCTAGCGGAAGGTTTCGGAAAGGTGAAAAAACATATATTTAATACTTGCGCCGGGTATTTAATGTTCGGCTCCGCCCGAACTTAGACTTTCTTACTTGTTGTATTTTATTTTTTGATGTTGAGTTGAACCGGGCTTGAACACAGGCCCTGCGGAATGGTAGCGCGCACTGCTAACAACTACACCACAGCAGCCGTTCAAATAAAAATCTTACCTGTCTTGAACGGGACCTATGTATGTATGTAGTTTCAGGCACCTTAAAATTTTAGATTTTATGCCTTTCACGCTTCTGATTTGATAATCATTTTTCCACAAGAATTCCCGTAGGGAGCGAATGGAAAAGCGTAAAAGACCTACCATCTTGTTTCTTTACAATCTTCTGCGATGGTTCTAAGCTAAATAATAAAATCGGAGCACCTACGGGTAAACGTAAGACTACGTCTACCGAACTACTGCGAAATCTTATAACCTGAATTAAGAAGAATAAAAGAGGCTGGTTTCTGGCTAAGGAACTCTATGAGACCCGGGCTGCGATTAAATCTCTACAATACAACAATACATCTTCGAAGGTAGCTAAGCGATGCACAACTAACAAAATCTGGGCTCCCAGGCACAGGGATATTACGAACGAACTTCAAACGAAAGGAACTAACCTCAAATAATCAGGTCCGCCCACAACGCGGGCATATAACTATAAACCAAGCAAAGTTTACATCTACCAGGCTGAAATTTTCATACGGCTTATTGCGCGCTAAGAGTTCTATATATAAAGTACGAGTATAAAAAAATACTTTTAAAGAACAGGTTTTGAAATAAAGGATAAAACACCCACATAGTTCCTAATTGCAGTATCACTTTCGTATCACCCGACACCTGGCCTGACGCCTTGATGGGACAGTTCTTCCCGACAGCGGATAAGAATTCGAAAAAATAGCGATATTATCGGCGATAATTTTCACAGAAATGTCGTATCGAATAAGTGACTGCTGCATAGGAATTATATAGCGGCATTCGTGGAGCAAAAAAACACACAAATTTGTGATCCAGTGTAATTGATCTGAAAATGTTAAAAATAACTCGTCCAGCTTTTTAAACCTCTTGAATGATATTCTTCTTTATTTTAAGTTTTAGTTTTAAGCTGACCAGAGTTATGCAATCAATCTTAAGAGTGTTTATTTTCTTGTAAATTGTTTGTATATTTACATATATAAACGTAAAGTGAGCTCAGAAGCCAAATATGATCTCTAATTCAGCATTTTTTTACGCATTAAAGGCATTAGTATTCTTGCCATTTTTGCAAAGTCTTATGTAATTTTGTGTAATTAAAAAACTTTACCTTTTCCTTTTCGCTAGGGATCTAACTTTCATACTAGTGAGTTAACAATTTTCAAACACTGTGCAACAAATTCGCGTTGCATTGTATTGCATTCACGTAATGATCACATTTACGCGCGCAAAGGCGTCGGAGAATTGTGCATAAATGAACAGACATGAATTATAAATTCAAATTAAAATGGTAAGGTTTGGTCAGATAGAACAGTTTATGTGTGTGTGTGTTCCAAAATTGCATTTAATAGCCGCCATTTACCGATTTGAATGTTTAGTTGGATGTCGGATGCCGCGCGCCGTGAGCCAATCGACCAGACTGAATAGTCAAGTAATAAATATGTATTTATGTACCTAAATTCCTGAAGGCGGTATTTTCTTTTTGGTGAAGCCTTGGAAGAAAAAAAAACTAACCAAATCACGGACGAAGAATCGACGTTTAGGACGTCTTGCAAGCCAGTAAGCAAACAGATAGTTCAGCAGCTAAAAAATCCGCACAGGCTACATAATTTAGTTGCTTTCTGTTATGCTAACTCCAGCCAAGCTGCATTGCACAGAAAGTGAAAAACTTTTTATAGCTCAGCCAGCTGCTTCGTTGCGCCTCTATTTGGGTGACTGTGCCACTTTGCACATTGTTGAGGCATTTTTATGATTGCAGACTACAAATCGTGGTCGAATCGTTTGTTATTGTTGTTGGTCACTCGCAATTAAAATTGTTTTCATTCTTTTACTTGTAGTGCACGTAAATAATTTTCATACGTAAAATCGCTTTTCTTCGTTATTTTCGTTTTTGTTTTTATTTTCGTATTTATGTTTTCGTTTATATACTCTCAAACTGACAATCGACTAAAAACGAATGTAATTACATGTATGGCTAAATATCATTATGTAAGCATGGATCAATTTCTCAGCTTTTAATCGAACGGTTTTCTCCGAAGATTCTTACATTGGCTTTTGAAGTTGTATAGTCCAATTCGACTTAGATGGGGTCCTTTTAACTCCCAAAAAAAAAAAATCTAAGGAAAACCAACTGGCACAAGTACAGAAAAGAGCTTGATAAGCGACTCTCAAGAACAAAACTATCAATTCCTGGCAGCTCTAGGGACCTACATAGGCTGGTAAATCGCTTTACGGTGGCGTGCGGCAAGACTCTATAAAACCGAGAGACAAAAAGAAACCACATTGGTGGAGTTCAAAGACTGACAAGGCCGGCAGATCCTGTCGTAGGACCTGCAATCTCGCAAAATCCTCGGGAAGCGACATACAATTTGAAATCTATGAGTTAAACTTAAAAGATGGCAAGAAATTATTAATGGCGTTTTCTTTTCTCGAAAAAAATGTCACCTTCTCATATGGCAACATTATCAGAGTGCAACATTTTAAAGAAATATCACGCATAAGAAGATGCTGAGAAAAGAACACGAAAACTTGGCAGCCCTGTCGCAGGGCAGAATAAATGCAACATTATTTCGAGAAAAGAAAATGCTATAAGTAACAGCAAAAGATCCTCATGGAGGAGCTTTTCTATGGTTTGTAATCTGGTTCGGAAGATTCTAGACTCAGGAACGTTTTCTCTAGTTCACCCCGGGATGCTTACAAAGATCCAACCGATCATGGACGGAAACAAGCAATCCATTGGCGATCTTCTCTTCTGAGTACGCGCTTTCCAGACGCCACTGAGCAGCCATGAACGGACCATTCACAGAGAGGTCAACCAGTTACGACGATATTCTCACTAAAGGAAAGCTAGTGTAGGCAATAGGAACCTTCAAGCCCTGAAAAGTCTGCGGGGTTCAGGTGGTATTTCACCAGTTCAGCTGCTGCAATCTCTGGAGTTAAGCTCAAGATAGCTGTATGCTATTTTTAAAGTAGTCCTCACTCTTAACTATATTCCGGAGACTTGGGGGATGTCCCCTAGCATCATGTATTGTAGTTTTTAGGCCTATTCTACTCTATAGGGTCTTGGTATGGGGACCAATTCTCAACAGGAAATCAACAACTGCGCAGAGGACTACGATGTATTTGAGGGGCTCTATGCTCAACTCCATCGGAGGCTTTGTGCGTGTCGTTCAATATTCTACCAATTGACTTCTCAGGGCTGGAAATATCATTCCCCTTACCCAAACACTGCAGCGTCTTCCAAGCTGCAGTCGCTGCTATAAAGGAGGCAGAGAGAAGTCATATTAAACAATATTTGCATCTACTCGGACAGTTAGACCGCACTCAAAGCGCTTTACTCGGTCACATGGCGTTCAAAAGCCGTAGTGAACTGTCGTAGATCTCTATACTAGATGGCTAAGCAGTATGTTATTCACTTGGTATGTATGGGTGCTGGGACACCGGAATATACGAGCCAACTTAAATGCTTGCAAGGTAGGGCACAGCCGCTCCACTTTCGCAGGCCTGAAAGCGTTTAGGCAGGCTGCTCGCTATCTGCCAGTTCACTCTAAAGGACCTATTTCTTAAACTCGAAAGTGACAGGTGGGCTAAACTCGCCACTTGAGCAATACAAAACTTAGGTGGCCAAAATGGAACGAAAAGCGATCAAAGCCGTAGGCCCAAAATCTTAAGGCCCAAGGTGTGCTAGTGGAGTCCCTGACAGCCACTTCAACCTAACCTCGGATACTAAGTTTTTTGGTTACATATTATTATTCGTCAGTGCATTTTATTGTTTTGAACTGAATTAAAACAAGTAAGAGCAGCGCTGTCTTCGGCTATGCCGAAGGCTTCATACCATTCATGAACATCTGCAAATTTTAGTTTGACAGATTACTGATTTTGAATACATCTGCATACATCGATAGAGGAGTTACATACTTATATAAAAAATCGCCTCTAAACAATCAGAGGTATGGAGGATATACTTTATATGGCACCAATCTAAGTGATTTTCACTGCTATGTGATCGGTATGTAAACCGGTAACACAATTTATTGGGTTTAGTTTCCTACATAAAGGAGATATATCGCAAAAACTGGTATCTGAACAATCAGTGCTATAGAAGATAAAGCTTATACAGCATAGATTTTGACGATTTTCTCAGTAGACTTTGTATTATTATTTATAAAATATCTTACGAAATTTATCGGTTTTAGCTGTTCAAATAAAGGAGTTTTACAGTAAAATCCCATATCTGAACAATCAGATGTATGGAAGATATATGTTGTAGTCACCCGAACCTTGTTATTTTCACTGTAAGTATTCTGTTAATAATGAGTGAAAATGGTGCGAAATTTCATGTTCCTAGCTGCATAAATGGTGAAGTTATAACGAAAAATCTCATATCTGAAAAATCAGTTGTATGGGAGCTATATGTTATAGTGGTCCGATTCTTCCGGTTCCGACAAATGATTAATACATTATAAAAATAAACCCACCTACCAAATTTTATCCGGATATCTCGAAAACTGAGAGACTAGATTGCATACAAACAGACGGACAGACGGACATGGATAAATCAACTCAGCTCGACGTTCTGATCATATAAGTATACATTTTAATGGGTCTATCTCTTTTTGTTCTGGTACTTACAAACATCGGACCAAAGTTATAATACCATTTCATGCTCATGAAAGGTATAAAAATATAGCCATAAAACCAGATAACTCAAAATAAGTAAAGAACGTGTTTGATATTTTTGTAAAGCAATTTATCAACTAAAAAAATTAAACCGCCCTTTCTTTATAAAATGAATTATATGTATACCGCCAGGAAGCCACTAAAGTTAACACATTTTATGTTAAGAATTTTATTAATCAATTAGGGTGGTCCAAAAAAAGTAAAGTCGTAATTTTAATGCCGCTACCCCTTTAAGTTGTTCTATACCGAAAAACTATACACCTTTTTTTTATTTTGCAATTAAAAAATGTTTAGAGGTCGCTTAAAAAGTTCAAAGTGTTCTATGTATTTTATATGGCAAAAAACACTTTTCGTACAAATCGTATAGAATTCTTGAAAATCAATATTTTTTCATGGGAAAACTCTAGTTTTCTTCAGGAGACTTCCAGTAATAATACCCAAATGTTTGTTTAACCATTTTTTTATACTAAAAATTGTTCATTAGTTCCCTATTGAATTTTTGACGGACCTATAAAATATAGTTACAATGAAAAAATGGTTAAATATACAATTGAGTATTATTACTGGTAATCTCCTATCGAAAAATATCTATTTTCAAGAATTCTGTATCATTTCTACGAAAAGTGATTTTTTCCATATAAAATACAAGGACAATTTTGAGCAATTTGAGCATTCTCTAAATATTCTTTGATTTCAAAATAAAAAAGGGGTATACTAAAATTTAGATTTTACTTTGTTTTCACCACCCTAATGTAAACACTCTAATTCCGTCTTTTTTACTTTACCAGTTAAGGATAAAAAAATTAAAATTAATTTAAAGTACATTTTCAATACCTGTTCATTCTTTTACACCACCTGTTCTTTCAATGAATACGCATATTGTTATTCTATATTGCACTGAAATTTTTAAATAACATTTTACTACATTTCGCCTCTTGTTTCGTTTTTTTTTAATATAATTTTTGCTACAGAAAAAACATACCAATCAAGGTCCCAAATTTATTCCAAAACTTAGGACAGTTCCGCAAATTTTCATCAAAGCACTTTTTAATTAGAATTTTTTGGTACGCGGTTGTTTAGCCTACTTATTTTTTGGGTACAAACAGGTGCAAGTTTATGTGGATAGGAATTAGCGCTGATTTTTTTTGTTTTGACGGTCTTGCGCATTCACTTCATTTTATATATTTTTTTACGGCGGGAGACTTTACTTCACACCCTTTTCTCGAGGTGGCAACATTTTCACAACTTCAACATCTTTAAGGTACCACAACTGAAGAAACGTCTTTGGTCATTTATTTGTTAGGCACAAAATGATATCTTGACTTAAAAAAAAAAATCTATATTTAAATCATAGCAACGCCAAAACCAAGCCAAATTAACTATACCCGCATATGCAAATATTTCTCGTCATTCATTAATAACAAGCTATCTAACATATTTGCATGAATAGATATATGTGCAACATTTCAGGCAAATAATTTAAAAATTAATCACAAGCCTAAAATCGATTGCGTGTTCTAAATTTTGTTTATTTTATTTATTTGTTGCACGTCAAAAATATGTATACACATACAAGCCCCACGCAGCTTTGCACGCTCCAGCTAACTTTGTAGCTTTGCGTGCATGGCCGGCTAGCAGATAGAGAAATATGTTTGCTAGTTGAAAATCGATTAAGTCACTGCTAAAATGAATGTGGCGCCCAAACAAAAATGCTCACTCAAAATGCTGACATAACTATACTGGCCAAAAGTCAGCCATCCAAATGGCCGACGACTGTCCATTCATTCAACTAAGCAATTGAATTGGCGTACTATTCGAGCTGTCAGGCGTTATAAAGGCAGTTTCTTTCTTCTTCTCTTAGCCGTTGCTCGCGTGCATACGTCAGGCTGGTGAAAAAAAGAATATCATGTCCAGTGAAAATTCGCCAACGTAGGTTAGTAGGCGTAGTTGCCATTATGCTGCACCATTGCTCTATTTTCTTGTTTTATTATTTTTTATTTTTTTTTTTTTGCTGTTGTACGCTTTGCTTGTGTCAGCAGGCCGCTATTTGCTGATATGCCTTTCACTTGAAACCGTTAATAGCAGGATCACCATTATTCACCAGTGCATACGACTGTATAACACATCGTTGCTTTTGACCGATAAAAGATTAAAAATAAAACATAGCAAAGTAACGGCAACTAGTTGTGGTGTTTAGCAAGCAATGGGATTTATTAGAATAGTTGTAGCCCCACTTAATCTACGATTTTGTTGCATGTAAGCAACTGAGTAAAAGCAAATTTATACGTATTTTTTTTTTTAGTATGTGGCACATTGTTATGTAATAGTATGTATTTGATTTGCTGATACCGTTTTTCAGGCATTTCTTACGATTTCTGCTTTCAACGAAAGACTTAAGCGACGAACCTATCCTGCGACTTACACTACAGCTGGCTAATTGACTATGTTGTCCACTGTGTGCCCACCGGTGGCTGAATTTTATTTTTATTTTATTTTTTTTTTCAAATAAATATTACTAAATTAAATGACTTAAGGCTATAAATAATGTAGTTTTGCCAATACCGAAACTATCCTATTAGCGTCAGCGTGGGTTATTGATTATGTACTTTGATTAGTCTTTATTCAAATATTGTACATCTTTACTAATATCTATATCTAATACAATCTAATACAATATCTATACACTAATATATAATTTGAAAGCCATTTTTTTCTGTTCGCAAAACTCGAGAACGGCTGAACCGTTTTTTTTTTTTTAATTTCGGACACCTACTTGAGATGTCCCAAGGATGGTTACAGGCTAAAAAAAAACGATATATAAAGGGGGCGTGGCACCTCCCATGCAAACCGAATTTTTCATACTGTATATCTCTGGAAGTGTTCATGGTAGAGATCTGGAACTGGGTTCGGAGATATATGAAATCAATCCCATACTTATGGAGAAAAATGGGGCTTTTTGAAAAGAGGGCGTGGCGCTTACAAACTCACTGACTTTTAGCTATCTTGTATATATAATTCTTATGTAGGTGTGTTTGCTGGACTAATTTTAATGAAACTTTTTGTGTATATTAGAGTGGGTCTCTGGATAGTTTAGTTTCACAATTTAATCCGCCAGTTGGCGATGGAGTTGAGTTATTACCAAAAAAAAACTCCGATTTGTGATCCCATTCGGCTAATATTCAAAACATGTTCTGGTAACTGCCTTCTTAGGACCGGAACCATTCTGTGGCCTTCTGAGGGCATAGACAGACCTTTTCAATAGATCAGATGTTGTTCAACCAAACAGGAGTGCCATCAGGGTATCTAACGGGTCACAATTAGGACTAGGAAACTTCCGAATACATTACTTGTGACTGTCTAGCCTTGGCTAAACAAAGATTGATTTATTTCAAAACTCCAATCGTCAAACCCGTAGTAATAAGTAACTCGTCTACCAGCGCCCTGTTAGGATTCATTAGGCAAGCTGAGAGTGTCTTGAACATACTGGATCAGGTACAATCTTTAGATATACAAAAAAATTTTAGGTCGTCTTGTCTTAACTTATCTTAGATACATAAGTATCATCTTGGAAAGGAGACTCACTTGGAATCGCAATTCGGAAGAGAGATACAGGATATTATTAACTACCTTATGTGCATTAAAACTTGCAATTGACAACAATGCGAATGGGGAAAAGCTTTGAAAAGTCATCAAAGAAGCGCTACCCTCCAGCCCAACCAAGGCTTTCAAACTTCTGCTCAATCTCTAATCTATGAACTTTATCGGTAAACTACAGGCAAGGTATCATGCAGTCACAAACGACACTGGAAGGACACAAGATCTAATCACTCGAAAATACTACATAGTATCTGGCCTGGACTTCACGACACCGACCTCAAGTTTGGAAAATGGCTTTAACCAAACAAATTCCCTCGAAAAACGAATGGAAAGAAGATAGTTATATCCTTGAAAACCCTATCGTCATACACACCGCCAGCTCCAAGCAGAGGAAAGAAATAATAATAATAATAATATTTTGGCGCTTACACTTTTTGCTAAGTGTTTTGCCGAACTTCTCCAATTTGTGGTATGCGTCTTGATGTTGTCACACAAATGGAGAAACCCATAGTTCACGCCGCCTCCGAATGGCAACTGGGTTATGTGAGATGATTTTTCATGGAATAAATGCACTCGGAGATTTGTCATTGACTTTCGACGGCGATAGTACTAAGACTTAACTCCGGATCTGCCACATTCGATGAAATGTCCGTCAATAACAGTCGAACAATTTTTAACACGGACAAAAAATGGCGGATTCTCCATTTAAGTTTTTCAAGAAACACGACATACAGGATTGCCGTACAATCCAGAAAAGAAAGGTCGCGCTATTCGCGGACCGCTAACCCTCTCCTCGTCGAGTTGACAGCATCCACCCAATCGCTGACATCATTAAATACTTTTGTTTACATTCACTGTTGCCAACTTGATGCTTCTCGCACCAAACTTAGTGGATATTCAAAACGCGAAAATTTTTGAGTTTGGTGCTTGGTGCGTTTTTGGTACTTTTGTTTTTAGTTTGAATCAGCGTTGTTTCGAATATTCGCATTCGCATTCGCAACCGCGGAACTTCCGCATAAATTTTAACATTCGCATTCGCTTTCACATTCGCAATAATCAATGCGGGGCTTTTCGTTGTTCATGCCGAGGATCTTTATTTACGAGTTTTTATGCGCTTCCCTACAAAATTTTTCCCTGGTAGAAAGTTGTATCGTGGATGTTTTTGTATCGCGAATTGTACGCAATCTTTTAACTGTATCGATTGCGCTAATCGAGCTGAGAGCAACCGAGCATAACGTCAATAAATACAAGAATGAGAGAGCAATACGAACTTGACAAGAAAAAGAGGAGGCGCCGAACAGGGATGCCGTTTGGATCTAAATAGATCCAATCGGATACATTTTTAGACGGATTTTTGCGAGATACTTATTTTTTCCGATCAGTATAAATGTGGATACTTTTTTAAATAGGCCAAAATTTTATATTTTCCCTTACGTTTTTTTCGTTCAAAAATCGATTTCCATTAAAGATGGTAGAAAACATTAGGTTTTCTAAATGTATTAAAAATGACTACTAAACCTGAAATTGAAGCATTTTATTTTTTGTGAACGAAGCAATGAACATATGAAGAGATGTCACCAAAAAAGGTATTAGCGTAATTGTTTTAATTAGCTAAAAAGGGTGCTTTAAGCAAGATCTTAATATATATATAAAGTATAAATGTAGTGATCTCTTTCATATGACATATTTTCATTTCTTAATTTAACAAGTAATTTTTAAGCAAAAAAAACGACTTCAATTCTTATATAAAAATTTAAAAGAATCGTTAATTTCCTCATGACACAATGATCGGGTTTAGTATGGACCACCTATGAGGTAACACCTTTCCTTAAAAAAAAAGAAGAATTATTGAAATCGGTTAACGTGGTCCAAAGATATGGGGTAACATACATAAAAAAAAATTTTCGACGAATTGATAACCTTCTCCTTTTTGTGAAGTCGGTTAAAAAGAAAAACAGATCACAGTGTCGTTTAAAATACACTGTTTAAAAAACTAAATTTGATTTATTTAAGGAAATTTGAATGCATTTTACTGAAAAGACTTTAAATACACTCTAAAAATTTTTTTTTTAATTTGCGTATATTAAAAGACGTAAACACTGACTGTTTACGTTTACATACATGCGCTTTTTAGAGTGTACAGGTACAAATGTAACATATTAATTACTATTTATTATACTTTGCAAAATACTTATGCACAAAAAATTTTACTTACAAACTAAAATTATAAATGTTTGATTTTATGGAAAATAAAAATATATACATATATTCCAAGTTCTTAGGATGGGTTAAATTATGTCTTTTTCTTGAAAATGTTTTGTTTTCTTACAAATTATGAGATGGATACGTAAAAAAGAAAATTGGATACATTTTTTGCTTGGTCGGTGATACATTTTCTTAAGACGGCGCGGCGACACTGGCGCCGAACAAAAGGCAGTGTTGCCAAGTTTTGAATTTGAAAAAGCAGCAAATTTTTATTGGTGTATTTTATGGACTTTATATGCATACATAATTTTATTGTAAGGATGCCGACTCAAATTAATAAAAATCAATGTTTCTTGCACGGCGGTCGATTTCTTCTGGCATGATTGAAGGAAGGTGCTTGCACGTATTTTGTTCTCGCTTATGATTGCACTGTGCCATGATTTTGTTAAAATTTTTGATAAAGTTGCTATCACACTTACGGTTCCTATAACTTTTGCTTTTATTTTTTTAAGATTTTCAAATTTGGTGTCTTCAAACTAAAAAACAAGGGCACGAAAAACGCACCAGCACCAAACTCAACAATTTTCGCATTTTGAATACCCGCTAAATTTGGTGCGAAAAGCACCAAGTTGGCAACAGTGAATGTAAACAAAAGTATTGTGTGACGTCAGCGAATGGGTAGATTCCGTCAAATCGACGAAGAGAGGGTTAGCGGTCCGCGAATGGCACCACCTTCATTTTCCGCATCGTGAATAGAATACACGTTACCGCGAAAAACCGGAAATAAAGCTCTACAAATGTATTTATAGTGCGTTATCAAAGAAAACAATTTGCATTCCTCGTTTTTCAATGCGGAAATAATTCTGCACTTGTGCCTATTGATAATGGTAACGAATTATAATAGCGAAAGATAATTTTCAAAACGTAAATTAATCGAATATCCAATTCGTACTAGAATAGAAGAAGATCGATTGGTTCATCTGATTCTTCTCAGTTTAGACAGGGCTTTACGTTGCAAACTCGGCTTGGACGATATTATTACCATTTTGCAAGTCGAAAATGTCGTTCCAATAATATAATGTTATATACGGTTATTAATGTAAATAAGTTTTAGATTTCACAAAATTACCATAGTAATGTAATTGATAAAGCAATGCAATTGTGATATCGATATATATCGATAGTTAATAGAAACGCGTTACATTTGACCTACAGGTAATCTCTATAGGGCCCCTACACTTCCCCGCGGCCCCGCGTCGTAATCCAGCCCTGTCTAAATTTGATCTAATTTCTTTGTAGATCCTTACTTTATGAACGAATAAAACATTGGTTACGTGCATCTGCGATATACTGAAATAGTTTACTGTGAAATTCCGGTAGTTTTATTACTCAAGCAGCAAACATTCCTTAAATACATAGTTGTTTCGCATACCTTCGCATATCGAAATAAAAAGTTAATTGAGACATTATTCAACTTATGACAACGTCAAACACCAACCACCAATTGACGGTATTTGTTGCAGTTCCAAACTAAGACATGTTCTAATTTTAGCCAAAACCATGTTTGTGCCAACAGACGTGCCTGCGGGCAACACTATGGTGCTGCTACGTTTATCCAACAAACAAACGTTAATTGCTTTGTTTAACTGATACATAAAAGTATAAGTATTTTCCCCAACAGCTGGCTACCGGCAAAATGCAGCAAACGGAATTCACTCACATGTGGGAATATCTTTAATGATCACCAAAGTCGGCGCTTTAATTTATATCGCAGTTTATAGCTGTCAGAGCTTTGTAGCTGTGTCTATTTCGTAAGCAAACTAACGAAATTCGAGCATTGTCCGTTGTTGGCCAGCAAGCATTTGTGTTATTCGCACTGGTTCAAATAGCAGAATTTACTTGATCATATAAACATTAGCGTGGGCCGAAAATCTGCTTTTTTAGAATTCTGCTTGGTAATAGCAAAAATATGGTCCATTATGCTCTAAAAAAATCTGTGTGAAATGTGAAAATTTTCGGTCAATATCCTAGGCTCGCCCAAGACCATCAAAGATCAAGCACTAAACAAAATTTTTTTTCTTAGCTAACTTCGATTCTCTACAAAAAAGGTCCATATACCAAATTATGTAGGACTAATATTTTCGAGGATTATAGCAGTTTTAGTAAACAAATGTAGTAATTAATGTATTTGTCAATGTTATTGTGGCGTATTAACATTTTATTTTTAATATTTTTATTGAGCTTTGTACCACGATTGTTTATTAGGAAAAATTGAAAAAGCAACAAAGTCTAAGCGGTAGCTGCTATAACTTCTGCCGCTTAGACTTTGTTGCTTTTTCAATTTTTCCTAATAAACAATCGTGGTACAAAGCCCAATAAAAATATTAAAAATAAAATGTATTAATAAATTTTTTTATTAATTTTTATTTTTTGATGGACTTGGGCGAGCCTAGGGTATTGACCAAAAAATTCCAAATTTCACACAGATTTTTCTTAAAGCATAATGAATCATATTTTTGCTATTACCAATTAAAATTCTAAAAAAAAGCGGATTTTCGGCCCACGCTAATTGGCATCATGCCGGCAAGTGTCTAGGCAAAACTATAGCAGATGGAGGCATTAAGACATACAAAGATTTAATGAGAAACAAACAAAAATTAGATAACTTCAGTTCTGGTTGGCTTTGTTTCTGTAATCTCTGTTTGTTCATTGAAGAATTTACCTGATGTGCGACTATTCCTTTCCCAATTTTGACGTCCGCGCTCGAGAGATTGTTAACTTGTCCGGTATGATTCCAACCGGAGCTTGCCGGTTAACAGCATGATTCAATTATTGAATCATGAAACTGGAAACCGGAAGGCGTGAAACGAATCTAAGGGTTGAAGATCTGTATGCAGCATTGAATTGCCAAATATACAACGTGCACCGTCGACCTTGAGAGCGAGATAATGGTGGTGGTATTGCTATCCGGTCAAGCGCTATCGATCTCGAAATATTTAATGTTTTAATACCTCTGTCACCAGCTTCCCGGCAGGATATCACCCTGAAATATGAGCGCTCCTCAAAGGTGAAAACCGTATGGTAGTCGGTGACTTTAACACGCACCACGATCTTTGACATTCAAGCCTATCGAATTATCGTAGGGGAACACACTTCGACATTCTGCACAATGAACGACGACGCGCTCACCAAGATTATGGCCAGCTGCAGTAGGTCGCCTTGTTGTTGTTGTAGCGGCTACAACAACCCCGTCCGGATCGGTTGATATCTCAGTCGTTGTCGTCAAGCTCCACTAACGACAGCCCTAAGAATCGTGCAGCCTCGATAGGCTCGGTCCACAGGGACAAAGGCGTTAGGGTTGTCGGGTTTTCCGGGCATACGAAGAGATGTTTCGAGTCATGAGGTGTCTCTCCGCATGCCGGACACTTATTTGGCACATATGCGTTTAATCTGCTCAGGTAAGAGTTATCGCTTTCGTAAGCGCTGGTATGATAAACAGCATAACGTGGCGACCTTAGCATCAGATCATCTGCCCATAGTCATCCGCGGAGCACCAAACCTACATCAACCTTTCCCAAACTGATTGGAACGGCTTCGCGGTTGTTACTGAAAGCACCTCCTCTGTCCTTTCCACACCAACCGACGTTCACGTAGGTGAGCGTAAGTTCCGCCGAGTTATCACTCGTGCTGCAGCCCGCTTCATCCCAGCCGGATGTATTTTGGACCCCCGTCCGAATTTTCCTGCTGAATTTGAAGATTTCACCTCTGATGTGAGCAAGCTATAGTCAACCACTGCCCAACCTGACGAAGCATGACGACAGAAATCTCTTTCGGCGGCAGCGCCTAGTCGGATTCGGAGCGATGCGCGAGCTACTTTAACCGACAATTTACGCTGCATCCCATGGGGGACAAAGCCAAACGTCGAGGTACCACGAGGCTGTCCTAACTGCCAACACCTAGTGCGCCTCTTGCTTTCACCAGCGGTGCGGTTCAGGTAGCCATAGAGAAGGCGAATGCCTCCAAAGCCATAGGACCCGACGGAATATGCATGTTGATGCTGAAAAAATTTGGTCCTGTGGGAGTAGACTACCTTACTAAGATCGTCAACATGTCTTTGGCCACTCTCATCATTCCAGAAATCTGAAAAATGGGGAGGTTGGTCCCACTGCTTCGGTCTTATCGTCCGATAATCCTCCTTTCTCCGGTAGCCTAGACACTTGCTACTCCCGTACTATACCAGCCACCTGACCCAAACGAAGCATCAGCATGGTTTCCGTAAAGTGCACAGCACAAGAACGGCACCTAACTGCATAAACCCTCAGATAACCCGTGGCCTAAACCGAAACCTCCCTTGTGAGAGAACAGTCCTAGTAGCGTTGGATCTGTCAAAGGCGTTTGATACCGTCAGCCACTCCACGCTACCAGAAGGCATTCAGGCTTCCTCTCTCCCACTGGGACTCAAAGAGTGGTCAGCGAATTTTTGAGTGGTCGACAATCATCAGTAATCTAGTGGTGGCAAACTATCGATGGCACTATCGATAGTATCGATGGGACATCACTATCGCAACTATCGATGGCGGCCACTATCGGTCATATTATGTACCATATCTATGTTGAAACGCGTTTGTGTGAAATTTTTTATAATACTCGTGCGGATAGTTTAACAAAATATGGACAGATAACTAACTCACAATGTAAAAGGTAACGTGTTTGTTATAGATATGTTTATATTGCACGTGTTTCATTATATGTAATAACTTTTACAGAAAACTAGAGCTTAAGTCATGAAACTTTTTGTACAAAAAAATCTCCACACAAAATCATAAAAGTAAAAATTTTAAAGTTTTGTAAGTAAATAAACAAGAATTTAAGTAAATTAATGAACATTTTATAGTGTCGCGACATATTTTTCTTTTTTTTTTAGCTTATTAATTTTTTATAAAAGCCCAGCTTATCGTCTAACGAAAACCATGTAAATCCCAATTTCAAACTTTATGCAACAATTAATGAAATTCCTCAGAGTTTCACCAAAATTTTAAACTTTGGAATCAGAATTTTGAGAAAAATGTTTGGTACGCAATTTTATAGTCCTTTAAATTTTAGTATAATAAACAGTGTCACGCATTTTTTTCTATACAAAGAAGTTCGTTTTTATATGGAAGAAAATACGTAACACTGATAGCAAAAAAATTTTTAAAAATCAACGAGGTTCTTCAGCAACTTGAAACCTGCCATTTATTATATTATTTATTATTTAAATAAATGAATTCACTCTGGTGCGAAATAAAGTCAATTGACATTATTACATTTTTTAAAAACGAAATAAAATCAATTGACATTATTTCTCTTTCAAACATTAAATTTGCTTAGCTTCGCGGCGGCCCTTCCCCGTCTCCCACCGTGCTGTAACGCAGGTGGATTTACTTTTTGTATACGTTGAAATAAAATTTTTATATATTTTAAACATCGAGGGCTTATATTCAATAAAATACCCTCTATCTGCACATTTTTCACAAAGATGAGATTCTAATATAAAAATCCACCCAAGCTTTAACTGTCATCAGTGATATTAATGTTACCTTATATAACGACAGGTAATAAGTCCCACATGGTTTCTAAAATCACAAATTAGTTTTTGTGCAAATTGCAGATAGAGGGTATTAATGAATTCAAGCCCTCGATATTTCACCTTTTTATATTTGTAAGTTATTGGAAGCAGGGATGCCAACTTGGCTCAAACCGTGCCATTTCTCCCTATTTTACTTCAAATGGCACTTAATTTTTCAATTTGGCATAATTTATTATTTCTCTCTTTGGCACATTTTGGCACTTTTTTATCCTCAATATGGCACCTCATAACTAAGGATAGTTGGCAGCCCTGATTGGAAGATTTCTGCTGTGTTTTGGGGCAACAACTTGTCTGCAGTAAAAAAGCATATAATTTGTGTTTCAAAAGTGTGTGAAAACCAATCAATTAACTTATATGATCTCGGTTCCACAAATTGCTGGCGGAGACATGAATACAGTGTAAGAAAATTCTTTTTCTATAATTGGCTGCATTTCTTTATTCATTCTGAACGTTTGGAATAAACTTTTTTGTTTACTTATTCCTTAGAACGTTCCTGATTATATGTTGATGTATATTTCAAACGCATTCTGTTTATTCCGGCTGTGAATTGGGATTATCCGGAATGTATAAAGAAACGCAGCCATTGTTTCCTTATAGAAAGGTTGGTTTCTTTTCCACCCTAGACATTCCGAATTCGTTCAAAATATGCTAATTTAAAACACAGAATTCTTTCAGTGTTCCTCCGGGTTTTTGGACATGGACTGTTTCATCAATTTAATAGTGTTCGCTTTATTTTTGTGGAAACGAAAAATGTTTTGCAAGTTATGGATCATTTCTACACTCTTTCTTCAAATATTTCTCGTATTCCAGCTGTGCGCAGGTGTTTAGTTTTTCGCATCGTGTTTTTACATATTCGTAATTTAAATTTTTTTAATAAAATCAATTGGTGGTAGTTCATGATTGTGTGTGGATTAATAGCACCACACTGAGGATTTGGCAATAACCTTTTTCCTCTATTAAAAAACAACACTTACGGGGCAATGTTTATTGTAAGAACAACATTTTTTTCGATGAATCGACATACTTTAAGCATTGTTGACGTTATTTCCATTTGAATGAGGAATAGCGTCAATGACTTTATTTCCAAATTTTTGTTGACTTTATTACGCTTTTGAAAATGTAATAATGTCAATTGACTTTATTTCGCACCAGGGTGGGAAGAAAGTATGTTGCTGGCAACATACATACAAGGCGATTGACCGGCCGATCAGTGTGGCCGCCGGGCTCTAGAAGAACGCAGTGGACGAAGCTACAAACCTGCCAAAACACGGCACTCCGGAGAGCGACCGGATAGCTTCTGATAACCTTACGGCCAATTTCAAATGAATATTTAAACGACACTTAAGGTTAATTGTGGATTGTTTTTTAAATGTCATTTAACTTTCGTTGGGTTTCAAATCACCTTATTTAAATATGCCAAACAGTGGCAACACTGTTGCTTGCTCCTTGAAATTGCTGTTGTATTTGCTTGTTTGTTTACATTTTGTATTGAACCGCTGATTGTTCTTTGGCAAGATTGATAAAACAACCTACCTATCAACCTTGGTTGTTTCATGATCCAACTACACAAGATCTGACAAGTGAAGCAAAAGAAAAAAGTAATTTTCTGGCTGAGGTTTGTAATTTCGGCGCCATGTTATTTTCTGTGAAAAGTAAACAAAGAATATGAAGACGAAGCATAAAGAAAAAAATGCAAGCAATGTGGTAGCACACGGTGCAGCGAACAAGGGTGGCGCCGTCAGTGGTACCGCTACTTTGGTTTTGCCGATTTTGACAGTTGTGGTAACTTGTAAATAAACCTTTGTTTACAAATCAGCGAAGGAGAAATTTGAATTATAAGTTAAAAATCAGTTTAAATTCTGTTAATTTGCAATTTGTGAGTAATTTTTGAGTTGAAGACTGCGTAAAAACGAATACAATGAAGTGCTGTGTGTTAAATTGCGACAGCCGTCAAGATGCAAGAAGCGTAGATGCAGGTGTAGCGCTGGGACGATTCGCTGCATTTTGTGTACATAGGGCACGGCAAAGCCGTTCCCGAAATGTTTATTATTATATTAACAGCATTTCCTCAGAATAATTTTGCTTCTGCTCCAAGCAGCCTCCATTAGCAAGTTAACTAATCAATCCCGGTGAGATGCTGCCGCAGTTTTCTGCATCAGCCTAAAGCCCTGTATGCAGCTCTCAAGAAAACGGTCAAGAAAAAATTGCCAATATTTCGTGTGTGTGTCCAAGGAATTTTGACATTTTTGATACCTCACAGCCTGTTGCCTCACTCTTTCCTCAAGAAATAATGGAACGGGCATATATTTCTGTTGCAAACCTTGGTTGCCTTGTGCTTATTTTATATGGAGTTTTTGCTTTTCTTGAGAGCTTGTTTCCATTAACAATTTGATATGTATATTTTTTTGACGGCTCAAAATTTTTAAGAGCCAATATTAGTGTTTTGGAACAACTGGCAACACATTTAATGGCTGCGTTTCTTTATACATTCCGGATAATCCCATTTCACAGCCGGAACAAACAGAATACGTTTGAAATATACGTTAGCATATCATCAGGAATATTATAAAGAATAAGTAAACAAAAAAGTTTATTCCAAATGTTCAGAATGAATAAAGAAATGCAGCCAATGTGTGTATTGTTTCAGAGTTGCCAACTCTTTGTAATGCTCTACACAAAGGCACCGAAAAATGAATGTTTTTTTGTAATTTCCCTCCGATAAGAAACTACAAGTCTTATTGAAATAAAGACTAAAAAGAACCGATCAAATCGAACGGAGATAACCTAAAGTTCCTGAAGATGACTACAGATTTGACTCAAAGTAACAAAAATAAAAACAAATATCTGTCCCTGAGTTTATAAATACTTTAAAAGCGAGATGGCAACCCGGTTTTATTTACAATGCCGCGCAAAAGCAAAACAGATTTTAATAAAAATGCGAAAACAGATAGAGTTAAAGTAAAGACATCTCCAGTTAATGCCGATACAAATATAATCCGTCGATCACTTCGTTCTTCGAACTCAAATATTCAAGTGAGAACACGCAATCAATCCAGATCAGAGAAGAACTCTCCAAAACCGGTGACCAGCAGGCGCACCAGAAGTGGGAACGTTATGTCAAGTACAGTGGATGAGGCTGAACCCTCTATAAGTCGTAAAACCTTGGCTGAAGATAAGGAGAACGCCGAATTAAGTGACGAATCGCCACAAAAAATACCAAAAAATGAGCCCGTCCCTATGGACAGTAATGAAATTGTGTCAACGAAGGATACAGCTGGTGAACCTATGCAAGTTGATATGCAATCTACAGATGTCGGAAGCAAAGATTGTGCTGAACCACAAACAGATTCATCTGCAACTAAAATAAATTTGAATAATAATAAGTCGACTATCGAAAAAAAAGAAAACGAAGTTACAGAAGTACCGACTCCAACTGAATCTCCAAGCAAGGACAATAGAAATGTGCAGAGATCAGCATCCATTGACAAATTGACAACTCTTTTCTCTAATTTGTATCTTAATTCCGTTCAGCGTCTGTGCCTACAGTTTCCACCACGTTGTGCTGAAGATTTAGTATACTGCCGAAAACAGCATTTCCAGCAACGATTTAATGAAATGGACAAACCTAGTGAAGCACGATTGATGCAACTACGTTGTACTCTTAAACAGCAGAGATACCTTTCATTTATTAATCTGGCGATGGATATGTGCCAGCGATATGAGTTTCCCGGAGAGGATACATTTACCAACTTGATTGAATTAATTTTGGTTAGTATCAAATATTTTTCTACCCACATATCGCACTTTTACTAAATTACTCTAACTCAAAAATGTTTTATTTTCTTATAGAGCCTTAACCCCAAAACTGGAGATGCCGCTTTCATACGCACATACCGCCAGTCCATTGAGCTATTTAGTTATATGGTGCGTACATTTCCACCTTGCTGGCGTGCTACGCACACAGCCTACATTGGATTTTTTCAGCGTCCCCTAGACGCAGAAAAAATTTATAACAACAAATCTAAGAGGGACAGTAGGTTGTCCAAATCAAAAAAGGTTTTTGATATCATACTGGATTTGACCGAAATTATACTCAACGAGTGCACCAGCGAAGAGCTATCGATTGTAGCTGAACCCCAAACACCAACTAATGAGAAAAAAGCAAAGGAAGAGTCGGTGGTAACAGAGACCCCCAATAGTGAGCCTTTTGATCACCACAAATGGGAAGAACGTGATAGTCGTTTAAATACTTATACAGCACTAAAGCCCACTGAGCGTTTGGAAAGACTATTTATAGTCTTGCGTCTTATTTTACAAATACTTGAAAGTGATTTCGTAATGTGGCTGCTGCATCATTATCGCAAAAATAAAAATTGGCTGTTCTATACTGATAGCAGACCGCTGGCGGTGTTTGTACTTGGCATATCAGAAGAAGCCCATTTGAGTGCTTTAGGCCGCCAGCTCTTCCTGCTGTTTGCAATGGCAGTTAACAAAGGATTGAATGTTAACTATTTGAAAGTTCTTGAGGTAAGCTTCGAACCTCTGTTTAAGTTTGGAAAAATATAAATCTAACATTTATTTTCGAATTTCTAGCGATATATAGCACTTTTGATGGTCATAAGCAACACTGCCGACATAGAGCACACCGTACTGGGTGTTAAATATCCACAGCTTGGTCCAAATACAAAGCAAATTATACTAGATTTCTTCCGAAAGTTTAAAGGTATTGCACTCGCATGTATTTTTGTACTCGTCACACAATCAAGCTCTTTGTTTTTTAGATCGTAATTTGAACTCGTCCATTTGCAACTATATTAAGGCTATTGACGTTCTACGCATACCCTACGTTCGATACACATTTATCGATCAATTTCTGCAAATGTTTGGGTTCTTGTATTCAGAAAACTTTTCTCCAGAAAAAGTATTTCATTATATGAGAAAAAAACGGTGGCTGAAACAAAAAAAGCAAGCGGAGTTACATGCAGAAGTAGATGACAGCTCAGATGTAGTCGATGAAATCTCATGTGAGCAGCATCTATCGCTTCTACTGGAAGCTTTGAAAGCCTATTGCGAATGGCATGCATCTAAAGATTTTATGCAAATAATTCTAAATAAGCGACAAGTGAGCTGCTTAAAAATCACTACCCACTCTTTGCATCATACTCCCATTGCTTCGGGTGGTCTTCTGAATCTGGCACGCATGGAAAATGACATTGTACATTTGGAGGGAAAACTACGAAAGACAGTGCGTGTCGCAAAACCAGTTATTGATTTACCGCTCATGGACATTTGTATCGATCAGGATTTGCGATTTAAATATCGTAACGATTTGAAATATTTAAATGCGCTACAACAAAAAGTTACCGAGCAAAGTATAGCACATCCAGAAGTAGATTTCAGTGCGTGGGAGACGTTTTTAATTGATTTTAAAGTTGATTAATTTGCAGTGCCATAAGACACATTATATGCTTAAAAAATTTAACTATCCCAGTTACGCTACACTTTATTTTTGAAACTGTTTTATTTGTCGCCCTAATATTAAGAAATTTTTGAATATTAAACAATATAAATTCATTTTTTGAATAATACTTACTTGTTGCTTATCTGATCCGGATTACATTTCTGAACTTCTCTTTTGAATGCAAATTTAAAATGAAAGTCGGTTGTTTGATTTATGACAATTTTTGTACACTTTCTGTGCTTAAAAGATACCATTTTATTAATCATTACGTGAATATTCGTATAGCTTTCTATTTGTTTTTGTTTTTTTAAGTATAACATTTTTGTTGATGCCTGTGCTACTCACGGTAATCAGTAGTGTATTAAACAATATAGTTTCTTAGCTTATTATCCAGTATTTAGTATACATGTTTTTGTATAGAGTATTCGCGTCCACATAAAGCGAAAGCTAGCTGTTGAGCTCATACATGCTTATCATTACTTCACATTGGCTCAAACAGAAGTGAAATCCTTAATGTTTTAAGCACGCATTCTTTATTCCGCATTTTTTTTTTAAATTCGACTTTACTTGTTTATTTTCACTATGTACATTCATTCACACATTATGAATAAGCTTTAACGGTACAATAGAGCATACATAGTTTACACAGATGTATTATATTACATAAGTTCATTACTTGAGTGCTATTGCTCGTATATTGTAATTCTAACCTCGGTGAGCTTTTATCATAATCATTCGATTCTATGTGGAATCTTATAGCCCTTTGTAAGCTCATCCTTAAAACTCCGAACAGTTATGAAAACACACTATATTTTAAAACTTTTATTTAAGATTTAAACAAACATATCGCACGTTTAATAATATTACTTCAAAATTTCAATTTTGTTGGAAAACGCAATCAAAGATTTATCAATTCATACAGTTGGTATACAAAAAGACAGATGGAAAGACACATAACATCGCCATATTTGGGAAGTTTGGTTATCTATTAAACTGAATATATTCTACTTATCAAGCTTACTAATAGCATAATGAAATCTCCAAAAACGTAAATTTTGATTTACATATCTATATTATTTAACGTGCGATATGTATATACATACATCTTAAAAAACTTTTTTGCCAGTCGACCAACGTGTCCAATCCGCCGGTGAACTAGAGTAGTTCTACGATTTATATTGGCGGAAGAGGCAATAGAAAACGAAATCATACGGCTAAGGACCGCGATAGCCGTCCCTCGGGGAGTGGGTACATTCGCCTCTGTTATTGTTAGTGGAAGAACTACTTGAGTTATTAAGCAATGATGGCTTAATGGGCCAAGGATATTTCGACTATATACACTGACAGCAGAAATAATGTTTAATATTTTTTATAAAACTTTCTCATTACATGTACATGTAATAAACCTCTTATATGAACTACATATCGCCCATTTACTTCAATAGTATCATAACTCAAAAAAAGCAAAACTCGAAAAAAATTCGCATAGTAAAAAAAAACATTTTTTGTTCTTGTGAGGTACTGCTATGAAATTTTTACACAGCATAAAAGATGTAGAGATAATTTCTGTATACTTCCCTATGCTTAGCGAATCGAGTATTACTACCTTTTCGAATCGTTGGCGATTCGAGAATATTTAATTATTCGAATCTTTGGAGATTCTATAATTTTTATCTTTCGAATCGCCATAGGTTAGAGAATTTTTTTTCAAATCGTTGGAGATTGTAGAATTTTTATTTTTCGTATCGTTGGCGTTTCGAGAATTTTTTATTTTTTTTTGAATCGTTAGCCACTCGGGAACTCGCTGGCGATTTGATATTGTAATTTTTTCGACTCAAGTTTTAAAGGATTTTACTATTGGATGTCTGGAATTTATTTTATAATCAGCCCTATCGTCAATTCCATGTGAATAAGTTGTTCCCATAATTTAACGTGCAAAACAAAAACAAATTGGGAAAAATTGTTTTTGTTTTGCTTTATAAATTTTGGGAATATTTGTTCATGTGAAATGCGCGATAGGGCCGAATTATAAATAAACAAAAGATGAAAAATGTGCAAACATTTTGAGTTATTAATCAATTTATTATAAACAGTAATTTTTGTTATACATATTAGACTTGTTCTTGTAATTCAATTTTTGGTGTATTCGGTCTGCGCTATATTCGAAAAAATTTTTAGACACTTTGTCGAATAAATGCATCGAAATATCTTTGAATGTTAATTGGAATTCAGCTGAAAAATATTAAAGTGAAGATATGTGTATTGAACAGTTTTATTGAGCTTAAGGCTGTCTTTAATGATTTTTTTTTGTGTGAAAAACAACAATAATTTTACATTAAAAATGGCCCCCAGCTCAATAAAATTGTTGAATATAATTATTATAAGGCTGGGCCATTCCATTGTGACTAGTAGGACATTTTACTCCAAAATGTGATCAATTGTGAATTTTAACTATGTCGTCGGAACTTATACAACAGCGAAACCAAGGTACATTGAACAGGTAGTATCAGTAGAGCAGCTGATTTGATTTATTTTCAAATTATTTGGTCTCGAAAATGTCAAATATTTTTAATTTTTTCTCACGAAAATTATAAGTTGTTAAAATCCATTTGCTTGTGAAACCTTTTTCCATACAAAACAAGCGATTGAATAGCAGCTTTTGGAACGTTCGCCCAACTCGGCAGCACGACCGCTGATTACTGGGCCTTGCAAAGGATGGATCAATGCTTCGAGAAGCAAACAAATTTACTAGGAAAGAAAGTTGCATCAATTTTTATTTTTTCCAATTTCAATTTTTTATTTTTTATAATTTTTTGTATTTCACATGGCACGCTTTGATTTAGAAGAAAAAATTGAGAACAGTTGTTGACACTTTCGATACCAGAAGCAACAACAAAATACACGCAAATATTGTTTTTGCTCTACTGATACTACCTGTTTAATGTGCCTTGAGCGAAACATATTTTTTAACATCGAACGATAACTAATGTATAAAATTGCTTTGACAGAAATGTCAAACCTTTTCTTAATTATACGTAACTATCATTTGAATGAATGTGACTGGTGGGACACTGAAAAGAACTCTGTTTTACCTTTGTGCAGTCAAAGATGAATTTTAGCCAAAACACTTAATTTTCACGAACGATGTATTTGTGTTGTAAAATATGAATTATACACTCTCGTTTTCAATAAAAATTAGGTTTATATAATCCTCATAGAAATATTAAAAAATATTTAAAGTTGTGACTGGTGGGACATCTCCTTGTGACTTGTGTGAAGTAATTATGCATGAAAAAAAAGTTTTAATAGACAAAAATTACAACTTATTTTAATTTTTCTAATATTTTCCCACAGGTTAATGAAATGTAGTCATTTAAAAAGAGGTTACTACTGAAATAGAGATAATTAGGGCGTATTTAAATTTATGTCGTTTTCCTCTTTACAATGGAATGTCCCGGCTACAAATAACAAAAACAAGACATGTGTGTAAATATAAAAATAAAGACAGACATAATGATTGCCCACACTTGTTTAGCAGAAAATATGGGTGCCTTCGTATAAGCATTACTCGTATTGTTTCATGCCTACTTTAAATTTTGAAAATTTTCTTAGCACTATTAAGCGAAAGTTAAAAAATCCACGTTTTGGGCTCAAATATATAACATAATGGTAGAATCAAGTCGCAATGGAAACTTAAATCAAGTCGTAATGGAAGAAAATGCATTTAAAGTAGATCGAATTGATCGAAAAAAATTTTGCGTCCAAATAATTTATTTACTAAAAATAACGTCGTTTATACCATACACTCCATAGAAATCGAAAATGTTGTATATTTCATTAATGGATATCCAATAACAACAGATGATGTTTCGTTTTCTAAGGTTATCAGAAAATGTGTAGCAAATAATTTAATATTAAATAGCATTTCTGTAACTAAAATACCCACTTCACGAAGCAACCAAGGTTTTACAAATCTCTTTAAACACAGATATTTCCTTTGTTCCGTTGCTGCATTTAATAATGCCATCTGACTAAAATAATCTGTAAATAAATTGCATTTTTTTATTTTCCTAATAGGGAATATTTTCGAGAAAAATTATTTTCTTGATTGTGCCTCGAAGACTATGCGAAAAAATTTGTTCGAGATAATTCATTTACTCGAGCTTGTCTCGAATTTGAAACGAGCCCAGAAAATGTTTTCGAGAAATTTATTTTCTCGAATTCGATACGATGCCGCCTTCGATTTTGTGTTTATTGGGTTAATTGAAGTAAATGAGCGATATGTATATTATACCATGTAAATCAGCTTTTCACACTTTGTACAAAAATTAGAAAAATTCGACGAAAAATTGTAAACTTTATATTCAGAATTGAACTTTATCCAACCAATCTTTTGTGGGCTATAAAATTGAGTGCCTAAACTTTTCAATAAAAAGTTTAATAACACTGGTTTACAGCAAAAATGTTCTCTGGATGCCACTATCCAATTCCTATGCAGAATCGCTCGGTGATTCTGAAAATCGAGATAATTTTTTTTCTATGGATAACTTTTCGAGATATATGTAATTTATCGTTATTCAGCTTAAAAAATAATGGTTTCACTAAATCACGTATATTTTACGAACCAATTGAATAATCGTAATTCGAGATACATCACTTTTCGATAGCCTTGATAGTTTCTGAGAACTTAATTAATCGTTTCTGACACCTCTTGTTTTCGATGCAAACACTCTGCTTATTCAGGTGTACGTGGCGTATGAGTAACAGGGCTTGTTGGAGTTGCAAGCACAACCGCAGTATTGCGCGAATTATTAAAGTACATATCGTCGCTCCCAACGAAGAGTAGCACATCTCAAATTACCGTGGAAGACTAGCACGTTTCACTATTCGCGTCGAAGACTAGCACATTTCATTATTCGCGTCGAAAAGTAGCACATTTCAGATTCTCGCGTGGAAGACTAGCACATTTCACTAATCGCGTGGAAGACTAGCACATTTCAGATTTTTGCGTGGAAGACTAGCACATTTCGTTATTTGCGTGGAAGACTAGCACATTTCAGATTTTTGCGTGGAAGACTAGCACATTTCGTTATTTGCGTGGAAGACTAGCACATTTCAGATTTTTGCGTGGAAGACTAGCACACTTCAGATTTTCGCTTGGAAGAGTAGCATATTTCAGATTGTTAAGCCGCGAAAACTGCACGTCTCCGGTTTAAAGTAAATCATAAAAGCATAATATATATTGAAAATTCAAACGTTTATTCTATATTTCTTTAATTGTATTATGAAAATCATGAAATTCAGACGGTATATACCGTTTACTAATCATTTGTTGAATATCATCCACTTTTCTTTTTTTTTAAGGTATTTTTCCCTTGTAAGATTTAGGCAATTCACAGTGTTTCATGGTTGACCATTGAACATTTTTTTTCATTAGGTTCAACTTCTCCTCGCTTTGCATAAAGTCGTATTTTACTGCCATGTCTACTTGATTTTTGCTATTTTTTATTGTAATTTTCCGTACATGTGATATCTTAATTTTTTGCCAATGAAAATATTTGGACAGTTCTTCGAAGGAAAATATTTCATTTGCGTTTGCGTTGTTGAAAATTTGTTGAGTTTTTAGTATTCTCCTGGGCTTTAAACTTGGGCCAATATGGATTTTTTTAAGAGAATTGACTTTATTTTAATTGAAGGTTTTTTAAGTAAATAAATAAACATAACATAAATAATATCACTTTGAAACGGGGTGCTCTTGATATGATACTGTATGTATATGTTTTTTCGTATTTATTTATAAATAAAGATTCCCTGAGAAAGACGCGAATGTCGAAAGGTGTAGGAGGAAAAATAAACGTTTATTTTACTTGTAATAACCGGCCAAAAGGCTCCATATACAACACTAAACTTTCAGCATGACCGAAGAAAAATAATTATAGTATAAACATACATATTTATGTAACTTTTTTTTTTTAACGGCTGCTACAACCTTATATGAACTGCCTTGCGTATCCCTCTTCCACACAAAAATCTGAAATGTGCTAGTCTTCCAGGCAAATAACGAAATGTGCTACTCTTCCACGCAAAAATCTGAAATGTGCTAGTCTTCCACGCAAATAACGAAATGTGCTAGTCTTCCACGCAAA